>NC_054412.1:5410474-5723689 GCF_017976425.1 Toxotes jaculatrix
TGCCATTATGGTCATATTAAGTTTAAATTAGCTCCAAATGACATTGAAATTATTTTCTAAATGACTTGAATCTGACTTCTGCCACGATCCCCTGTCTCCCATGGCAACTGGAGAAAAAGGCTTTGACTGCTCATTTGCATTTCATTGCCAAAATAAAGTAAAAATCACAACATCAGGTGACAACGCTGGGCGGTGGGGCCACCAGGGAGAACAGAAAAGAAAAAAAAATGTCTGGAGGGTCCATTAAGGGTGGCTCCCAATGTTGGAATGCTGGGCTACTTTTGTGGTAGCATCTGTTGTTGTACACTAGTCAAAGAGGCCTTCATAATTATTCCAGTTTCAGCTCATTTTCTATTCTGCCCACTTCTCCAGTAAAAATTGCGCACTCCTGCTGCCTTTCATTTCTTTTCAAACTGTAAGATCTATATTAAATTTTTCAACCGTCAGAATACTTGAATGAAAAGGCAGTGAAAGCCATAAAAAGTGGGGTAAAGAAAGATAAACAAAGAAAGAAAGAAAGAAAGAGAAAAGGGAACTTGAAAAATGGTAAAGTACAAAAAGCTGTGTGTTAGTCTTACAGATGATTCCAGCTGGTCCACACACATGCCTGTCCATGCACTGGTCACACGACTTCCCCGATGCCCCGACCCTGCAACGGCATTGGCCCGTGACAGGGTCACATGGTCCGGGCAACGCCCCCCACATGGAACACTTACACTCCTCGCAGCGTCCACCTGGCATCCTTGGGTTACCGTGGTAACCAGTGGCACATCTGGACAGAGGAGGGTGGTCATAGCAAGGAGGAAAGGGTTAACCACTATCGTTTTTTTTTTTGGCAAACAAATGAAGCTGGTGACTTTTCTGACCTACATTACAACTGGATGATTTCTAAGCTCAGCTTGCTTTCAGTAATTATGGCGAGACTGATTCTGTGTGTGTCTGACCTCTCGCAGTATTTGCCCTCGTATCCCTCTGGACAGGCGGTGCATCGGTAGTCATCAAATCCTTCTGCTACGCAGGTAGGACTGAAACTAGACACGGAAAGAGGTTTTCCACAGAAATGACTTACTTTTTAAACAAGGTATTTTCAAGTAAAGAAACAATTCATTTCCAGTGAACACGTAAAAAAAACAAAAAGAGAGAAAGACACAAAGTTTACTTGTTCTCCACGTTGGTAAGGGGGCAGGCGCAGGGTTTGCAGTCGTCAGGAGAACCTCGGACCACTCCATAGAATCCCGGAGCACAGCGTTCACATCGATCACCCTCTGTGTTGTCTTGACAATTCTATACACACACACACACAAATTCATGTTACATTTTTGAAGACACTCGATTGACTTCAATTCACTTTCAAATGAACAGACTCTGGTCCCAGTGTGCGGGTGTCAAATTTCCCATCATTCTCCACCCAGCACGAGTTCTTGGCGAGAGTGGTTGGTTTTAAATGCAGAATTGATTGTGCGAGCATAATGTGGGCAGCTGAAACACAATGACATTAAAAAAAAACTCATGCTGCTTGTCGAGAAAGCTTTTCATCTTTTTTTTTTTTTTTTTTTAAAGCAAACTAATTTTCAAATTAAATTAGCAGAAGTTAAACTACACTTTTATCTGTTGTATTTGAATACTGCCACTGGCACTTTGAAAACAAGACACCAGATTTGCCTGAGCAATACGAAAAAACAACTTATTGAATGGTATATTAGCACCTCGGCTCGTGTTTGCTCCCGTTATAGTATATTTTGTTCCTCTGCTCAAAGAAAGGAAAAAGAAGAACTTTGTACAACTCTTAAGCTGTGTATAATCCTTTGTATGCGCCCAATTGTCTCAATTTGACAATGAGATGAAATTAATTGAAAGACAATCATCATTCGCTCCTTAATTACTGACTGAGACTAGTTTTTTTGGTGAGTGAGATAATCATCTCGGCACCATTGGTTCGTTCACACTGACACCAGAGGAAGTGTTTAAAGAAATGGTGGCATACTTAGTATTACCCACTGTCAGTTCACAATTTTTTTTTTTCTACCGAGAAAATGATCTCATCAGATGATTTTTATTGACTTTTATTTTTCAGGGAACAGTTGATTGAGCAGTTGCTGGCTTCACGTGCACACACACACATCTGAACCGTTACTGGGAAGTACCAAGTGTGGTTGCAGCTGCTTCTGCAGTGCTGAGCATCTCTGCTGAAGCAGTGGGGAAATCACTAATCATTTCTTTTCGCCACCCACAGTTTCTGAGCCATTCTAGGGCCAAACTTTCATCCAGTGTGGAAAATTTCTGATAGGAAATGTAACTGTCCACACACAGTAATGAAAGTTTTTTTTTTTTTTTGGCCCAGTCCCACTCCTGCATGATGAGGTGCTATGAGACCCTGCACAGCAGCGACCAGCTAGCTGTTAGCTGACAGGTGCGATCTCACACGTCAAAGAGTTTAATAAGCTCCCTTTCTGAAAAGCAGACCATCTGAAATACTCATTTACTTTGAAGCATCTCTTTCACCTGTTGTTGTGAGAATAACTACAAGGTTACAATGACATACACAACCATACACTTACCTAACCAATAGTACTATTTTCATATCTAGAGATGTTTGTGTTTGTCAGTTTATTTTCAGCTACGCTTATTATACAACCGAACACACACACACACACACACACACACACACACACACACACACACACACAACCTATTCATACTTGTATTCTGACAGTTACTATGCGAAATACGTACACGCTGTATAAACAAGAACGCACAGGAAAATGCTCACCAATGCAGACTCAACTGACACACACCCACATACTATGCACTCAATCATACACACACACTCACACACATACACACAAACAATGTAAACTCACAATGTATTACATACTGTACACAAACACAAACATGCAGATCTCTCCTCTTCATATCCCCAGGGTCCTGTCTTATGTGTTTGCCTTGTTTGTTGAAAATGGGAACTTCAATCAGTGCAACAGGAAGTTGCCTCTTAACGAGGCAAGTCATTTCCATTAACTTCCTGTGTTCCTCGTTACCACTAATTACCACAGAAACAAACTCGTTTAGCATTTTCAATTTAGCCCGCTCGGTTAGAAAATGCTAATGACATTGTTATGGAGAGCGAGATGGAAATGGGCGAGGAAAAAATGGCTGGGAGGCAGAGGGAGAGAGACAGAAATCAAACACAAGAGAAGAGGGAGGGGAGAAGTAACAGGAGAGAGAAACAAATTGGCAAAACTAGAGAAAATTAAGGAGCGGTGCGAAAGAGAAAGATGCTTGTGTAGAGGAGGACTGGGGAAAAGAAAAATAAGAGAATTGAAGGTAAAAGACAAAAAGAATGGGGGAGAGATGAAAGTACACAAAGGATGAGTAAATACACAAATGACGACGAGAGGGGAAAGAATTTAGGGAATGAGAATCGGGAAGATAAAAAACAGAAAAAGAAAATTAGTAGAGGATGGGGGAGTGGAGGAAGGAGAAACAATAGACGGAAGTGGAAAAAAAGGCGAGTGGATTAAATAAAGTAGAGATGAGGTAAACTTCCAGAAAAAGAGAAAAGACAACAATAATTAGAAAACAGAGGACATTGCAGGAGAAACAAGAAAACACTGGCATCCATACTGAAGTACAACTACAGTCTATTGTAAGAGGACACACTTTAAAATCAATACTGTCAAATGGAAAAACATTCCTTCCAAAACGTTTATTTGATTCGATATTAGGCATCTTTTTAATGGCTGAAGCCTTTGATTATTAGAGGAATAAAATTTTCAGTTAAGCCAGTGACAGTTATAAGATGGTTATATTCCAAATTGAATAAATCAGAGTGAAGACCTTTCATATAATTGCTCATCCTTTTAGTCGTCCTGTTTATATGCTCTTCAATCAGTAATCAGAAAGTCACACTCTGTCACGACCAAACACCAAATCCAGCGCTTCACCTCGAGCAAGTTCTTGCCAAAAATTTAGTTAGCTCAAAAAAATTGTAATACTGCTGCAGTCATTAACGAAAGGAGCTGAGTCACTTGCAGTACTCACTATATTTTAAGCATAGGGAAAAAAAAAAGGTATCATTTTTCTGAAAAGGCTCCATGAGAATATACTACTGTATTCTACACCTGCTGTCAGCATCAGCATCTTTCAGAGTTTGTTTACATGTGTTTGTATTGATTTATCTTTCTGGTTACCGAGCGCAACAGTGTTCTAACCACATCAAACCACATAATTAAATGGCTCCTCATCAGCTGTGCACAGTTAACCTCAGCTGATGGATTTTTCTGACAGTATGAGCAGTTTACTCTGTGGTGGTACAATTGTGGCAAAACAGTGACATTCTCTGAGTCTGCCGGGGCTTTAATGGATCAAATCCGAGCGATGACCTGCGCGATCAGCTGCTCCCTGAGGTCAAAGGTTTCAGACTACAGAACTGACCAGACTGTGAAAAGGCTGGAAGTGCCTACCAGTTAACAAATGGTGTGTGCAGATTCAACTCACTAGCCACCAGTTGGGTTTAGACACTACATGCAAAAACACACACAATCAAGACATTTATGAAGGCACAGCATTTTTCTTTTGCAACTTTTTTGGAGGCTTTTGTTTTGCACTGGAAAAAAGAAGATTTAAAGACTGAAAACTACAGTAGAAAATTAGCAGATATCTAAATACCTACTGACCAGTGACTGTACTTACCTGAAAATACCTGTTGAATACACTTTATGTTAAACTGTTAAGAATCAGATTTATCTGGCGTAATATGTCCTGACTGTATATCTTAGGATAAAATCATCTTCGCCGGTCTTTCTAAAAGTAGAGATCTAGCTTTGGGTCAGATCCAGAGGAGAGGAAATTACAGCCCGGGGTCGTTAATTATTGCAGGGCTAATTACAGTACCTGACATCACACCCAACACACACATACACTCACACACACACATACGCACACACACCTTTTCCTCTCACCAAGCTACCTGGCATATGGCTGTATGAGGGTCTCCAGCGGCAGAAGCCCCCCCCCCCCCCACACACACACACACACACACACTCATTTACCT
Organism: Toxotes jaculatrix; assembly: GCF_017976425.1. Classification (NCBI taxonomy): domain Eukaryota; kingdom Metazoa; phylum Chordata; class Actinopteri; family Toxotidae; genus Toxotes; species Toxotes jaculatrix. Next base: position 5,415,528 of record NC_054412.1, read on the forward strand.
GGCATATGGATGTCTCTGGGTCACAGGTGGAAGAGTGCCCACTGCATTGGCACTGAACACAGCTGCCCATGCCGGGAGCAATGGGCACTCTGGACGCTGGAGCAGATGTCAGGGAACCGCTGCGAAGACGGTAGAAACCTGCAGCACACTCCTGCACAGAGAGAGACGCAGACACACACACACACACACACACACACACACACACAAAGAGAAAAAAGGGAGACACAGGTTTAGAAAAGCCAAAACACAGTTGCGAATATCCTGTAAGATCCAGTTTTGATAGCATTTATTCCCATAGTAAACACACACTGTGCATGATACTGGAACACACACACACACACACACACACACACACACACACACACACACACACAGGCTCTAAACAACTACACACAAGGACCCACACATCCCTAATTGTTATTTCTCCAGGCAACTGTTGACCACTCTCTTTCACACACATACAATTAATAGTTATTCCCTTCAGTAACTTTTCAACACACACATTCCCACACCCTCACATACACGCCCAACGCACATACACACACGCATGCACGCGCACACACACAGCACACTTATACATACATGCAAACACATGCAAGGTAACTCGGTCTCCCTCTCTCTCCTGTTCAGTAATAATTAATGGAGTCCATTTAAAGAGCCATCTGTTCCCTCTGCTAGCGCTAAACGCCTGTTTAAAAATACTTTATTAACAACGACGGCAGCTACAAATAGAACGGCCATCTGTCAGTCAAGCCCTCTACGACCTGAACATTTCAAGTTTAGCTACCGTTTGCTATTTGGCTTCCATTTGGTGCCTTTTCAACAGGCTCCGTAGCTTCTAAATTATGTACACTGCTGATTTTTTTCAGACAATAAAAACGGGTGCTTCTGTGCACTCTAAGTAACAGGCGACAAAGTGAAACAGAGGTTGAAAAATATAGTTAAAAGTTTGCGGGAAACTCGTGTAGTCCTTTGAGATTAACACAATAATACCTAAATGACTCTCAGGCGACGTTGTCCAGTGGAATTGCCCAGAGCTGTTGCATCCATATATCATAAGCCGTCTCTGCAAAATCCTCATTAAACTAAAGATTGAGTCACTGCTATATGCTTTCTGTGGCTTAAGCGAAGGAGCTGGACGCAGCTGAAAGTCAATTGCTTTGACAAAATCAAAACTGAGCGGAAAAAGCGCTCAGTGAGACTTAATCCCGGCCAGGCAAAGCCAAAAAATAAATAAATAAATAAATAAATAAGAGAATTTGAAAGGCGTCACAGAGGCTTAAAACTCTGAACTTAATGTAAATTGGAAACTTGTGAGATACTATTGAAAGCCCAGGCTATGACCTCCATGTTTACATTCTCTCTCAGCAGAAAGGCAGCAGACAAAAAAACATTCATTCCTCTGAGCACTGAGAGAGGGAGAGAGAGCTCAGCAGACTCTGTCACTAACTAATGTTTGCATGAATGTATGTTAAATAAAAAATGTGGTTTCTCAACACGAGATGATACAAACACTGTCTTTTCTTTATAATATTCTTACTATACATTACTTTGTATTTTCGTTGTCTTTGATATTTTATTTGATCTAATGTCGTGTACTTTTTGCTGCTGCACTGAAGAACTTTCATCACACAAATCATTAAAAATACTGAGTTACAGAACTTTTTAAAAGAAGTGCAGCAGTGGATAAGTGAGAAGCAAAGTGCAAAAAAAAAAAAAAAGAATTTCAGGCCTTTATCAGCAAAGTCGGAGCTCGTTAAATCTAAAGTGAAGGGATAAGTTTTTTGCTTTCTTTTAAAAAATATTTCATGAGCTGGTTTCCCTGATATCTATAGGTAGTGTACTCCATAGCTCTGGGGCATATCTGTGCGCACCTCACACGAAAGTCCAGAGTATCCCATTGGGCAGTCACATTTTTCTATCTGATGGGCTTTCTCACTCTCTTTGGTCGGTCGTCCTTCCTCCGCCACTGTTAGACTGATCTCGGAAATACTGAGAGAGAGCAGACAAAGATCCATTAATATAGTGATCTAATGACAATGACTTCACAGCTGTGTATTTGTGTGTTTCTAATGACACTTATCTGTTGGGACATGTGGAAATTGTGAAGCTAAAGCATTTGCCCTTCATCATATCAAAGCAGCTATACAAGGCTGATAAATTTGTGGCCTGAGGTATAAGGAGATGAGTTGCACAGCTCTCGTTACAATCACGTGCAGTTCAACCCGTTGAGTGATCATGCACAAAGTTTGATTAATAACTTTTGTGGTATTTTTGTTTCAGATTATTGAAAATTTCAAGTCAACACTGTCTGAGAAAATAAACATCGGCCTTCATGAAGTCATCTGCAACCACAGACTCAAGGGTTTATCACCCAAGGAGGCCCTTGGCCTGATTTGGCCTGATTTGCCCCCCCTCGGACTCCTACCTCTTCCCCAAGAAGAAGAAGTAGTGAGGCACTGTCTGGAGGTCCAAGAAGCCAGCCAGCCTTCTACAAAGAAGGGATCCGTATGCTCCACGGTCACTGGACTAAGTGTGTAAATGCAGGCGGGGACTACGTTGAAAGGTTTTCTAAAACTGACTCCTTCTACCTTAGGCCACAAACTTATCAATCATCAATCATTGTATTAGAGGATAATAATATAAACATGGGATATCCAGAGAGAACTATGATGGTTATTTGCAATAGGTTATAATGTTTCTGCTGAGGAAAAGGCTTTCAGTAGAGTTCATTTTCATTATTACACCCTGAGATACAAATGAGAGGGAGGTTTTTCCCATAGGTTATCATTTAGCCAGCCATCAAATTTCACATTTATTAATGGACAACACTGTGCGGAGGTGCACGGAAGAGTGTGTGTGTGTGTGTGTGTGTATTTTACCGGCTGTGTCTCATCAAGTTGCCGTGTGATGCCTTAATTAGGATGTAGTCCACATAGAACAAAATGTCCATGAAGTCCTCTCGAGTCATGGACCGGCCATCTGCGTACTTCCACTCATGCTGTACACACACACACACACACACACACACACACACACACAGTGATTACACTGACAAATCAATTTTACCATAGCACTCCTTTACCAATGTAATAAATCCTGTTTGTACTGACAGACAGAGCTCCCTTATTTTTTTAGTTGGTATTTAATAAAAGTTAATGTTTATAAATACTCAAACAACAAGACTCAAAACTCGGATACTTCTTCAAGTATCTTCCAACATTGAGCTTTTATCCAAAGCCTTACTGTACCTCTGTCATGTCGATCTCATGGCGGGTGAGCTGACCGATCTGGAGTCCTGTCATGTGGCGAGTCATCACGATGCTCCGGTTTGGACCACCCTTGATGATGACCTGAGGCTCGTAGGAGGAAGGACCAGTTTCATCTCTGGCCTCATAGTACACTGCATATTTCAACTGGCCACCATATGCTGTGATCTAAAAAAAAAAAATAGACATAGGAAAATCATTAAAAACACCACCGAAACAGTGCTGATTGTCCTTAGTGGTCATTTTTGTCCATTGTCCATCAGCCATATGGATGAAATAAATCTTGTACATTATTGTTTAGTTTGGGAATTAAAAATTGCTGTAAGAAAAAAAACTGGTCAACAGGTTTCTTCTGAGGTTTCCTACCATAGAGCCTCTGAACTGCTCCGGCAGCTTCCAGTAGTAGGGTTCAGAGAGCGTTGAGGTGACCAGCTCTGCATGGGCGATGATCTCAGGGTGCTGAAAGCTCACTCCTCTCCTCGTCTCAACAGTGTTGGATTTATCCACCAGGGGGAGCACCGTCTGCTCTGGCTTTAGCGTTAACTACAGTGGGGAACATGAACGGACTCAGAGATGACAGATTGTGGTGTGGTACACCTTTCTATAATATAACATAAGTTACACTGTATACGATAACACGACCCTGTAAATCAGGTGAACATGGGTCATGTGTTTGGAGTCAGTATCTTCCGTTTTTTTGTTAAGTCACACAAACTCCTCTTTCCCTGACCTCCTAATGATGCTGACTCAAACAATGCTCCACCCTCACCATTCTTTGACTCTGGCAGATATCGGTTTCAAATAATTTTTTGTCTGAGACTCCTGCCTTGTTACAGAAAATTTCAGTATTCTTTCTTTCTTTCTTTCCTCTGTGTCTTGTTTCATCTGTGGGCACAGGGGATAGTGGAACATCCAAACTAATGAGGATACATCAATGCAGCTCTTCTTAGCCTTAAACAGCCTGTTAAACAGTCACACTAATTTGATCAGGTACAGGAAATTCCAGTCATTTCAAGTATGAGAAAATGCCTCTTAACTGGCATTTATACTAGTGGTATTAATGTAAATATCTTCCCATTCAGAATATAACTTGAAACTGATGGCATCACTCTATCTCTAGCTGATATGCGAAACTTATTTGAGTTATTACTGACAGTGTGGAGAAAATCTAGCCCTTTCTTTCTCATGCTTTCTGTCTCCCACTTTATGTGTTGATATTTCAATATTACTTGAATAATATCAGGGTTTATTATTGACTGTGGGTTGTGGCTGAGTGGACCGCTTTAAAAATAGATTCATCGGCTCGAGCCTGGATCTCTTTCTGCTGCTGTAGTCCAGCTGTGTTGATATGTGGATATTGTGTGAATAATATCCCAGGCATTATGAAAGAGGGCTCTTTGGTTGAGTGGACAGAATCTGAAATCTATTAAGTCACTGAAGTTTGGACACACTGGCAATGCTGACTGCATAATACAGAGGAAGCTGCATGTGGAATGGAAAATGGCCAATTTCTGTCTTAAGTATTAGTTAAAATGAAATCAATTCCAAACATTTATAAACTGTATATTGTTTTCTCATTTGCAATTTCTTAGATTCAACTTTGAAATTAAATGAAAAAAAAAAACTTTTTTTGTTGCTGTCACAGGAACAAAACTTTTTTTGTTTATTTGAGCTGTTGCTTCAGTAAAATACTGATAAGATACTGATGTTAGTTTAATCTTAACAACTTCTATAAATAAGACTGAAAATGTTGAAGTTTCACACAGTGTTATTCCTTTGTTTGCATTTGCCTAGAAGAAGAAGAAAAGCAAATTTTAGCTCAGTGTGTGTTTTCATTCACTTTCTTTAAGCATGTGTATTTTACCATCAGAACTATCATTGAATTCAGCTTATAAGGAGTTCTCCATCCTTTGCAAGGTCATACAGCCCTTTTCACATAACACTGCTGGCTTCATCTATTTATTAAAGTAATGGCTCTTTATTATTTAGAAATAGGTGCTCTTTGTTATGGCTTTATTAAAACATGGCAGGATCCTTATAGAAAGAACCACATGCAAAATTGAACACCTCCTGGGGACTAATGCGCTTCAGGAAGTTAAGAGTTCACAGACATTTTTTAATTTTTGGAGCTTAACAGTTACTGACTCACAGATAGAGGTGGTCACTCAGTTTGTTCAGGACTTTCTGTTTAATGTTTCCTTTATTTCACAGCTCAGAACTCTATGACCGGATAAGTTACCAATTAATAAACTAATTAGACAATGCTGCTGTTTGTCAGCAGCAAACGCTCTTTTCTTTGAGAAGAGAAGCCTTGTAAAGGCTTTTTCTTATCTGTGCTTTCATCTTATCTCTGTTCTTTATACATGTTTCTATTAGTAATTAATTAATTATATTAGTGCAGATCTTCACAGCAGTATTTACCTACCAGTAAATATCCATAGACAGTTACATAGTTCTCCCATCAGGGATAACTACCACAAAACAGGATGTGTATGCATGTATGACAGCGTGTGTGTGTGTGTGTGTGTGCGTGTGTTTCTGTATGTGTCCCTCTCCCCTAACCTCAGTGTAATCCCACATAGTGTGAGTTTATGAGTGTATGTTTGTCCATGTGAATGCATGTGCACTGTTTGTATAGTGTATGTGAGTAGTGTCTAGATTTGGTGACTGTGTGTGTGTGTTTGTGTGTGTGTGTGTGTGTGTATGTCCCACTCCACTCAGTGTAATCTCACGATTCAGTGGTTCAGAGAAAATCTCCCTCTTTCCAATAAACTCTCCATTTTTTTTGCAGTCTTTCTCTCTGTCCGGCTCTCTCTCTCTCCCCCCCCCTCTCTCTCTCTCTCTCTCTCTGTGAACAATAAATGAAGTGAATGTTTGTCGTTCAAATTAACTCCATCTGAAAACTCTACGGTTACCACGGAAACTCCCGTTTATCACAGATGGCAACCGTTTCTGAGATGAAGAGCCTTTATTAAAAAAAAAAAAAAAAAAACTGGCTGCCACTCAAAAACTGACTGTTAACTTGCTGACGGTCTGATGGTGTCACTGCACTTATGTATATTTGTTTTTGACTTAAAGCTTTTGTCCATAATGTAATTCTCTCACTCATGTTTGCATTTTGATGGGTACAAATCAAGTTTATGCCAGTAAGATTTTGGGCTTATAAAGAGATGCCCACAAATAATTCTAAAGCTAGGCTGCAAAAAGTAACCAGCACCATTAGTTTTCTACTGTGCAAGAATTACGCATCTTATAATTAGATCTAATAACTTTAAATATTTGAACAAGCCTCTGATCATCCATAGATAATGATTAATGAAGGACATGAAGCTTACAACATTGGCATAATGCAGTGTCAGTTGTAGGCAGCCAGCTGTCAAATATGTTGTCTCAGCAAGGAAGCTGGCACAGACAGTGTGTACACCAAACACAGCTTACAGGCAACTACTGGATAGACTCTGTTTGATAACACGTTAGCGGCAAGAGAGATCATAAGTGAACATGGATTCGGTCCAGATGCTGCTCTTTAAAGATGGAGCACTATGTCATTCCTCCCTGTAGACTAGTAAGTGTTGTTTAGGGTCACTTGATGGTTTTCAGCCAAATACTTTAGCTGACTACTGTTAAAGAAATAACTGATTTGTCTACTCACCCACATCCTGATCAGTCCCTGTGCCTCCGTGCACGAGTGTGTGAGGCCATAACAGTAACACTTGCTGCAGCCCAGAGGATTTCGTACCGACAACCCAAATGTGTCGGGCTTACAGCGGTCACAGTTGTCTCCCTCCACATTTGCCTGAAATAACAAAGGCAAACACACACACACACAGGTGAGGTAAGCTTTTGTGATTCCTTATAAACATTTTAATGTAATTATAATACCAAACCTATTTTTAAAGGACAGCAAACAAAAAGTTTTAGACAAACTAAAATTCATCTGGACACAGTACAATGAAATGAGATGGGTCAGTTATGAGAAACATAAGCCATTTATTTTTAATTAACCTATATATAATTAATAACAACGTGATGACAACTTTTGTAGCATCCAAACTTTCTATCCTGCTTGTGGTCAGAAAGTGGAGTGAGCTGAAGAAAAGCCCTTCTGCAGACTTACAGCAGAACACGTAGCTAATAAGATGGAGGTACGAGCCCAAGTCCTTTAGTTGAAAAAGCGTCTCTCTAACCTCAAGTCCGCTCGAGTTGTTTACACTCATCTGAAGTGTAACATAATTGTGATTGTGCCAGTCTCTTAACTTTAATTGGTTATTATGTGGCTAACGTGGACACAAAGTTCTACTGTTAAAATACACCCAACCAACACCGCACAGAAAATACGTTTGATGCCTTTGCTATATTGAGCTAGAAATAAGAATCCAACGGCTGGTGGTATCCGGCTGCAGTGAATGTTTACATTTTCAGTAAATAAGCTGTGAGCTGACTGGTCTAAAATGGGATTGTGGACAGGGCTGTGCATTAAGCCTTCTCTCTGCTAAGAAAAGGCTCACAGTCCTGTCAACAAAACATCATCCAATTAATGTTGAGTTCTGTCAAAAAGTCCTGCAGGTTAGTGAGTTAGGACAAAGAACATCAGAACAAAGTGCAGGTGTGGTGAAGGAACCTAGAAAGTCAACTACGGTGCTCTACAATATTAGCATTTGCAAGTCAAAAGGAATTTATTAGGTTTTCACAAAGGCTGCAGAAACAGTGTTTTGAGATTTTAGTCTATAAAATTCTCATTCCGAGAAAATACCAAAAGTGCTGTTTTAAAATCACTTGTTTTGCCCAAAAACCAAGGTTATTAAATTTCCATTAAAAAAAAAGCGAATGGGGGGTGGGAGGGGGGTAATTTGAAAAGCTGGAATTTGTGAATTTTAAGAATGTTTTTCTTGATGAATCACTTAATTCAATTATCAGAGAGGCACAGACAGGCATGGAGACAGACAGACAGGCAGACAGACAGACAGGCAGGCAGACAGACAGACAGGTAACCAGCATAACAGGTCACAGACAGCAGAAATAAGAGCTGAACAGAGAGACAGGGACCAGGTGACGAATGACTGAGTGACAGGCAGTCAACCTCCTACCTGCTCAGAGTGAAGATCACACTCAGCGATCTGAAGCCTCATTACAGGCCATGAATCAGATGTGTGTTTATGTTTGTATCTGTGTGTGCATGTGTATGCAAAAGTTTGTTTTAGCATTTGTCACTGTCTATGTGGGATAATATGATAATATGATCAGCAAGTGACAGCAGGGATGAAAGTATCTCCAGCCTGGCTGTGCCATATATTGAGTGTGTGTGTGTGTGTGTCAAGAAGAGTGGGAGAAAGAGAGAGAGATAAGGTGCTGACAGGGAGGATCAGAATATCAAACCACTGCCAGTTTTCTCATATGGAACATTTCACTACTTTCACAAATACAAATAGTGCACCCCCACCCACCCACACCCCCACACTTACAGAAAATAAATACACTAACTGAACTGTGTATTAGATACTGGAGACCCACTATGTCTTCTTTTTAAACTAGTTTAACTGTGATTCAAGAGTTCCACATCTCACTAAGCTGTCCATGACATTAAATATGAGGACACTTTTTTACTAATCTGCAAGCTTAATGCAATTCTATACATAAATGGTGTAATTTAAACATTTCTGGCTGGCGGACAGTTGTAAACTAGCAGGAATATTCAGTTGTGCAGTCTAGTATCTAAAAAGCAGTTTTAACTGCTTTGGAAAAAAGAAAAGAATGGCAATCTTAATCGTACTGTATCCTGAAGTACTAAAGATTTCTCAAGAAGGATTAATCAAATCATATTGGGTCTATTTGCTCTGCAAATCAAGTCAAAGTCAAGTCATTTCACCTACTTGTGTCATTTTCTTTTTCCACTCAAGATTTCAAAAGGACTGTCCAAGGTTAAATGATATTAAGATGAATTGATGCTTTGAAGTGTGATATGAAACCACTACAGCGGCTGACAGTGAAAACTGTAACTTTACAAAAGATTTTCTGGTGACGTGTTCGTGTGTTTGAGGATCAGTGAAGCGTACAGGGATGCCACTGAATCTCAGACTACAGCACTGACGGAAGAATAAGGAAAATTAATTTGTTATACTATTTTTACACCTATATAAATATGGTAATAGTATTTATTTGAGAAAAACAAGGTAGAAGAGAGGAGACGACAAAGCATCCACACACACACACACACACACACACACACACACACACACAAACATTTAACTTACTTATTTCACAACAATGCTGTAGAAAAGACTGTATATGTTTTTATGTATGAATCTTTGTATAAATGCATGCATCCGTCTAACTTAGCGTGTGTGTGCGTCTCTGTGTGCCTTTGTGTGTGTGCCAGCATATGGAGCCTGTCACACAGAGTTGTCTGTCATACTCGGTTCTGTAACATTTACAGGAATAATTACACACTAACACACACGGATCAGCCACAGCATTGACTGGCTTTAATGTTGTGGTTGATTGGCGTGTACTATAAAACACAAACATGCACAGACTGTGAACACACACAGAAAGGACAGAGAAACCATGGGCAGTAGCTCTTAAAATCTAAACTATCATCTCCTGGTAGGATTAAAAATAATATATGCCATAGTTTTTTTCCTCTCACACACACACACACACATGCAAAAAATGTGGGAGGGTGAGCATTACAAGTGAAAGTGTGTGTTTTTTGTGACAGTATGCTGTACCTTGCAGCTGCATTTTCCCGTTCGATCAGCGCAGGCACACACTCCTCTCTCCAGGTCACAGGTCTGGCTGTCCGATCCTGAGACGCTACACTCGCACTGGATGCACTGTGGGAAATGTGGATGCAGACAACGCCAAGCTTCTGTTATCAACAACACAGCAGGTTCAGAGAGGAGCTAGCAGAGTGTGTCCTAGCTTTATGCTTCACCAAACCATTAAACTTCACTCCAAAATGAAAATGCTGCCATTATCTTCTCACTCCCATGTCAGATGAAACATCACTGAAGTTCAGACGAGCACCAAGCACAGAGATGTACAGTTATTTTACCATTTGACTGAAGTTTCCTGGTTCGAAAAAGTGTAACTTTTTCCTCTGAACACTGACTTTCTTTTTATTTTTTCAAAATCCAAATCTATAAAATCCATAACAGAACTGTCATGTCTATGAAAATCTGTCTCCCTTGTCCTAGTTGAGTAACACAGACTCTGAACTCTGAAAATGAAAAGTACACTTCATGATCCTAATAGTGATACTGGTCGTGTTAAAATGCATCAGTTACCTGAGGAAAGTCTCGGTATCCAATTTGACATTCATTGCATTTCTCTCCCCTGAAGGAGTCTCGACATGAGCAGCAGCCCGTGTTCACGTTACACTGCTGGGTCACCGAGCCGACCACACTGCAGCCACACTCCTACATACATACATACATACATACAAAGGCACAAAACACAACACAAACACAATATTATTGTTAAAAATCTTAAATCAGACATTAGAAGAATTCACAGATACATTTTCTAGTGCAACGCAGTCAGCTTAAACAGAAGTGTGTCCAAAGACTGAGCAAGAGAGGTACTTCTTGCATTGACAGACAGGTGTGTGTGGAATCACCCTAAAAACCAAACCTGTTAACACCAAAGCACTGTTGTTACGCAGTGTGCTTACTAAGGACTACAGCTGAACAAACAACACTGAATGGCTTTAGAATCGAGAGATGCCTCTAAGGTAAAAACACGGTTATAAAAATAGATGCTTGGCATTTTAGCTGTGAGGCAAATGTTGCAGAAACACAATCATAATCATAAACCTAGAAGCTGTAAATTTCTACGTGGTGAAAGAGAACACTTGTGGTAGAATTATCTTCAGGGTTAAAATCCCTCTGCTGGAGTAGCCTTATATAAACACAGAACAAGGTGTTCACACTTACAGGTGAACTCAGGTTGAACTCTTTACAAAAGAACAACAGTTCTGTTCTATGTTTTACCTTTCTGCTTTGGTTGTTTTTTTCACTTTGTTCTGTTGTCTTTGGTTCCTTTTTATGTTTATTTGGTACCACTAACATCTGATGCATCCCCGTTTGTTGTCCGGATCAATCTGTTCTCTGTTAAACTGACGCTTACAGTACTTTCATGTTCAAACTTCTAATTGCTAATATTATACTGCCACTTCTAATAGTTTACTGTTACTGCTGCCTCGCAGCCCTTTGGTGAGATATTTTTAGTGCAGAGAAATTGCTTTTCAAACACTTTGAACAAAGTGAACAAGCACTGTGATAATAAGAGAACAGAATATGGGCAGAAAGAGAGGGAGCACAGAAAAGGAGAATAAGAAAGGTGAGTGCAGGTGAAAAGGAGCTAAAAAGAAAACTATGGAGAAAGACACTCAGAAGGAACAGCAAAGAAAAAGGTGGAAAAAAAACAAATTTTGATAAATTTATACATGTGTGCACTGGGACTAAACCTGGAATAATCTATGTGATTTCCTTTGATTATATTTACCTTTAGTATACACTGCTATTACTTGGGGTTAAAACGAAGAAAATTGTGGTAATATTTTATTTAGAGTAATACACTGACTATGCATAAACATGATCTATGTTGATTTATATATTAGAGTATTTCTCTACTACTATTATGTCAGAAAAGTCAGGATTTATTCGTCCTCTCAGACAGTTTAAATAAATGTAAGTAAAATTGCTCTGAAAAGTCCAGAAAGCCACTGTTTTTCATTATTGTTCAAAACAAAACATTTATTAAAATGGCAAGACGTCCAATCATTAATCTCTTTTTTTTTTTTTTACACTTGCCTAACTTGTCTGCCACCCCTGTGTGTTTGTTAATGGCATCACACCTAGATTACACAAATTGTTCCTTACAAATACCATTTCAGCCCACCTTGCATCCAGTTATGATATCATGGCCCCAGTGGTTTGGAGCACAGCGGTCGCACCTCTCACCAACAGTGTTGGGAGGACAGATACACTGTCCTGTGTTAGAATCACAGTTATTTCCCACATGACTGCACTGACAGGCTGCAAGACAGAGACGAGAGGAAAGGAATAAAAGGTAATTTAACACCAAACATGTAGAACAGAGAAGAGCAAGTGCATTGTAATTGGTTCTGAATAAACTTAAAGACAAATAAGCGTTCTACCTGCCATAAATAACACCTAAAAACATTTTTTTAAATTTTCTTTCACAACATGCTGCCTCACAGATTCCATCTGAAACAAAAGCAACGTGTCTGGGACTGAGAACAGGGAAGGAAGTGAGCGTGCCACATTTTACTGAAAACTCAAACCTGTGCAAAACATTTTAGTAAGAGTGTGTGTCTAGTTGGACTGTTGTGAATATGTGGAACAGAGAAGCACTGTCTTTATCTTCATGTTATCTGACACCTTCCACAGAAGTAGATGTGATGGAGAAAATGTTAAGTGTGAAATTAAGAGACTGAGGTGAATTTTATGTCCGTACCGAAAAATGTGAACTAGCCTTTATGCAATAACACAATTCATCAAATAAAATAGTTTGGGTTTTACAGGAATTTGAGGGGTAATTTTTTGAGTTACTGCATAAGGATTTTGTTGCTCATAGTAAGAGAGTCAAACCCTCACTCCTAATCCCCCAGTGTTGTTCAATTCAATTTATTCAATACCAGCTAACTTATTCAATCACCAACATTTCCCAGAAAACACAGCTGTGACTGGCAAAAGCCTTTTTCTCGTTAAGTTGTTGAAGTTTCAAATGATTTTACGATGTGAAGTTTTCTAAATTGTTAATGGAATAACAGCTGATTAATTCAATGCGAATTGTTAATTAAAGTTACCTTTAATCTGCCAGTGGTGGAAATTTTCTGTCATTTCATTTTTGGAAACTACATGCCCAAGTTCTGAATCATATTTGTATATTGACTTGACTGCAGTAGATTCCCTGGAACATTAAACACAAGCCAGCATATTATTCCTGCAACCTGACTGCTGCGTCGTGGTATTGATCTTAAGACGAATCAAAGCTAATATTCCCAGTACCATCTTGTCTTTCTGCTGTATGACCAGATTTTCTGGCTAACTTATTACTGTTCTTCTTGGCTGTCAGCAGTGGTTGGCATCAATAATGCACTGCATGAGGAGCTTTGTGGGAAAAGCTATTCATAGTTTTACTTGAGGTGGATCGGAGATTATCAATACTTCTGATTTTGCAGCAACTATTTCCCAGGTTGCCAGGTTCTTAGGACACATTTCCTCATTAAAAAAAGATCTTTGTCTTGAATGACAGGATCAATGATCAATGTTTATTAGCAGGCAGTTCAAAGTAACCCAGACTGTCCACACAGTAAGACTTGAGAATCAGGTGAATTTAAGAGAACAGTCTCTTTCTGTATTTCACAGAAACAATATGTTTTTTTTTTTCTGTTCTCACATTTCCTACACTGGTAAGAATAATTCCATCTCCGCTTGGTGCACAGCTGATATCCAACACCAGCCTCTGTGCCTTTGAGTCAGTGGCACGCTGTACAATTTGGGCAAACGCTGACCTTTAACTCGATGTGTAAATTCATGAGACGTGAGCTCTGAGTTGAATTCAGAACAGATTTTACTCTGAATCTTTGCTAATAAAAGATGAATGGTTTTCAGTAAGAGTGAGGAAACTGTATTAGCTGGAACACTCATAGGTGTATGCACAGCACTGATCTTTATAACAGGGTTGGAAGCATAGCACTGAAAAGTTAATACACTGTAAAAAAAATAAATAAATAAAGAAATCTAAAATCTACATGAGCTTAATTTGATTTGATTCATTTAAATAATCTCTTCCTTAAACATGCTGGACATACTAAATATCAGCTGCTGTGCTTATTCACCAGAATCCAAAATCTTTCAGCTCCATAACTTATTGGTCATGTTATTATGATTCTCTGTGCTCAGCCTTCAAAGACACTCATATCACTCAGCAGCTAGCTCCTCTTGGCAACATTTCACATTTCCACCATCTTACTGATACTGGTTGTAAATTCCTTAATTTGATCTTCATTGCTTGCTTCCTTCCTCCTGTCTTTCATTTGTTCCTTCCATCGTGTATCTATATGTGCACATGGGTGTTTTGTTTGATGTACCTGCAGCTTTTGCCAAGATGCATGTTTCATGACCCTGGGGAGAAGTGCTCAACTGTTTATAATACACAGCGTAATGTTAAAAATAGACAATCGTCAATGGCAATACATTTATGAGGTATTCAGAACTTCTGCGAGGTTGAATTTTAAATAATAGGAAGTTTGAGGTTTAGCCATAGATGAAAACTGGATTATGTCCATGTGAAGCTAGAACAAAAGAAATGCCCACACTGACAAAGTCACGTATTTTAAAATACATTGCAGCATTCAAGTAACTGAAGCCAGAGGCTGGAATTCAAAGCATTTTTTGCAATGATGAGCATTTTTTTTTCCCTTCCAAATATTTTTTAACTTTGTCTTGCTCGTGGGGAAAAGAGATTTTGCCTTGCAATAATTATGAAATGATGTGAAGGGATGCACATGCATTTTTGACATGACAGAACAGCTTTTCAAACAGAATTTCTCTGCAGACAATTTGTGGAAACTTTAAATTAAAAACCAAGAAGAACAGAGCAGCAATTTCAGCATTTTTTGATTGCTGACATTACTTTCATTGCAAATTAAGGTAAGTACGAGACAAAACTACATGCTGATATCACAGTTAGCCCACTTATTAAAGAAACACTACCCTATCTATCCAACAGTCTGTGCTTACGTGTGCAGCCGCCCTCCTGGAAGTTGAAGAATCCACGTGAGCATCGGTCACATTTGGGTCCGGTGACGCCCGGCTGACACCGACACTGGCCGTTTTCATCACAGTCAAACGACTTGGAACCAAATGAATTACAGTGACACGGGACACACTGTCCACCCGTGGTGAGGCCATGGGTCTCAGGCTGGAGACACACAATGACAGACAAGGGAAGGGCAGTCATAAACTGAGCTGAGAATAGACAGTTATAGTTGAGGCGAGACAAGCTGCAGACACACTCAAAAGAACTTGAAAACAAGAGTTAAAACATGAGATGCAAGACTCATTTCTGAAATAAAGAAGAAGGAGAAAACAAATAAAGGAATAAAACTTTTCAGTCTTTTAAATTTTTTTTTCACTCTGCTGTCTGAACGTCTGAAAATGCCTCGTTGTTGCTCTTAAGGAAAATAAAACAATGCCAAGCGTGCCGGTTCATCAGACTGAACCCAGACATTCACAAACCGTCCCTTAAGCTACAGAATGCCAGCCAAGTTAATTCTGACAATCTTTTGAAAAATTGCCATATAAAAATATTTGAATATGGTGCAGTTCAACTGAAAATGAAAAACAAATGTGGCTGCTTCAGACAAAAACATCACTGATTTGCCTAAAAATAGTGCGACGTGCAACGGCCACGCTGAAGAAAACCTTAAACACCTGCAATGTTCTATAAAATCCAGGTCCAAAAACTTATGACATCCACAAGAACAAACAAGTAAAATGTGTTTTAAATCTGTTCAGGCCTGCGAACATGTCTCTGCATCTATAAAATGTTTGCACACCAAGTAAACAGAAACACACCATGCGACTTAAAACACACCACTGTAATCCACATGCAGCGTGTGTTACCCCTGTCTTGGGCCTGTACGCGCCCCTGGGACAACCCCCTGTGCGGGACGGCCCCACCCATCTCTGCTGCACAGTTTCTATAGGAATGCGCTCCACTGGCCGGCGCGTCTCTCGCCTCTCGTAACTTTGGCGACGCAGGTCACAGCGTCGGCCCACAAAGCCGGCGCGACAGATGCAGCGCCCCTCAACATCACAGCGCTGAGACATAGAGCCGTGAGGGCTGCAGCGACAGGGCACACACTCCTGACGCTCAGCATCCCACCAGCAGTTAGGCTGGACCAATCACAGCGCAGATGGGCGGAGCAGGGTTAGACAGGGGACCAATGAAAATGAGTGAGCAGGATAAATATAAACGACAATGTGAAAGTACAAGAAGTGGAAAAAAAGTGAAATGATAAAAATGAATATCCATCATCATCATCATCATCATCGTAATTACTGTATTATTACGATTATAGAGTTGCTAAAAATAAAAGAACCAGAAAAGATAAAGCAGTAGACTATGGATGGCCGTTACAGTTTCATAGATTGTAAATCAACCCATCAGGTACACACCACATTGCTGGTTAATTAAAAACACATTTGATGTACAGAAATGCTAAACATAAAGTGTAATACAAAGCACAGTCGAAAAAGATGTGTTTTCGGTTATAAGACTCAAAGCAATAGGATATTAAAAGATGACAACAAATTGTTGTGGAAAATAAATGAATAAAAAATAAAAACAGGAATGTTGCCAACACGTTGGTCTTATCTGTAAAGATTATAAGTATCTCTTACCATGCACTCGTCACACTGTCGTCCAACCACATTTTCTTTGCACTCGCACTGTCCAGTCTCCTTATTGCACATCTCATATACTGAGCCATTAGTGTGGCACTGACAGGCTGCAGGACAGGACAGGACAGGAGGGGAGAGAGCATATTTTACATCAATTATCACTTCCTAATGGCAAAACGTCTTTATGTGGACTAACTATAATAACACATATTGGTTTAACAATAACACAAATTGGTGAGTGTTTACTTCACGCTGCAGTAGGCTGGAGAAGAGCTCAGATCCTGCTTAAGGTCTTCTTCAGGATTAGCCGTAAATATGCACTTTAATATCCTCCTCACTGCACTTTAGAGAAAATCTCCTACAGCCAAAATAGATTCTTCAGTCTAGGGGGCTGACTTAGTTTTGCCAGATTATATTTTGTGTATAAAAACCCAGTTTGAGCAAGTATGAGCCTAAAAGACAAAGGAAGGCTACAACAGAGAAAAAACACATTTCCATTCGTTTGAGAATGTTTTCATTCATTTGAGATTTGTCCTGTTTGCTCTGATCTACATCTGTTGCGGAAATCTGGATGAAGACCAGCACAAATTCATTCTTCGAAAAGCAAAGTTAAACCAAGTCACAGGAAAAAAAAACAAAAAGCAGCTTGTGAGCCTTCACTTCAGATGAAGCTGAGATAAAGAATCAACAAAGGGTGAACCTCTTTACCACTTTCCATTCATCTAAAACACTGACAAAACATTTAGGGAGGTTCACTTGTGTAAATACATAACTTTTGGCTGGCAGACAAAGACAAAAATGTTGGGGCTGTTTGTGGCCCCCTTAAGTGCAAAGGTTTGTATGACAATGGTGGAAGTAAACACAAAGCAGGTTCTCCTTCTTTCTCCACAAGAAGAAAAAAAGATTTGAGTCTCTTACTGTTTCTCCAGCACTGAAAATGACTGCATTATATTTAGTTCATGGCCTTTGTCATGTGTGCAGTTTTTTTTTTGCTCTATGAATGGGTCAGTTCCAGAAATATGAAAACTTATTCCCACATACAACCTTTCACATCTTTCTCTCTTTCTTTACTCGTGATACTTTGCATGACTTTAACTGTACTTTGTGTGTTTAAATCCTACTGGGGGGGGCACACCCACACACACACACCAATCAACCCCTTAGATATACAATTAAAAGCCTGAACATTACAGCTCCCATCTGTTGGATGGGCTGTCAGGAGAGCACACGCGTTTGCACAAAGATGCACACAAAAAAAAAAAAACGCATACACCTTCTCAAGAAATCAGAAGCACACACTACATCACATAGGCACACATGCATATTCGTAGCCTGTTTTACCTCCTGCTATTCGCTTCTCTTAGATGTAAAAGAGACAGAAGGACAGACCTGAGTGTGGGATGGGAAAGTGAGAGAGACAGGGGTACAACAGATGTCCACACACACACAAAGAAATATGCGGAAACACACTTACAGAATGCAACATGCATCGATTTCTGCTTCACACACAAGTGCAAGAAGGCACACATGCTCTGCCCCCCCACCCCCCACACACACGCCCACACATCGACACACATGCAGATGTACACACACACACACACACACAACCGCCCGATTAAACATACAAGAAAACATGCAAATATACGTCTGTCTCTGTTTCACACAGTCTCTCACACACACACAGTCTCTCATCCCCCTAGTTTCACCCTTCGGGGACCATCTGGACTCCGTTCTGTCAGTAGCTACAATACAAGCCTTGTTGTGGGATAAAATGTTGCTTTTTGTTGTGTATTTTTATTTTCCGAGCTGGCCTTGATGGAGAATATGACTTTTTTTTTTTTTTGCAAATTGAAATACATTATGTGCTGCTATCCAGCAATCAGCAGTCTGTCATGTCAACAAAAAGCAGGAGTTTCTATGGTGCATCTACTCCATATTATTAACTCTACAATGGTGTGTTGGTTAGATGTTCAGACGCTATACAATCTATTAAGCATACATACATTACAGTACATACAAAAAGTGGAAATGTTCTGTTGGAAAAGATGCTGCTGAGATATGGCGTTCAGAAGCCTTGAGAGAAAATGACACTTGTTTTATGAGGAACACCCATATTCATCCAATTATCTAATCAGCTAATCATATGGTAGAAGTGCAATGCATAAAATTATGCAGATACAGGTCAGGAGCTTCAGTTAATACTGAATGCTGAATATGTCTGAAACTGCTGATCTCCTGGAATTTTTACGCACAGCAGTCTCAAACACCCAGAAACTCCTTATCGATGAGAGAGGTCAGAGGAGAAAGGCCAGACAGAAAGAACACAGTAACTCAGATAACCACTCTTTACAACTGTGGCGGGCAGAAAAAAAAAAAAAAAAAAAAATTCTGAATGAACAACACATTGAACCTCGAGGCAAGATGGGCAACAACAGCAGAGGACCACGTCACACTCCACTGCTGTCGGCCAAGAACAGAAACCTGAGGCTGCAGTGGACACAGGCTCACCAGGACTGGAAAAACATAGCCTGGTCTCATGAATCTAGATTTCTGCTGAGGCTGCAGATGGTAGGGTCAGAATTTGGCATCTGAAGCATGAATCCATGGATACAACCTTGTCTCGTGTAAACACTCCAGGCTGTGGTATAATGGTGTGGGGAACGTTTTCTTGGCACCTTGGGCCCTTTAATATCAATCACTCATGGTTTGAATACCACAGCCAATCTGGGTGTTGCTGTCCACCATGCGCATCTCTTTATGGCCACTGTTCACCATCTTCTAACAGTTATGTCGAACATGAAAATTCACCATGCCACAAAGCAAAAGTTGTCTGAATGGTGTTCCTAATAAAGTGCTAACTTGGCAGCAATTTGCTTATTTGATAATGTGTTTGACATTTTTATCGGTGTTTATCTAGAGGATGTCGACTGGGTACACATCCTGCTTTTGAGCAGCCCCCTGTTTACCATTCATACAGACACCTGGAAGCAGTCCTGCACAAACAGCACTCTCGACTGACGACTGACCACTGAGCAGATCGAGTGGTGGAGCTCAGGGTTAAGCTGTTTTGACGGTAGACATCTCAAAAGCAGGTGTCGAGTGAAGAGCAAGTGTCCCTCATTTACACTTCACATTCAGAGATCAAGAGCTGGGAGTCAAACCAATGACCTTTGAGCCACAGACCTCTTGAAAGTCTAGACCACGTCATGCATAAAAATCTAACGAAGGCAGTCGCCACAGATCATCAGCCTCTTCCTTTTTACTTGCACTTATATTTATACAGTGCAGCATATGCAGGTACATACTTTTTCCTACAAGACAGAGCATTCTGAGTTTGACTAATCAACACTTTGGCTGCAGCGTGTTATTACCTTACAAGAGCTCAATACATATGATGATTATGGACGCAGACTATTTTGATTATATATATTTATTTTCCCTAATCTAATACACAGGAAATCACAGTAGAGATTTGGTTCACAGCTCAAAACCGACTGGATCTGATCTGACTCAGCACCTGAAAAAAAAAAGTGTGTGTATTTGTACAGTAAATTACACTTGTATACTGTGATCAAAATTCAGGCTGTAATTGTTTCTGAGTGCATTGATTTGGCCTTTGGCTCAGGTCAAAACAGAGTGGATGCTGGTTCAGAGTTTTTACTTTTTTTTTTTTTAGACTTTCAATTTTACTTTAATGCACTTTGGGGCCTATCAGTCCCATAAAAGCTCAGAGCCTTCAGAGGTCTGTACCAGACAGACCATTAAGACTGGTACAATTAGAGTTGTGAGTTTTCCCAAAGATCCCCAAAGAGTTTATTGATCTACGGTATGAAACATCTACGAAAGATTCATTAACTGTCAGACACACAAGAAGCATAATTACATTATTGAATTACTACATATCCACTTTGTTCCGGTGATTGGACAAAAGTGTGAAAAGACAATTCACACATGTTCTCAACAACTTGCAAACAACTTTTCTCCATGTGAGAAATGGTCAGAGGTGTTAATTTTCTTGAATTTATTCCTCAGACAAATCGCTGTGTGGTCAAGTTTGCTTCCAAAATGAAACCATTTGACATTCACCGACTGAATTAAACTGAACCGCTATTAGGTGGAGACACAAAATGGTTGCAGCAAAAATGGCCGCAGATAGGAACTCTGACATCAAAAGAAAATGTAAAGGATTTTTACAGTCTAATAGTGCACAAATGGACTCAGCCTGAACTCCCTTGCTCCACTCAATAAAATTCATTAAGACTGGGAGCGATACGGAGAGCGAGGTAGACAGAGAGAGAGAGCTAGGCTGACAGAGGTGGGGAGGGAGAGAGAGAGAGAGAGAGAGAGAGAGAGAGAGAAAGATGTTGTGTTTTAATAATTCCTGGTGGTCTTTTGTCATTCGTACAGGATCAATAACAGCCCTCCATCTCTCAGACACGAGCAGCCGATCAGCACTGTAGGAGAGCAATAGATCAGGCTGATTAATCAATAACCATTTAGCTGGGTGGAGAGGGGAAACAACTACAGAACAATGAGCTATCAAATGCACATTAATACTGTCACAGCCTGTCTGCCTGCCTTTGTGCTCGTCTGTTTATCGGCCGGCCTGTCTATCGCTCATTGTGGGGTGTCTATCTGTTAATCTGTCTTTCTGCCTACCTCTCTGCTAATGTCACTGTTTTCGTCAACAGAGCGAGTCTATGCATGTATTCACTGCCATCTCTCTCTCTCTCTTTCGCTCTTGTTCAGTCTCTCGCTCCTCTTTTGTACAGGTGTAGCTTTTTGTTCTCACTCTTAAACACAGCTGGCAGTCAGTGGGCCGCTCCGACATCACACCTCCTACTTGCACAGCTGCTTGCCGATGCACAGTCACACACATGCACACCACACACTCCAGATGGTGTACCGTCTAGTCAGTGTTTTAGTGAAAGGATTAAAGGTATAATTTAGCTAAAATTGAGTTTCATAAAGGAAGTAGTACTCTTCAGTGTAATGCCCCTGCTGAGCCACGCAAGCTGCGTTCTTCAAAATGATTCAAAAGTGGATGATGTTTTCTCTTAAAACCCCTGTGTGAAGATTTGTTATCTGATTACAGCATCTTTAAAACAATTCTTGAGACAAAACTGCTGTTAATGTTATTTTTACCCAGGTCAATCTCTGTGGGGTCGGTGTGTGGGGATGGAAGGTAGCCTCCTGTCCATTTTGACATTATCGCTACTACAAATGGGGTCTTTAAAGTCAGGATGTTGACACACAGTCTGATTTGTTAATTAAGCCCTTAAAGCAAGACTGTAACTTCGGCTGAGCAGTGGTAACATGGGGCTTCTGCAGCCACAAGTGGCAATTACATCGTTCCGGCAACAAATACAACATCATCGTCTCAGTACAAACCAGCAGTTGGTTGATCCGACTGACCGACAACGTTTGAGCCCACAGCAGTTGGGTGTTAAAACATGGATGCTAGCAGCTAGTCTCTTCACCTCTGCCATGATGTGCGTACTAAGAATACCAAGCTAGTCTCTTATGGCGGTCGGTTTACTCACGTTGGCAGTTTTTTGATACGACAGCATCTCCATAGTAACCGTCGGCACAACTGTCGCATGCCGCCCCGCCATAACCTTGCCGACAGCGCAGGCACTGGCCTGTGATTGGATCACAACTGCCAGGTACGGATAAGTCCAGGTTGCCATGGCAATCACATGGCTGGCAGGAGCCTCCTGGTACAGTGGGCTTGCCATAGTATCCATTGGAACATCTAGGAGACAGGAGAGAGACAGACACCATATGATGTATAGCATTGGATGTACTCTAAACATGATCTGTTATAAAAAGAGGATATGTTTGGAAATTTTGAAGGCTCTAGTATTTCCTATTTTGGCATCACAAAGTTGCATGTTAGCACAAGTTGTTGTTGTTTTTTTTTTTTTTGTTTGTTTGTTTGTTTTTTAAAATGTCTGATTCTGGTGACTCCTAGTGGTAGCATTAAAAAGTCACTAATATACCCCCACTGAGAATAAAAGGGATGAGACTGACTACACAAAGTTTCACCAGGATTTCAAAACTTAAAAGCTGTTTTAAAAGATGCTATACTCACATTAAATTCTCCAAATAGGGGCTTTAAGGCACCTCGACAATTGATCACTATCCCAGCTGGTGTGCTTTCATGTTGTAGCAACAGGATGTCATCCTGTTATTCTCCTTCTCACAATACAATGTTGGTCTGGGATAATCCAGCATCAGGTCTTACTGAAAGAGCCGGTAATGCAATAATACCTCTTCAAAGTGCAGTTTTGCTCTGCCTTCATGTAACAACTAATACTTGAAAATGTAGTTTTTGTCAGTTATGGTCTACAAGAAAATATAATAATGGTTCAACTTGTCTTCTGTCTTTCGTATCAAACAGCTACAGAAAACAACTCTCAGATTTCAGCCCGTAAATATTATCAAAAAGATTGTTTACCTCGGCTTCCAGCTTTTGTATTGCAAGAACACGCTGATCTCCAAATATAGGTCTCATCCCACAAGAGCTGGCAACCAATATCCAATCACCAAATAAACAAGCAATAAAACTCATCTAGCTGAGTCCACAGGAATTATCAGCATTGTTACAGCATGTCTATGACCACTGAGACTGGCATAAGTTATCCTGTTGTATAATTCATTTTAAACAGACACACTCTCATCGCATACACACAGATAGACATTAATTCATAAATATACACACAGAGACCTAGAGGGCAACAGAGCCAAACCCCAACAGATATGAAATGGAAGTTTATTTACGCTTTAATAGATTTTTAATAAATGAGCTTCAGTGTCCTCAGGCAGTCATTTTCCAAAACAGGGTCTTTACAACAGGCTGCCCAGGTTTTACTCAAATAAAAATATTATTATGACTGAGCATTTATAAACCTGATGCAAAAATATCGAAATGCTACTCTACAAGCAGTAATAATACAAAGCCAATGTGACAGAATAATACACATGCCTCTTTGAACAGTTTATTCTGTTCATACATTTTATTTGTAGAAATGTACGATCGATGGCTTTTATGTTAAAACATTCTTTGTATTTGGTGAAAAATAAGTAAGAAAAGATCCCAAAAAAAAGAAAGAAAAAAAACACCCTTCTGATTCTTGTTGTTCATGGAAACAAAAATCAAAAATGGTCGCCCCCTCGAGCAAGGATAAGGACACACAAATGTGAGAACTGTCACACAATCCCAAGAATTCTGCTCTTGTTTTTTTCCAGACTCTTTCATTTGATTAATAATAAGAGGAAGTCCAGATGCTGCAAAATATATTAACCTGAGAGTGTTCTGAGAGTGCAGCACGGTGACAAGAGCCACTGAAACCAAATAAAATAAGGCCTAAGCTGAAATAAAGCTCTACAGGCTGAAAAGGGAATTAAGATGAAATAGGAGAGGAAGAGAGAGCGAGGGAGTGAAGGGAGAATGGAGAGTGGAGAGAGAGAGAGAGAGAGAGAACAGAGGAATAGAAAGAGTGAGATGGAGACGAGAAGGCCTTCACATTGAAAAGAGAATTGAATTTAGAGAGGAGGGAAAAGAAAGGACAGAGAGAGGGAAAGAGTCAAGAGCAGCCAGCCATTATTACCACTGACCCTCCTTGGTACTCAATAGAACTGGTTTATTAGCTTCTGTGTGTGTATGTGCATGTTATTGAAGTGTGGCTGTGTGTGTGTGTGTATTTCCGTTGGTGTGTGTGTAGTGCTACAAGTACGTCCTCCTAGACAAGTGGAGAGTTGTACTGGCAGCAATCTCACTTTTTGATAGGAGAAAAGAGGGGAGAAAGTGTGTGTCTGCGTTCGTATTTTGTCATAACTTGCAAGATGAATTCCTATTTTTGGTATTCTATTCTATTTTATTCTATTCTATTCTATATCTACTCTAATCTAATCCATCCATCTAATCCATCCCATACTGTAAGCTTGTGTCTGTTCAGTTATTTGGGCCTCAAGAGGAAGTAAAGATATTTATAGTGGAGAGTCCAGAGTGCCTGAAGGAGATATATTTGTCTGGGGGGGCACCTGGCCGAAGCCATCAGAGTGTACAGGAAGTGGATGGTGGGCACAACTGGTGGAGAGTTACAGAGAGAGAGAGAGAAAGGGAGAGGGGGGGAGAGAGGGGGAGGGAGGGGTTGGAAATGTTCTTTTATTTTTGGGGAGTCGGTGCCAGGGGAGGATAGACTGTTTTTTTTCCATAATTTTAAAGCATTTTGAGATCAACTGGTATATTTGGGGCAGGTTGTTTTAAAGAAGCAAAACAGGATTTTCACACAGATAACCGCTCTTGTAGCTGATCAGTTTTAAATCACCTCAACATATTAAAAAAAAAAAAAAAACAACTGTGGCTTGTTTTACTCAGTCGGTGAGAGGAGCTGTGGAAGTATCAGCACTTATTCCTCATAAAACAGACTGAGATTTCTCACTCCCTCTTTATCTACAGTGACCTACCTCCTCTACCTCCACCGCCTACCTGCTCTGCCCCCTGTGTAAAATCTGAAATACCTTTGAAAGACCGATAACATCTGGACAAACAGGCAAACCCTACATAGTACTAAAAAGAAGCTGATGAGTCAAAAGAGTTTTAGCTCACTAATTTGTTAGGTAGCTGCATTAAATTGCTTTCAGCTAAATTCTAAATGGCTGTTTATGGACAGGAAATTGAAAAGCTGAATCACTTAGCAGCGAGTGGATAGTCTATTAGCATGGGAGGAATAGAGTAGCTTATTCTGTTAAAGCCCATAATACAGACAAATTGGCACATTACAATTAATTACTACTAACAACAACAAAAGCACTGTAGATAATGAAGTGTAATAGCAGGTAGTGCATAGCAGGTATCAATTAGACTGATAGAACAAGAAACCAACTAACCGCTGATTACCTCTTTAATGCTGTCATTAGTAATAAAATATTATTTTACATTATGTCAGCCCCTATGTGTTCTGAGTCAGAGCAGCAGAGTCTCTCTTTATTTCTTTCTCCTTTTAGGAAACAGCTGTCCTCTCTCTATGACTGGATGCACCATATGGCATCAGAGCAGCACACACAAATGAATATAAAGAACGTGTGTGAACACTCTCACCAAAACAAACAAACACTGATTACTAAATTTAGAAAAAGCAACTTAGAGGAATATTTCTAATATTTTTGGAGCTTTATCTCTTATCAGGATGAATTAAAACACAGGGATACTCCTTACATAAACATGGAAGTACATGTCCTGTGGTCCTGTTTAAGTGCAGAGGTCTCTCTGTGACAGACAGTTAAAAAAAATGGACTGACAATGAGTCAGTTTGCTTTCCACTGGCAAATGAGGTTTATAAAAAGACTAAAAGGCAGACAGAAAGATTCTGCTGTGGACAGCGTGGCGAGGCATGCAGACTATGCAGGCCAGCGAGACGAGGCCCGTGTCCACCAGCAGCTCTATTTTAACTGACAACAAATAGCAAAGGCCTGTACGACAGCAACTGAACACCTATTTGAAGCACAGTGTTTCATCCTTGAGATTAAAGCTGGGCTAATAATTATCAGTGTGCATGCCCACCTAACACTGATGGATATAACGAAATAGAAATTGTAAGCATCACAGAGTCCCCGGGTACATAGAATGCTACTGTACAAAGCAAACGTTGCCTGCGACGGTAAATCACGAGGAAAAAAATCAAGCCTGCACTTTGAAGAGACAGATATATCTCTTGTAAATGAGAAGGCTATAAAAAGGAGCGGCCAAAGCTTCACATATAGTTATTTTAAATTGGAGCATTTGTTTGTGTCGAGTCCCCACCAGATCATGAGATCTAGTTTGATATAATCTCGTCATTATCCTCCACATCCAATGTGATGAATGTGAATCAATCTGTTTGATATTTGAGTTCCAACCATTCGTTGTAAAGGGTTTTTTTAAGCTGTTGAGGCTAAAGGCTTTATTAATGTTAAACATATTATTTGTTAATTCTTTATAGATTAATGAGCCATTATTTTTGAGTTGCCAGGTTGTGAAAAATCCCATCATAATGCTTTTATAAGTGACTTACTAACATTTATAACTTCAGACTTGATGGCTTATTAGAAAGTGAGAAAACCAAGAGTATTTTTTAATGGATCACAAACATTTATATCGGCATTATTACCAAATAGCTGCAGGGTGCTATCAATAAATGAAGACGATCTAGAAATCCCTTATGTAATTTTCTACCGTATGAATCTTTCAATAATAATTATATTTTTAAATAAAAGACGCTGAATACTAACTCATAATTTCAGCTGTGTTTCTCTTCAACACAAAACAGTCAAAATGTGCTGTATTTCAGGGAGGCTGGGTGGTGAAAAGAATATATTTCCTCAGTCTGCGTCACCACATGACAGTATAGCCTGAAGTTCTAACAAGACTAGCATCCAGAGAGAGACCTCTCATTAGTCCCAGGCTGGTAAAAAACCTCACAGCTAATGGAACAAGAATGTCACTCAACTAATAAATGTGGTGTGGACAGAAAGCCAGATGGACAGTGAGACATGAAGTACTCAAAAAATGGTTAATGAGCAGCAGTCTCTGTTTTCATTTGGGAATGGCTGACTGTGGGGCTAATTTATTTCCCAAACAGCCGCTTTTAGGGAAGAAAACAATAAAAGTGGCTTTAATTTTAAGATTTTCACTGTTATCCTCATTTTAAATGATACAGATCTAATTACTGATGCTGCAGTTAGGTCAAACATACTTTGTACTTAATGGGCCCAAACTGTGACACTATTAAAATACCTGTTAACTGTTACACCAAATTTGAATTTGTAAGATTTATAGATAAGGATTTCTAGATTCTGATAAACAGTGATGAACTGGGTTATATCCAGCTCTGTATTCAGTGATAATGACCTTAGGTAAACTTCCAAATCAAGCTTGAAGGCTGTCAATTTAACATAAAGGCATAGAGTTTAAGCATAACAGCGTTTAATGTGTGTGTGTCACCTGTCGCATCGTGGTCCTGTGTATCCAGGCTGACACCGGTCGCACAGCAACTCCCCTTCTTCACCTAGGTGGCAGGTGGGGCTGAAGCTATTGTGGTTGCCAAGGCGACGTTGTTGATGATTTCGGTAGCGTTGTCCCAGTGTGGAGCATGGGAGGAGGAAGAGGAGGAAGAGGAGAGGACAGAGGCGAGTTAAGGCCATTGTTTCTCTCCCAATTCATACACACACACACGCACACGCACAAATCTGTGTCCCCACTTTCACTTTCCTGTCCTCACATTCACACTTTGGAAGACACACACACCCACACACAGACTTAATTTCCCCCCTCTCTCTCTCTCTCTCTCTCTCACACACCCACACGTCTGTGCTTCTACACTCTCCTGATTTTGAAAACACTTCCTCCTTACGAAACTGTACCCCCAAAATGAAAAGAAAGAGAGAGAGAAGAGAGAGAGAGAGAGAGAAAGAGAGGGAGAGAGTAAAGCGATAGTCTCTTACCCTCGTTCTGTCACCCTCCCACTTCCATAAACTATAGATAGTTCTCCTGGCTCGGGTTCCAGGCCCCAGACTGATTCACTGGCTGGCTCCCTAACTGTGAGCTGGCTCACTGACTGACAAGTAAGCTTGTTTGGTCAGTTCGTGTAAACAACAAAAATAAAATAAAAGTCGTTATAAAGCACATTTGAGCATCACCTACAATGGCTTTACACAACTTTATGTTATGGTGAGACCTAACTCACTATAAACTTTATGGCAAAATTTAACATAGTCACATTACCCAATCTTATGCTGCTGTAAAAGCAGGTAAGTGAGCTGAGCTTACTGTATGGCTATAACACATTGCACCAAAAAAAAGCTGTTACGTAAGTTTAATGACTGTGCTTAATGGTATTATCATCATCAGACCTGGCAGCACAATCCTAACCTACAAAATATCAAATGTGTTTGAGGCTGCATTCAACACACGCAGACAACAAGAAAGCACTTGGAAAGCCTCTCTGCCAAGGCGGCACCATCCTCCACATGAGTTACTCTAATAATTATAGAACTTGTATAAATATTTTAATCTGCATTTGATCCAGACCTACATCAAAATACAAATAATAACAGACAATCATGCGGATTTTTGGAGAATATCTAAATCCTGGGGATATTGTGGTTTTTGACAAGGATTAATAATGCAAATTTCATGTGACTCAGACTCATGACCACAAAATATGGCAAAAAAGTAGAACAGATCATGAACACACAAATTTGGCTTCCAGTCACAGGAAAACGGTTCAGAATGCGAAAAAATACATCAGTAATTTTTCAAGGCCATCCGAAAATGTTGTGTAGCAATTTTAACAAAATTTGTGTGAAATTCAATGAAAACAGTTGTGAAAAAAATTTTTTTTTAATAAAAATCAAAGTGGAAGTAAAGTGGAAATGACCTTTGTGGACAGATAATTCACCATGGAACTAGATTTCCCTGAAAACTTAAACAGATTTAGGTTGAATTGACAAACAAATAAAAACCACTAAAAAACCCCTCACAGCGGGGTAATTAAGCCTGGGTGTAAATAAAGCAGAACAGAATTCCAGGACTAAACTGATTTCTATTGATTCGCTGTAAATCACCATCCTGCTTCCTGTGCTGAAACTAATATTGACATCACTTTATCAGATGTTCGTAAGAGATGAGGCATTACCGCTAACAGCAGTCTGACTGGCTGGCTGGATGGCTATTTGAGTGGTTGGCTTGAGTGAACATTAGGGACAAGATGGCTATTTCGAGGGGCTGAAAGGCACAGCACCTTCAAGCTATTATTACTGCAGGGGTTAGAGGGAGGTAGAGAAGGGGAGAGGTGAGAGGGAGAGAGAGAGTTGTGTCTTTCTTTAGCTCTGAGAGTTTTGGACATGACGTGTAATGGCTGCATGCAGATTCTCAGCTGCTGCTGCCTGTGTGCGCGTGGCCATGCCTCTGACATCTGTGCCGCTAACATACAGCATCTCTCTCTGGTTATTTGGAGAAACTGCAAATGCTATAAAAGCAGAAATAAACATCTGATTTAACCAGTGCTTACATATTGTTTCTACCCGTGGCATTAATGTTTGGACAGCTGAAGTTTTATCAGAAAGCAATCCAAAAACAAGAGATAATCTGACACCAACCGTTTGTTTCCACTGAACATGCCACTGCTAATAGTAACCACTTCTGACCACATAGCAGCTGTAGTTTATGAAAACATCTGAATGAATGAATGAATGAATGACAGTGTGACAATGGGTGGACTGTAGTGATGAACCTACAGAGAATTATCCCCTGAACCTGCAGCTCCCCTCTGCTTTACGGAGCTTTACAGTGAGTTTCAGCCCATTGTTTAGCTCTTTTCCCACAACTCTGCTGTTCTGGTTCACTCTCATTTCCTGCCGCTGCAGCCAGCTATTTTCAGTACACTACCAAACGGCAGACGGACACAGTTAGCAACAAGCTGTCGAACATAGTTGAGATACAGAGTGGCTAAAGAGCCATATTTTCCCCCCAAGAATTGGTGGAGACAAAAAACACAGCCAAAGGAACATGAATATTAGACTTGTGTTATGCTTAACAACAGTGTTACATCCACCATTTCGTCAGATCTGTGTCAGATCTTGTAGGGCCATTGCAAGCATCTCAACAGGGCTGCCTCTGGGACAAACAAGAGACTGATGCAGTCCAAACTCTTAACGGTGATTAAACAGTTAATTTCAAAATAATTGCTAAGAATTTCATACACTCTATTGACATTTTGACCCATAAGGATGATGTTTCTCCGCTCATGTTCGTGCTTTTACCTGTGGTTATGACATTTCTGTTGTTGTTACAATCATATTTCTACCGACAGTGATGAAGCCTCTATTTCTAGTTATATCCTTTAAAGACAAAAAAAATGTAGTGTCTGGAGAGAAGAGAGGAAGATTATCGAGAGACAGGTCAAAAAAAGAGAATTGGGGCCACAGAGTCACAGGGGTCAGCAGTGATAGATTGAGGCATTTGATTAAATTGTGTCATCATGGCGGCATTAGCCCCAGCGTCTTCACAACCTACTTGTTGCTAGGAAGATTGAGTGGACAGGTACAGGGCTGACAGTCTGCAGGTGACCCACGGGTGGCGTTACCATAGTAGCCAGGTAGACAGGTGTCACAGTGAGGGCCAGTGGTGCGGTGGGAGCAATCCTGGAGGAGACACACAGGTTAAAGCTCATTTATGTCAGGAGAACAAATCAACTATTTGGCAAACAGACCGTCTGATCTGTTCACCCCGGCGTCATGAGAAAATCGGTTTCTGCAATGATGAAAATCTGTCTTAGAAGCCCACTGTGTTTATTATTGTCTAAAGTCATGCTTTCAAAGTTAAAACAAATCACAGTTAATGTTTCTCAGCAGGTCCACCATTTTCAAAATTCAGATTTATTTTAAACACTCTGTCTTCTCATGTCAACTTCTACTAATTATTTTAAAAACCTCCCAGTAGTCCTGAAATTGTCTTGGACAAAAAAAAAAACCTTTTTCACATTTTTTTTTAGTTTGCTGCACTGCAAGTAAACACCTTGATAAGTAAGTAATCCAGTACATGTGCTGAAGACAAAACAAGCAGACTTTGCATTGTCTCCGAAGCAGTGTAGTGTACAAAATGCTGAACACAGACCGGTAGAGGTACACCCACTTTAATCATCCTAAAATAATGATGACGCTGAATAATGAGCCACAATTAAGTTAATTTGTAGCTGGAAAGGATGCGAGTTATGACTGAGAAGGAAACCAAAGCGCTAACAATAGACCTGCTCTACTTTGAAGTAATTAGTGTCACAGGCTGCTTTGAGAGGTTAAAGGTTAGAAAGGTAAAAACCAAAGGGTTTCAGTACTGCAATAAGGAGAGCAAACATTTGTGGATACATTTTTACAAAAACAAAATTAACGTTATTAAATAAAGCTGTCAAATCAAATTATTATCAAGCAGACAGCAGCAGGACGAACAATCTCAAGGAGGTCTAGGTTAATGATACGGTTCAGGATTAGCAGCACATTTTGTTACCATAGAAACCAAGCACACAGGACTCACAGGTACAATATCGACCGAACACTTGGCGACTCGTTTAGCTCAGAGTGTCTCAACAAATTTCTTTGATTTTAATATATATATTATCTGAAACTTTGTCTTCAACTATGGTGCAAAGTGATGATGTTTTTTATGACTTACTTGCCTGTAACTTGCCTGGATCCTTTCCTTGGGTAAGGACATGATACAGGCAAAAACTTAAAAAAAAATTTTTTTTTTTACACCTTTAGAAAGATCATCCATCTGTTCTTAAGTTACAAATACGGGAGAGAAAACAGATATAGAAATGAATATGGAAAATGGATCAAGAGAATTTTCTTTTCCCCCACTTGCATCTCAGGGCTTCAGAAGTGACCAACTGGTAATTCAATGTAAAACTACCACTTACAGCACTGTAAGTTCAGTTTAAATCCTTCTGGCAGATTGACAATTATTGATGCCCTGTGCCTTATTTTACTACCTTACCTTAGAGTTAATTAAAAATACTTCTGCGTGACATTTCACTGGACTAAAGACACGGCATAAAAATGTAAAATTTTGCATTTTACATCTCAGTTTATACTAAATCCAATTTTTTTTTTTTGCTCTTGTATTTCTGACTTATATATAAATATAAATATAAAATTGTGTTTCTCCCACTGGGGAGGGTGTCCATGCTGTTTTTCTTTTTCTGGCTCAGCACACTCTCGCTTTTATGTCCAGCTGTTGATGTTTCATGTGTGTGTATGTGTCAGTTATGTTCCATATAATTTCCTTCTCAGATCAAGTGTCTCTTCACTGCTAAGACACATCCTGACACACACACAATGCGTTAACCTATAGGACCATGGCATCGTTCAGTCATTCAACTATAGCCGGAGAACACAGTCCTCAGGGAAGGGGTGTGTGTGCATCTGCCTGTCTGGCTGTCACTGTGTATGAATATTTATTCAGGAAGAGGAGGGTGTGTGTTTGTTTGTGTGCATGTCTATGAGTGATTTAATGTCAAGTTGTCTTTCTGTGCGCGCATGTGTGTGTGTAAGAGAGAGAAGGAGAGAATGAGCCTTCCTGCCTGTCTTTCATTGTGTGTGTGTTTTCCCTCTGACATATTCCAGCATCCTGCTCATCTATAATGAAATATAGCATGGTAATACAAAACCCACAACTCTGTATGTGTGTGTGTGTGTGAGTGTGTGTACTGCCGTGTGTGTATTAGTGTGTGTGTATTTAGTTTGATGCTAACTGACAGCTTAAGCCTGAGGCGATGTGTAGACTGGGGAGTGACGATGTGTGTGTGTGTGTGTGCCGATGCACATGAGCAGGTTGGCATATATATATATATATATATGTGTATGTTTGTGAGCATTTGTGTGTGTGTGTGTATTAGCTAGGGTGAAAGTGTCACACCCTGTAGTTCCTCTAATGGCCACTAGATGGCCACAAAAGGAGTTCTCTGAAGAAGAAAGAGTAAAAACCTCCAACTTCCCTCTTAAATATGCTGTAATATACTGTAATGCCAAAGTATATGTTTTCCATATGAAGTCATGCGTGTGATTTGTGTCATGCATGTGATTTGCAGCTAAAAAGGAGGAACTGAGCTGTAAATTGACCAGTGCACGTGAGCAACCCAGGGCTCCCAGGTAATCGATTTAACCTCCCTCAATTATTCATCTAAAAAACATCAATGCTCATTTACTTATGACAAACAAGTCACTTACCATTATACCATAATGCTGATAAATGGGGTGACACCTTTATGGCTTAGCGGAGAAATGTTTATCAATATTGAACGTGTTCACAAGCACACGTTTGCGCAATGTGCTGTTTAATATAAATAACTGTTTGAAATATTCTGCACATTTTCAAAAATATATTGTTTTTCAAATGGTTTAATCACTGTTGTGTTTTCTCATTTAAATGCAAAGCAAATTAAAGCTATGCTGAGCACTGAATTTACCCACAATCATCTTACCAGGCAGTGTCCTGTGACCTCGTGGCATTGTGTAGCATGTCCATGGCAATGACAAGCTTCACACACACCGTTGTACAGAATTCCATTAACCCTCCGAAAACCAGGAACGCATGCCTGAAACGCACATACACACCCACACAATAAGAAAGACAGGGAGACAGACTGAATTATGTGTCTTTAAGACGCTTTAGTGTGGTGTAATTTGATGTAATGTTTGCTGTTTTTGCAAACTTTGTGGAATAAACAACTTACAACAAAGACTGAAAACTCAATACGTTTTCAGACCTTGCAGACACCAAGGTTGCTGTAATTTAATTTGAAAATTTATTTTATCTAATCTGTTAAAAAAAAAGAAAGTTACATTTACATTTACACAGCTTTTTAGTAATTTTTTTTTTAACTTATGTACTTTTCCAACACAATTTTTTTTCTACAGGGGAAAAAAATGCTTACTTCACAGGAAGTCCCAGCATATCCAGGAGGACAAGAACACATTTCTACAGCCGATGCTCTCCTGTCTTCTCTGGCAGTGGGATTTGCGACCTGCATTGAGAATGAGTGGAGTCTACACACACACACACACACACACACACATATATAGAAATCAAGCTTACACATTTGGTACATTGGTAGTTTGTCTCTTTTAACTGTTGTTTAACTGAAACATACACATCCACATACATGATCTGGACTGTTTGGCTGATTAGGCTTTTGGAGCCTTTATTACCTGAGTTCATTCTCTCAGGGAGAATTTACACCCAGACAGCGACAAGCTTCTCTCATAAAACTGCCATCTTTATGTTTAGGTTACAAAAGGTTAAAGCAGGGTTATTCTCAGGCTATAAGTAAGCTGCGAAAGAGAGCCTCAACTCTGGGAAAGCTGTTTTTTCTCATAAAGCTAAAACCAATATGTCATGTTAAAAGCTGCTGGAAGTTTATATTTGTTGAAAAGTTGTTTATTGTGTTTTATCTGTGCTTATTCTATGCACTGAGTGGAGAGCTGTCTTAGCAACAACAAAATATAATTTGTTTACTAGGGAACTCAAGTGGTTGCCAAAACAATTAAAATGTATTAAATTTAATACAATTTTTAAGTATGTAGCATTATAATTACTATTTTTATATTTCAGTTATACAAATATCCTCAAAGATCCACGCATGTTTCTGTTCCTACCTGTACACAGCACTGGGTTCTGTGCTGTACGAGGCCCGGACCATCACCCGGGTCACGTTGGCTAACACAGACAAGAAATCCCTCCGACTAATCAGTTGCGCTGTGTCTGAAACCAGGAAGTTTTCTGGAAGGAGAACAATATGATTGGTGCTTGGCGAGGGTGGGTACAGCGGCTGGCCAAACCTTCTGTCTACAATCTTCATCCCGCCACCCTGGTAGAGAAGGAAGAAAGAAACCTTGGTTGTTTTTTTTTTTAAATCTTCTTTGTTCAAATTAACTTTTAATTCCATAAATCCAGAAAGTTTGTGTTCCGTCTCTTTCGTGAAAGGACTATCATATCCAACTGATCAGGGGATAAAAAGAGAGTGAGAGTGAATGATGTGTCATTAGGTAATGAGCTGCAGTCTCTATTGACATTTTGAATGGACTGAATGCAAAGTGAATTGTGCCCGGGCCTGGTATCTGACTATCTCTTGTTGAGTACAGATCAATGGCATGTAGCGGCTAACGCAGAGTGACAACTACTGATGGAGGGAGAGAGAGAGAGAGCTTAGCATGCCAATAAACCATTAAATAAAAACTAATTGAAAGAGAGGAGATGGAGGGAGGCATAAAGAGAAAGAAAGCAGCGGCCAAGCAGAGACAAACATGGAAAGAAAGCAAGAGACAGAGAAAAATAATCAGATTGACATGAAAAAAAGACAGTCACCATAGAGTAAATTGTTTTCATGTCTGAAACAAAGGTTTTTACTGTC
Organism: Toxotes jaculatrix; assembly: GCF_017976425.1. Lineage (NCBI taxonomy): Eukaryota > Metazoa > Chordata > Actinopteri > Toxotidae > Toxotes > Toxotes jaculatrix. The sequence continues at coordinate 5,451,183 of NC_054412.1, forward strand.
TATCTTTTGTTGTTATTTTTGTTGTCGCTTCTATTTTATCACATCTAAAAATTGTAATTCATTAAAAGAATGAGGCAGGCACTTTCCTATGTTTCTCTTATTGTCAATAAATCCCATTAAAAGACCAAGATCAACATTAGTAGGGACTATTTTCAGCAGCGGATTAATACACATTTAGTGTGCTAGTATGTGAGATGGCAGTGAAGGAACATCTCACACAGTGCACACAGTGTGGCTCATTAATGCATTTTTAATGGTTTTTGCACATCGATGGAGCTGAAAGAAAATGAGGATTGAGCTGAAGCCTTGGCTACACAGGCAATACTTGTCGTAACTCTTGTATAATACATCAAATGACAACATTTATGTTTAATCTAGTTCATCGCCCCTTAGAAAACAAACGCACCATATTACTGCAAAGATTTGGAAGCTGTTTGCATCTGTTCAGATGATGTTTTCAATTCATATTTGAATAATGTATCGCCATTTGTTTGCACCTCTTGTTTCTACATTTCCTCCAACCTGTTTTTATGTTTCTTGAAATAAAATGAATTCTATTCAGCTCCTAAAGTAACTCCTAAAGAGCTACCGCTAACAGAACTCAATATATACTGTTTTGCATTAGAGAAAAATAAACTGGAGCGTAGACTGAATCTTAATGTCTTTTTTTTTCCAATTGTTTCAAGCTAAATGAGAAACTCAAGACGCACATATTTCCAGAGCAGAACACTGTTTGTTGATACTGTTGCCGTGAAAGGCTCGGCATTTACATTTCTTTTAACTGTGCAGATGAAGGCTGATAAAGTGGGCATGGATTGAGAGAAAGACACGGAAATCAACGAAGCCACACAGACAAACACAGACAGAGAGATTATTGTCTATTCAGATCCCAAATAGTTACAACTGCTTCTTGCACTTCACAAAACCATACAACAAACAATATCACAACTCGATGCAGATATGCAGAGAGTAAACAGTGGGGGGACAGAAAGAAACAAAACAAGACAAAGGCTGAAAGAGAGACAGAGAAGAGGGAGAAAGTTGGTTGACAGTGTGTAGGTGGTTCATTATTGTCATCATTTGGAGAGGCTTTTTGTTGACAACTAGACCGACACTTGTCCTCCTCTCCTCCTCCTCCTATCTCCTCCCAGTCTGTCCATCTCACTGACACATCTTTAAATAACACAAGCTCATTGGTCTGTGACTATCCATCTCTCAGTTTTCATTCTTTCCCATCTCTTTCCCTCTTTATTTCCTTCCTCCCTTTTTTCTTTTCTTCCTCCTTACCTTTCTTCCTTCCTTCATCTCCTTCTTTTCTTCATCTCTTCTTACTCATTTTCCTTACTTTCCTACTTTGCTTTTGTCTGTCTTCTCTTAGTCACTCTTTGTGTCCTACTGCTTTTTCTTTGTCCCTTTTCTCCCTTCCATTTTTTCTTTCTTCCTTCCTCCCATCTTTCTTCTGTCCTTCAGTTTTCCTTCCTGCCTTCCTCCTTCCATCATTTATATCCCTGTCTTCCTTATGTCTATACTCTTCTTACTATCCTTTATTTTCCTGCTGTCCCTCTTTCTCCCTTCTTCTTTCTGTCATTTGTTTTCCTCTTCTAACTGAAAGACAGAAAATAAAGTAGTGGTAAAACTGTTGTTTGCATCTGTGTTCATACTCAATCTAAAGCTCCATCTCTGCAGGATAAAAGACTTATTCATCATTTAATTTTTCAAATCTATGATTTATTTTTACAGTGAGAAGTTATTACACCCTATTACTGACAATCCTCTTTAACAAATCATCGACTGAAAGTTGTGTGTGCAAAATAACAGGGTTGTTTGTACAGCTCTGGCACACTGTAGATATACATAAACGTACACACATGTGCCAACCTGTACTTGTGCCATTTGTGCTTATGTGTGTACTGTCTACTCACACACACAAACACATAATGTTGTTTACTGATACAAGAGATATAAACAGTTAACTAATAGTGTTGTTGCTCTGCTTATTGCTGCCATGCATCATATCACAACCTGCTCATTATAAAGACATACAGAGCGCAAGGAGAGGGAGAGACTCTCTATCTGCATTTTTTATTGCTAAGTTCAGCATTTCTCTGCCAGCTGTAGCTGCTTTAGTGTGTGTGTGTGTGTGTGTGTGTGTGTGTGTGTTTTTAACAGCTTTTATTTGCTACTTCATTTAGTAGTTTTCACTGGTGCAAGATTCAGCGGCTTATGGGAAAAGATAATGCTGCAGACACAAATATATAAAACATACATTCATATTGTGTGTGTGTGTGTGTGGGTTTCCCCTGGTTGTGACCACTACCTCTCACACCAAACACCGTGTATTTACCAGGAGAGGAACACTCCTTGTCAACCAAGGTGCTGCCCAGAGATCTAGAGCATATTTCTTGGCTGCTCACCGCTCATAAGGAATCTCCCAAATGTACTAACAGGGTTAAATAATGCAAGACCTATCACACGCTCCATACAAAATAGTCCAGAAAAAGGCAGATATATAATGTCTTTATCTTTGTGTGTGTTGGAAAACTTACCTCTATGATTAGGTCAGGTTCAGAGGTGACTCTAAGTGCCATTTGGTCTTGTTGGTCTGTTGTATAAGACACAGTGTAGACCACAATCCCTCCATAGGCTGAAAGCTGAAGAGAGACAGAGAAACAGAGATTAGGAAGTTAGCTGTTTGCAGAATTTTGTAGATTTACGGCAAATTATTGAAATGATTAATTATATTTAATGTGTGTTCTGGCATACAGCTGATACCTGTATCCAAAGCAAGCCAGATTGTCTTCTCTGGACACATTGTCTTACACTGATTAACTGAGAGTGCCTCACTGGCAGATTTAAAGGGACACGATGTGATTTTATTCAGAGCAACAACCACTGTGGCCACAAGTGATCATTAAAGGATAGCAAATGGCAAAAGTAGTGTAACGGTAACACAAGTAAAGTTATTCCTTCTCTTGATGAGTTGCATAATCTCATTTTAAAGACAAGCACATCAAACAAAAAAACAAAACAGCTGAGTGTACCCTAAAAGGCCAGCGTACAAACTGTTTGCATAACTACTATTTTTAATCTGAAAGTGTAGAATTAGAAATATTATTTAATATGTTGTCACAAAAAAATTATCTTGAATCTGTAAATGTTTGCGTCAAGTTTGAATTATGTTAAAATCCAGCACCACTACCACTTTACACAGCAAAACTACCACAACTACTGCTTCTACTAAACTACTACTACTGTGTTTTCCTATAATTTTGTTTTAAAACTAAGGAAAACAAAAATAAGCTACAATCTTTGTTGTCTTGTTGTTTTGGAGCAGTGTTTCTGTTGAGTCCACAGAATGAGCTTTAGCTGGAGAAACGCTGCGTCGGCATGATCCCGAAATTTATTATTCTGCTCCAACCTGAACAGTAATGGGTGGGAGAGCGAGATAATAATGCCACCATAAAAACAGAGAGAGTGGGGGGACACTGAGGAAGAGGGGGAGAGAGACGAAGAAAGAGCTTGAGACAGAAAGATAGAGAGAGAGTGAGTTAGAGAGGGAGTAAGAGGTGGGCTTAATATCTCTATAAACCTCTTCCATTCTACATCATTACTCTCAGTTCTTAAACTGGGAGGAGGAATCACCCATTTCACAGCTGACTGAAAATGCACACACACTTACACACCAGCAGGCATGGAGGTGTACTTGGGTGGACATTTTATTGACTAACACTATTCTAATCTGACCCTATTTGCTGATTTGGACTCCAGAAGACAGTAAAGTCATAGTTTAAACCCACAGTGCTTTGTAAAAAAAAAGCGTTCAAACACAAGGTCAGGTTATAATTCTCTGTGGGTTTTTGACTATAAGAAACTTTTTTCCATTGCTAATATGGAAATATAGAATGGTGAAACTTTAAAAAGTCACTCTGAATAATACACTTTCATTCTTACACATGTTCCAGTCCTATGAGCATCTTGTGGTGCATTAAAATAAAACAATGTCTTCTTGTGACACCTAATCTTAGGTTTTATATGTCAATGAGCTGAGAACAGTTTTACCAAAGAATGATTTTCGTTTCCAGTTTATATCTTTTGAACATTTTTTTTTTTAATGCATTTGAAGAGGTAAACTGGCCCTGGATTTCACAAGAATACAGATATTCTGACACAGAAATAGAAAACGTTTTATTCTTCTTTAGACATCTTATGACTTTTATCCGGTGGGCCCTTGAGGGTGTCCCTGGCCTCGCGTTGGGAAGCGGTGGTGCAGAGCAAAATCTAGATTAAAAAAAAAAAAAACACCAAAAGACTGCATAGGTCTATTAGTGCTTTAACTCATCCACTTGAGCAACAGGGCCTTGCATAAAAAGTTGATTTGCATGTTTTATGCTCGCTTTTATTATTACTGTTATAATAGTATGCACTCATCAGCACATGAACTGAGGGGAAAGAAATGCTTCATCTGTACATTCTCATGAACACTGTTCCACTGTCTTTGTGGATCATTCTCTCTTCACTTAGCAGACCTGAATTTAGCTATTTAGTTTCTTTGAAATAATTGGCGTTTCTAAGAAAACTCATTCCTCTGACGCCATCCACTCAACCTGGACAATATTTAAAGCTTTTGTCATGGCAACCTGATGACCCATCTCTACCCTGTGGGAGGGGAGGACACCTACAGAATAAAACAGCAGGAGAGGGGAATTATGGGGAGAGAGAGGGGAATTACAGTGAGAGGAAACTAAGGAACAATAAACAATAAACTCACACACACACAGCTTCAAAAGACCTCAGTTGGATTCCCACGAGAGCTCGATAAAGCTGTTATTAACTCTATTAGTGTCCAGAGTAAGAAGAAGACGAAGACAGAATCCTTGCTGTTAAAAACCTAATCAAGGATCTGACAGTCTTCATGACTGTGAACCTTTTTAAGTGTGTATCAGTTTACTCAAGTCATACAGATTAATATACAGTATGTGGGTAGAATATTGTTAAGCAAAATAATCTCATATCACAACAAGAATACTTTCTGAAGAAATTGAACTAAATAGCTCGTTGAGATGGGAATTTGTGGTACAGCTGCTGCAGCAGTTACAGGGGATATTTTGCATGGTACAGTCCAAATGTTTGACTTCAAATGCTTTAAAAAAAAAAACAAAAAAAACCTTGCCTAAAACACTGATGAAAGTTTTACTGACACACACATTAGAATTCTCTCGCTACTGTTTATCGATCAGAGTGAAAAGAAAGGGGATTCGCAGAAAGGAGGAAAAACTGGGAGGCAAGAAATAAGAGAACTGAAAAGAGAGGAGGAGGTGGACAGAACTGAGGACAGACAAACAAAAGATGCGATAAAATGCAGCAGGACACCAGGGGAGAGACACAAAACAAGGATGAAATAAGAGGGAGGAAAGCAGGGAGGAGAGGATGGAGGAAACGCGAGGAGTAAAGTTATGATATTTAATTTTCTGCCTATGCTAAAGAGTGGGTTTGGCATGGAGCAAGAAGAGGTGTGAAAATGAGTCACTATCGACCTTATTCCTCCTCCAGGGTTCCCACCGGAGCCCTGATGTAACATGACTTCTCCATAACTTTAAATAACAAAGTCAGAGCATTGTAATGACCTACAAATGTTAGTCTGTCCTGATTATAATACTAATGTAATTCTAAAAAGGGTAGATTTCTTTGGACTTTCTGAGGACAACAAACATCTAACACGCCAGAGCCAGACATCTAAAAAACAAAAACATGTTATCTATTGAGATAAACAACACAAGAAAGATCCAGGTAATATCCTTCAACAGTAACAACTTTGTTTTACATGCAATGAAACAGGACGAATACAACTGATTTAGTCTATTTTTATGTTCTTAAGTTGTGTTACTCCATTTACACCAGTGTCTCACCAGATATTTTCAATTAAATGCAGTGCCTCTCAGGTGTAAGATGACCTGGCTTCACTGACAACTCATTAGTAAAGAATGCACACAAAACAACAATCAGCTAACAGTACTGTTAGCTATAAACTAGCCTCTTGCTTAGACGCCCACGTACACACTGAACTAGCAGGAAAACAAACCTGCTCCCTTGCACAAAAACTACTGTCATAGCTGAAATTACAGACGGGCTTCACAGAGTCTGAGCTGACAACATGTTTACCTGGAAATCTCAGAAACTACACTTTCAGTCTTTTTTTTTTTTTATCCTTAACTCTCTAACTGAACATCTGTGGACACAATGATACAACAGTGGCTCTAAACATGTCACCCAGTCTGTTACAGTAGTATTACCACTGTCATTATAAAACAATTTAAGAAAACTGGGAAAATAATCTCACCTTGAGGTCCATTTCGCGCTCTATTACATCTGCTGTTGAAGATCTATTTAGTGATTTGAACAGCAGATGGAGTTTGCTAAGTAAGGACTTCTTGTCTATGATGAGTTAAAAGTCTCAAAGTTCATTCTTGCCAAACAATTTATGAATGAAAACTCCTGAAAGTGTTTGAAATTTCCATGACAACTGGACAAACTCTAATTAGGGTGAAGTGATACAACTGGAACCTCCAGAACAGCTATTAATGGACCTTGAGGTGAGACTGTTATGCCAACTGCTGTTTCTAACCTCAATAAAGAACAGTAAAAGTCAATGTAACGCACTTTTCTTTGTCCTGCTACACATCACACCGAAGGTGAATAATCTAAAAATTCAATCCAACAAGAGTCACTTGAATTTTTTCTTTTGTGTAAATGGAAATCTAAGGTTACGGTCGCGTCTTCCTGATCACACAGAAGGGGAAAACTGAACTATGGTGATTTTGGAGGAACAAAATCAAACAACCACCAACTTTAGAGGTGCAGAAGGCAAGGACAGTAGCTAGCGAAGCAAATTACTGCTTGTAAGTAGTAATGACATTGCTTAAATTGAAAAAACTTTCTTTTGTGCATACTGCATGCTAGCTTCTTCAGAGAAATGTGTCTGCTGACCTGCATTTGTATGCCTGTTTGTTTTGTTATACAAAACCAGAGAGTGGAAACCAACGCTCTCTTTAGGAGATTGGGCAGAGAGAGAGAGAGACACAGTGAGGTTGGGGGGGACAAAGGAAATCATCCTTCAGGAAATGAAAACCAGATTGTCACAAAAGCTTCAGAAAACAAACTCCCCTAAAGTGACACACATAAACAGACACACACACTCACCCACACACACAAGCTTGCAGGCATACGCAAGAACACACACAAATACCCGGCGAAACAAAGACATACACTCACACAGAGATAGAAATATAAACACACACACACACCTGCGTCGTCTTCCTGATGCCTGTGGTTGTTTGCAATTGGTATCGGGAGTTTTCACTCTCTGTTTATCCACCGCTTACGCACAGACAGGCACAAATACAGACACCGACACACACAAACACACACACACACACACACAGACACACACCGACTATTGTTGTTCCTAGCAGTAGGGATAGATTGGCTCCAGATGGACCAACAGTCAGTGGAATGCTGAACTGACCTTCTGTGTGTGAGAGTGATATATGTTGAGAAAGAGAAAAGAAAGTCCTTGTCGAAAAAGTAGTAAAACCAAAAAAATCTGTCTGTCAGGAGTTAGCACGAGGGGCATGTCTGAGCATGGTCTTGTTTGGTTCTATATCTTCAGGGCCTTCTCCGTGCAGGCTTTTTTGATTGCGCTGCATCATGCCTGTTGGTGGGAGATGGATGCAGTACCCTTGAGGAAAAGTGTGCAATCAGACTTTTTTCCTGGTATAGAGAGACACTGAGTCCATAGGGGTGTCTGCTGCCCATGGCATCCAGGATCGCTCCTGGAAAGAGCTCAGAGAGTTGAAGACGACATTGTACAATGATATGGTTTAATAACCTGATACCGCAGTTGCACCCAGGATAATGGCTAAGTGAATCTGTGTGTAATCACCCATGTTAGTGGCAGGGGGAGCTAACATTTTACTCTGGACCAAGTCGCTCTGAGTGGGAGAGACAGCCACAGTGTGTTTGTGGTCTGGAGTGTGGCAGGACACTTGTTTCAGACAATTTGCACCGTGAAACTTCTTTTTTTTTCTGGGTGGAGTTCAGGTGGTTGGTTGTATCTTGACTTGGTACTCCTCTGCAGCTTCCAGAGAGTGGGTGTGTTTAGTTGGGGGTCAGACTGGATATATGAACCCTGAGTGGGTGCTGGAAGATTGGAATGAGTCTGGTGAGTTGGGCTGCCAGCCGGTTGTTTTGCTTAAGGTGCTCTGCATGGGGTATGCCCTCAGATGATGTTTGGGGTTACAAGCGGTCACTTCATGGGGTCTTTTCACTTTACTGCATGAAGGGGACGGCTGCAGGGGGCAGATGCCGTTCTTGATTAGGCCCATAGACACACTGTTATGTACTTAAGGTGAGGTTTGGGTCAAGACTACTTGATTAAGTAAAAAGCAATTCAGGTTACAGGTATGGCCCACAATTTTTTGTACTTACAGTTCAAATATCAGACATTTCACTCCATAAAATTTTATGGCAGACAGACATTTGTGAGCTGTGCTGCAGTAGAAACAACACTTCTTGCGCTTGCTTGTGCATCTTGGAAAAGAAAAAAAGAAGAAAGCAACGCTGTTGAATTCTGAGGTGGTTGTGTGCTTGACTATGACACAATAATTATCACCGTCGGTAGCAGAGGAGCGAAGGTTAGATGTACTGTAACTCAGTGTGCACATCTCATCCAGGAAAATGACTAAGAGCAGCTCATTTACCTCCAGCCTCTCAGAGCCAATCAATTATCATTCTGCACTCCCACGGCTCGCTGACTCTTGAAAGTCAACTCCAGCGGCTCGCTGTGTATCAGACTTGAAGTAACAAACAATGGCAAGATGACACCCCATTTCCAATACATTCAGTGCTGATCGCCCTCTGAGGCTGGGATCAGACACACACATGCATGTTGCAGCCGCTGTGGCATTTAAATTAAGTATCACCATCATGCTAATTCTATGATAATTATATGAGTATGTAAACACAAGACCATCAGCCTGTATCAGTCTCAACACTGCCTTAAACCAGTTGGACCTGACAGGAAATGAGACCTGATTGATTTAGAGTGCAATGGAAGCTTTCCGGCACAAAGCTGGACTCCTCCAGTTTGCCACTGATGGATTACACATCTTAACAGACACCAAGACCTGTTGACAGCTATTGTCTGGTTTCATGATCGCACAGAGGTGAGAAGAACAAAAGTAAAGGACAACAATGTCATAAAGGAAATACAGTCTTAATTTCAAGACACTTGTTGCGGCAAATCAAGCGCTGGCATGCACAGCGAGGTATATTTTGTTTGACATTAATTACGTTTTTGTCATGAAAGCATCAGTGAAACAGGATTACAGTGATTTCTGTTGTATTCCTACAAGTAGATAACCAGGTGTAATGACTATCTCTTCTCTGAGACATGGGACTGCTGTGTAGATCTCTGCGCACACAGTTTCCATGAACACAAATTTGCGTGACGCCAAATTATTTGGTTGATGGAATCTGTATCAAATCCACTGTGATTAATGTAAAGGTACTTTTCCAGCCATGTAAGTGAAAAAACAAAGGTGGGTTAGTTGAGGAGGGGGGGTTTGGGGCAGATCCATCTAGAGCAATCAAGACCAGATTAGGAGTGGCACTATACACAAACTCCTCTACACACATTTCTCTCTCTCTTGTGAGTCACAGCTCAGCAGCTTGGTAAAGGGTGATGTTCTTCTTGTACACTTCACCACTTTTCTGGATTATTATTTTTTATTGCTTCTTTACAGGACAGTACAGAAGACAAGGAAGCTGAAAAATGGTTACATAAAGTTAGGGAATATGGAGGCAGAGTTATAAGCAGGAGTTAAGGCGAAATGCAACACAAGCTGAGTTGTGTGTGTTTGTCAAGTTTCAGTATGTTTTGAGCTTTCTTTCATCAGCTGTCAGCAAAGGATGTTCTCTCCATGTTCATCCATCATCCCTTTATCTCCCTGCCTCAATCTCCCAGTACTCTCTCTTTCTGTCCATCTCTGTCAGGCTTTTTTTCTCCAAATGATGAGCACTTTTTTGTTTTTGTTTTTGAAGCTTTCATCTGTCTTGAATGTGAATCTGTTTGTGTATCTGGGTACAAGATGGATTCAAGGAGGTCAGGATTTGACAGCTTTCGTAGCATGTTAGAAATATGGTTTAAACGATGCTGACATTCATTAACATTTAATTTTGACCAGTTTACTGCTCAAAAAAAAAAAAACACTTAGACAACCAACAATCTCTAATGAAACAACAAAAATGTGCTTTTAATGTCACCTTAAAATCAAACTGACATTCGGAGAAACCTCCATTTGACCTGCTGTTGTAGATCAGGACCCTGAGGTGAGAATATTTAAACTCAACTTTTAAGCCACCCTGGATGAGAAAACTTTTGAGTCTCACTTTACTCAAAAGAGTCTCTTCTGGCTTTGTCTTGTAAAATAGAGGAGTCACCGAATGCTTATTAAAAACATGAAGTCGTCACTAAAACCCAACTTATCTGCCCTTGACTGCGAAATAACCCAGAAAAATTGTAAAAAATATTATTTTAATAGCGCAGGCTTTCATGGTAGCGGTGGCTATCCTTGAGAATAAGCCGTCCCTGGACAAACATGGGCAATAAAATACCCAATGAGCATCACTGGAACATGCTTCTGGACCAATGAGCATCCCACAGAGCGTGCTGGCAAGCCAATGAGCATTCTTGGCATTAACAAAGCAGGAGGTCGTGCACGAGAACTAAGAATATTATCACACACACATTTATACGCATATATGCACTGCTAGCTTGTCATTACACACACAGCCTGTCACTTCCAATGACACACGCTAACATGACAGACCAGAGCGTGCATGTGAACGAGCCGCATAGTCAAGTCACATAGCATCTATCTCTGTAACACGATCAGAGACTGAAGCAAAGAATCGCTTTTTCATACAGTACTCGCACACGGCTCCTGGCGATCACACACACATGCACACACGCACACACACATGCACGGAGTGGTAATTTGTTTGTTTCACGTGTATGGAGGCATTTGGTTCTGCTCTGCTGTCCCTAATGCCTCCAAAACACATCATTATCTGACTTATATAGGCCTCGGAGTGTGTGTGTGTATGTGTTTGAATGAGAATATCTGCCTCTGTTTGTGTGTGCGCATGTGTAGGAGCGTGTGTTTGTGTGTGTGTGTGTGCGCTAAGAGAAAAACAGTTGATTATCGAGTTCAACAGGCGAAACACTGTTTACCCTGAGAGACACAAAGTGAGAGAGATACAGAAAGAGAGAGAAGAGAGCTGGGGGTAAGTAGAGGGAGATGATTTAGGAACAGGGAGGTGAAAAATGGGAGTCCTGGAGAGACGGAGTGAGAGTTGGAGGAGCAGACCAATGAAAAGAAGCAGGGATGGAGGGATGGTTAGAGGGAGGGAGGGAGGAATAGAGGTTCAGACAAAGAAGTGAGATGACAAGCCAGGCCTGCAGGGTGCAAAATAATGAAATTCAGTGGTATATCCCTCTAAGCCATGACACCCAGACAAACATCACAGTCAGTCTGTTGTTGTAGTAGGGCAACAACTCGACTTCAGAAACATGGATTGCAGCTATTTGCCAGCTGAAGTGATAAAGTCTAATCGTGGCCACAGAAAACCGCAGCACAAATTCAAACAGTCGACATTAGCAGAGGCTGATCCAGAGGAGCAGGGATGGGAGGGAGGTGAACATCCCAGCAGGATACATTCTCACCAGACTTACAACCAGGGGATATTTTTTTTTTTTTTTAGATGATCAAAAAAAAAATAAAAATCTGTTTATATATTCAAGCCTGTCCTAATGCTGTAGCCTCATGTCTGCTTTTACATATTTGTCTGCCAAAGCTATCATTAGACTGTAAAATGGCAGGAAATGTTAATGCTGTAACCTGAAAGTGAAAGGACTAATAGACAGTCAGGTCACACATCAGATTACAGTGTAATCAGACAGGAACACAGAAGAAAACTGCACAGCTGTCTTGCTGTTACTACAATGTGTGTTTTTATTGTGTATATGGGAATTTTTATTCATACCTTACCTATAGTTCCATAACAGTCTTATCCTAGTAAAATTGTGTCTTGTCTTGCTCAGTGGTAAAAGTTTTGTAAATGGGAAAGCATTATTGTCTCAAAGTAAATGTTTAAAACATTTCTGTTTCGCACTTCGGAGCAAATCACATCATATTTAGACAGGTGTTACATAAATAACACTGTATGTGTATGTGTCTGAATCTAACCTTGTTTCCCAGGTACAGTCCAGGTGCGTTCCAGTAGTAGGCGGAGCCGAGATCATTCACTACGTCTGAGTGTCGGACGCTCAGATATGGAGGTGTCTGTCTGTGCACAGACCATACTCTCCCTCCTGTGTCTCCAACCAGGTGCCAGCCTGTCAGTGTGGTCTCCTACAAAATCAACATTTGGGAAAAAGTTAAAGATCAAATTTTACCTCAATCTCTTGTGAAAACAACTTTTTTTTTTTATTCTTTCAAAATACACAAAGAAACTTTATGTGAAATTGCTGTTTAAAACTGAACACCCAGAAATTGTCCAGCGTAATATAAAGAAAATCACAAAAAATTTTTTAGGAAAGATTGGACCCTTTCCTCTGCTGCAGAAAATCTGCCGCTTTCAACATGTAGTTAGCTTTCAAATTTCGTCTTTCAGAGTTTTTGTTATGGCACATTTTCAGCAGCACCACTGCGCCTCACTTTCACTGAATGCAGAGATACAGACTGTTGAAATGTAGTAATCAGGAAAATAGTTCACGTGAATGTTTGAAAAAGATTTAAGCGCAAATTTTCCAACAGTTCAAACAGAGATGACCGTCATGCTTAAATAAAGCATCAGATTACTACTATCCAAGCACAGAAGTTGCTCACTGTCAGCAGATCAGTAGCTTCTGACAGGAAACATATTAAAGCAAGTCACCAGTCGTGTTCAGTGCAGAGGGACTTTATAATCTGACAAGCTTGACTCATACAGTAAAGCCCAGCTGATGATTCTGCTTTGCTGCTCCCTTCCACTGTTCTAGAACCAAACTTGGAATCTATTTCTTTGTGCACATTGTGTGTCCAGTATCTCAATGATGACTGGGGTCTGTTCTGTAAAGCCATCTGGGATTTAGTGCTCTCCCTACTGAATCCTGCAATACCGCTTGGGTTCACCGGGCAGCGCCCTCAGGAGCAAGACCTATTCTGCAAAGTAAGTGTATAAACATTTCAACAATGAAGGATCCCCCTGACCAGTAAGTTTCTCTGACAGAAAGGAGACTAGTGTCAGTTTCTCAGAATTAACATTCTTAAACACTTGGCAGGTCAGTATTTTTTTTAAGTCAAGTCAAGGTTACCGACTTTGTTGCATACACTAAAACACCCTGTATCTTCAGACCCTACAATCTGCCTTCTGAGAAAGAAGACTGAAGGCTGTTCAGCAAATTAGTCTCCTAAAGTTATATATTCATGAAATGAACAACACACATCATCACTATTTAAAATCATTACATCAATTGGTTTAGATTCTAACGGATTATTTAGAATTAACAGCAAGGGGTCAATGTTTCCAAGTGTTTCCATAAATCTTGTTTTTGCAGGTTCCCAAATAAAACAAAACTGCTTGGAAAAATGTCAGTGATGTGAAATATTTACATCTATAGCGAAACGTAAGTTGTTAGTGTGAGGCCAGTATAGCAATTGCCTTCTCAAAATTCTATATTTAAGGATGTTTAAACAGGCCCCACTGATCAAAACGAGAGGTTGTATCAACAAAAATGTAAAACTCAAGATATGTTTAAAGGTTTTGTACATCTGTCACATGTCAGCCAGGAAGTCTTACAACTGACACCTAGAAGGAGAGGTTTTTTTTTTTCCTCAACTCCAGAAGGATTGTGTGTGTGTGTGTGTGTGTGTGTGTGTGTGTGTGTGTGTGTGTGTGTGTGTGTGTGTGTGTGTGTGTGTGTGTGTGTGTGAAAGAGAGACAGCCAGACACACATCTGTCGTTGCAATTAACCTGACCTTGGCTTCCCCTTTTGAACACACACACACCCCCCCAACACACACAAACACGCACACACACACGCGCACACACACACACACACACACACACAATCGGTGTCTAAATCAGAGCTGTCATCCTGTCAACGTCTCCTCTCCCCTCCTCTCCCAACCCGCCTGTCAGTCAAAAACTGTTTTCCTCTTTTCACCTCTCTCCTCCTCCTTGCCTCTTTCTCTTGTCTCCACCCTTCTCCTTTCCACTCTTGTCCTCTTCTCTTTCTCCCCCCTCCCTTCTCTCCGCCTCGTTTTAACAATTCTCCTGTGCCTTCACCTCAACTGTGCTCCATCCACACACCCACCTCTAAAATGATTATTTGGTAAAGATTTATCTTTGCTTTTACACTTAATACCCTACTGCTACTCACTACTGCACACTGGTATAACAATGATTCGGTTTTATTCAATTCCAGATGCCTTGAACATTTGCTATTCTAAAAATTCAAGGCCAGATTAATTTATAATTTTTCACCTTGTGTCTGATGCATTCTGTGCCTGCAGGATATCTATCAAAAAGCACTAGTGTGGAAGAGCAGTTTGCCCGTCATCTGAAAAACATCTTTTGGGACAATCAGTGTGGGGAATCTCTTCCCTACATCCGTATGTATTTAAGGGAGGATCATAGAAACAACAGGAGCAGATATGATAAGTTTGGCTCTAAATATTGTAAAGTGCAATAGCAAATACAGGATACAGACACAGGACGAGCTAGTAAACAGCTGTAGATGGTGATTTAGCCAGGGTTAGCCAGTCACAAACGCAGTATCAGCTCAGTATCTCTTAGCGGGCAAGGTAAAATGGATGCTAGCTGAACAATAAGTTGACACATCATGTCAAATACATAAAAATCTGATTCTTGAACATACAAGCATACGAGCAAAGAAATAACTCCCGTCTCACGTCTAAAAAAACATGCCTCTTGTGGAACAGTGGATACTCCAGCACAGAAAGGTTATGTAAAAGTGCAGTACAGCCACAGTGAAAGGTCGTGATAGCCCCCTCTGTTTTGGGCTGTCGAGCTCTCTGAGAGGTCAGCACAGTCAGGGCTATTTAATGTTGATGAAAAAAATAGCAAGATTTGTGTTAAGAGTTCACCAAAGTTGGACTTGACACAAAAGATTCAAACAGACCTTCTTCACCCCTGCAAGTAGATCTGTTTATTGCAGCAATTCCACTAAATTTATTCTGCTCTGAAATTTGCCTTTTTATAAATGCTGGTATGACTGGGCCAAAAGGGTAAACACACTACAAAAAGCAAGCACTACAATTTGTGTCCTGTACTCATAGCTGGCCTTTGGAGTCTGGTAACACTCAGGAGAAAAATCTGTGGTTTGTATAAATTAAAAAGAAGAACCACTCCATTGTTAGCAATAAGCAACAACAGCCACCATGGCTGAACAGATGTGCTAAAGTGAATGTGATGTTTTGTCATCTTACAGGAAACACATGTATTTGTTTCAAATAAAAACTTTGTGGTGATGTTTATATCTATAAGTCAAATTAACAGACATCCTGGTTGCCTGACAGAGAACAGGTGTGTGTGTATACAGTAGGTGCCTACATTCTGATAGGTCCAGGTGGAGGCAGTGCACTGACTGGCAACGCCCATACAGGAGCACTTTTCGCAGCCACGTCGATTGTCAGCTTGGAGATTGTAGAATCCCAGCTTACAGCGGTCGCAGTTTTCTCCCTCTACATTTTCCTGCATGAGACGATAAAGACAGAGAAAGGGACAGAGAGAGAGAGAGAGAGAGAGAGAGAGAGAGGGAGAGAGATGAAAGATGCAGCAAAGTTTATGGGCTGCCCTCAAACTGACGTTATGGGCACAAGCCATGTTATTGCAGTGTTAATGTGGTGAAGATAATGATGACAGGGTTAGAAAGGTTAGCGGAGAGTACTTGTCATTATTTGTGTGCATATAAGTCTGTGTGTGTGTGGGTACCTTGCACACGCAGGGTGTTATGCATGGGTCATCGTTTGTGCTGCCTTCCACACTGCAGTTACAGCGCTCACAGAACGGGTAGCCCATATAACCAACAGCACACCTGGAGACAAATGAGTTTAATAACAATAATAAAGATGAAGGTGATGAGACGTCGTCCCATAAGCAGAAGGTCAGGGGGCCAATTTGCCTAACAGCCTCTGCGTCCATCCTGGTCTGATTCAGTCACTGAACGTTTAGTTTGTGGCAAACATCTGACCTTTCACCATATGTGACGTGTACGTATGTACAATCTCACGGAAACTATACAAAGAAACAACTTCCTAATTAACAGAGAAAGTGAACCGAAGCAAGTCCATTAAAGCGCATTTTAAGAAGTGATTTTAAAGACGAAGCTCGTGCTGCTGGCTATCTGGGGGCAGGTCATTAAAAAGTTGGAGGAAAAGTTGTATCAGCTTTTAGACTGGATTACATTAAACCCGAATGATATCCACAGGGAAGTTCGTTCCAGTGGGAAAGAGGATAATACAACAAGCAATTAAAGCAATGAAACATAATGATAACACAACAGCTGATCAACAAATTAAGATGAAGCACCTTGTTGACAGATTTTCTGGTGAGACTGAAAGCTTTTCCTCTTGTATGTATTTCTTTTGATTCACAAGTGGACTTATTCTGATATTTAGAATGACAAGAGTTTTCTTGATGATCTCAGGCTGTGTTCAGGACCATTAGGGATTCAAGTACGTCAAAGATGTTATTAAAGAAATAACATTCAAGTTGCAGTCAAATAAAACCAGCTAATCAAAATATCTGAAAAAAGAAACAGCATGTCTTGCATTTATACAATGGCCATTTAATCAGTGACCTCTTTACATAATGTAAGGTATAAAACCAAGCGTAATAAATATCATCAAAGATTTTAATGGAAACTTTTTGGCAATTTCCAAACACTAATTGGAACAGACAACAGCTGAAAGGTTCTGCTCACCTGTCACAATGTGTCTCTATCTCTTTCTGTATGTGTGTGTGTGTGTATGCGTGCGTGTCTCTCACCTGTCGCAATGCAGGCCCCCAAAACCCTCCTTACACCGGCATGACCCTGCTGGCTGGGCTGTCAATCAAACAAACACACACACACACACAGACACACATTGAAAAAAAAAAAACAGTGCGAGTGGAAGAATGGGTATCTCTTTGAAGTGGCTGCACCTAAAATAACTTCACTTTCTAGATATAAAAACAGTAAAAACACAAAGGGGAGTAAAATTATCTCTAATATAAATAGTTGTTCTGTTCCACCAAAGACAGTTTTCAATAACAGAAGTCTCTGTGCACAGAACACAGCTGAACTTGACTAACCCCAACCCCACAGGAAATCAAGCTGGACTGAACTAATGAAATGTTGGAGTTAGTGAAGTACCACTTCAGAATGAATTAAAATGTGAAACGTGTGCTTGCATTCACACTAAACCTCTGTACGTGTGTCTGCTGAGGGATTGAAATTATGTATATTTCAAGACGCAAAAGACAGAGACAAAGACAGACATTGGGACAGGTTAGAAAGAACAAAAAGGTAAAGTATTTATCCATACTGGGCGTAGCCTGGCTTGAATCTGCGACACATGATTGGCTGGCAGAACCATGTGGGTCGCATGAGCAGGGGATGCAAGGGTTCTCCTCCTCAGCTCTCACCTGGCCGGGGGAAGAAGGCAGACATTTTTAAATACAGTTCACATTCACTTAATTGTGATGAATTTCAAATTCACAGAGATGCATGTGCATGCATGTGTCGTACCCCGACAGGTCTGTAGTATCCAGGGACGCAGGTCTGACAGTTGATGCCTGCAGTGTTGTCACGACAACCAATGCAAACCCCACCCCCTCTGTATTTGCCGTGGATGTCCAGGCTGAGTGATAAGTCTGCTACCGTCTGATTAAAGTAGCACTCCTCTGCCTTGCCATGGCAGTTGCACTCTGAAAACAAGCACACACATAAAAACTCAGTGCTGCAGAACTGAGTTTGCTGGGATTGTTGAGACCCGCCCCCACCTTCTCCCTCCAAATACTGAGCATGACGCAAAGAGGGATGATTTTTGAATCCATTTACTTCTTCCACATAAGGGTTTAGAAAAACATCCAATCCTGTTTTGAAGACAGTACCCTAAGGTTCACACAGTGACCATGAGCAGCGTTTATCTCATCTGTTCCAGAGAGAAAAAGTCGGTCTTTGCCTTCGCTTATCTTGTCCATTTCTTACGGTGGTTAGTGGGGAGCCTGGCATTAGCCCTGTTTCCTACTAAGCTTAACAACTAAATTCACAAATAAGAGCAAAGTGTCTGCTTTGGAATTTTGAAGATAAACTTGGATTTGAACTTTTGCTCTAGGGAAAAGTCTCCTACAACAAACAGTTGCAACTGCAGGCCATGAGGCTCTTCTTTTATTTAGACAACCTTACTTTCATGGCTCAAAAACTGTTTCACACATCCTGTTGATTCTGCACCTAACACTGATGGGAAAGAGGAACTTGTTCTGGACTCTCCCAGCTTTCCCAGATGCAATCTGATAGTGGACATGATTCAAAAGGTCCTACAGAACAAGGATCTCAGATATGTGCCTCTGAGGTGTTCTGTTCTAAATTTGGTCTTACTGGTACATGAAATGTGGTATTAAAGATACGTGTGTTCATATCATATCTCCAATAATGGTTGGTTTATACCTGAAATGCCATAAACCATCACAAATCTATGAGAATCTATGACAGACCCTCCACCCACTGTATGTCAGTCAAGTATGTCAGTGTTCGCTGGTCTGTTTGGTGGAAATCTGTGCAAAGGCCACTTTTATCTTCAGCAGATTTCAGGCTCATTCTCAGAGTTGGCACTGATACACTGTGAAGCAGGTTTTCTATCCCCTGCTTTAGATCACCTTTCACAGTAATTATAATGCTGCATCCCTTCAAATCCAGCAAGAATGGGTTGTTCTGCTGTACAGGGAGACTCCGGTGCTGTCCTGAATGGGCTGAATCTGCCACGGGTGCTTCCTCTACTATAGTGCCAGCGAGGGCTTTTAACGTCTTGTCTTGCTGTGTCAGTGTCAAGGCAGAGGAAGCAGTTATCAGGCCACCAAGACGACAGAGCCTGTTAGAAGGTGTAGCCCGCGTGAAATAAAATGAAGATTACATGTTGTAACCCTAGTTTTATGATGACAGGTGGAAGCCTCTAACCTCACTGCTCTGCTGCTCCACAGCTGATGAAGGTTAATGGATGCAAACGTGACTTTTGATGGCTTCATATAGTCTTACATCACAGACTGATCCTGATTGGCCGGAAAGAATGAAAATTTTTGTGCGCTGCTTAAGAGTTTAATTCTGCAAAGCCTGTAGGTGTGCTGTAGTGATATTACAGCCGTATTACCAATTAGCGTGTGGTGTGTGGTTACATATACTAAATTACAATAAATGTATCAGCATCTACTGTAACAAAAGAACATTTTCAAATGGGGGAAGTTTGATAAGGGACTTTTGGTAGGAATAGTGTTGTGAATGGATTGTTGCTCACTTGTGTGTAGTTTAAGCACGCAATTTGTTTTTCTTACGTTCACAGATATGTCGAGTGAGGAAGGTTCCTGCCATCCAGGGCTGCTGGTGGTAACCAGGGCAACAACGGTCACAGCTCTCCCCACATGTGTTGTGTTCACATTCACAGCTAAACTTCTACATACACACACACAAATACATGGAAGATACATATTAACATTGCAGAGCTAAGTTTCACAGATTTGTCAATTAAACAGACATGAGCGAATGTGTTTAAATAAACACGCCTGAGAGCTGGAGGCTAAAGTCACGGAGTGTGAAACGCAGTCGCAATCTGTCCAGTTCCTGATAAAGAAAAAAGGACTACGCGTCAGGCTCTGGCTTGACACTCATTTAGATCAACCCCACGTACAACTGGGAGCAATGTCAGGTTTAGAGAGTAACTTATCACCAAGATAATACACACACACACACACACACACATTTTTTTTTTTGGTTGTTAGTTTGTGGTCCTGAATGTGCAACCACACCCACAGTAACAGTGATATCAGGATGTACTGACCACAACAAGGTTGTAATTTGAAAACTGAAATATGTGATTCTACACTGAGATACACAAGTAAAAAATTTAATAGTGTGAGTATTCATTTTCAATGTCATAAACTAAGAATTTGTTATTGTGGTCATGGGTGGGTTAGTAACTTGTCGTCTTTGTTAACATCATGTGGCATCTGGACATAACATAACATGAACGTGAGAATGGAGGGCTGCAAGCAGGTAATTACCGATATGCGTGACCTATTGAAAGCCTACCAAACAACAGTGTAATCACAGGAGAGCCAACTGCAATAAAAGAACTTGGTTCACTTTCCAGATTGTCAGTCGGTAGCAAATGGGTTCACTATCACTCCCTCAGGAGAGAAATAAATTCAAAACTAAACACAGTCAAAGCAGAATGTAGCAGGAAACTTGCCAACTTCGAGCTTCAGTAATTCAATTTAGGACTTTCTGTAAATTGGTTGATGTGGAGAGTGTGCCAGATTTAACTGAGAGGAGAGTAGTACAATAGCACAGCTAGAGCCAAGTTTGGATTTGCTGGCACAAGTGAATTTGCCCCTTTTATCCCACACACAACGCAACAACTCTGGCTTCAGGCTTCCTTTGTGCTGAGCATGCATCTGAACAAATGTTCTGTAGACAATCATCAACAAATCATCTCAGAGGTCTCCACCTTTTCTGCTTTCTGAACGTCTGCCCACAGCTTTGCTACAGAGATGGATGAACTTGTATCAAAGTAAAAGACCTAAATGTCTCGTGGGAACAGAGGGTTTAGATTTAACCTCTACAAAATCACAGGTAGATAAAGTTGAATGTAGTTGATAATATATGACTAATTATATAACACCCAAATAGAAACATGTTTAAAAATTAATTAATCTACTGGACCAAATACTATATCATAGTCTTATATTTGAGCCCGGAAACCATGCACCACTTTGAAAACAGTTCAGAAAGTCTGAAATGCAGTAGATGAATTTCGTAAAGAAACCAGTGACTGTATTAGAGTTAGGAAAATGCTTTGTGCACACACCTCTTTCATATGGCCTTTTGAAATTAGAAGAAATGTGAAGAGGAAGAAGAAACCGGAGCTCTTTACACACCGGTGACATCAGTTATTGTCAATGACATCATCACCAAGGGACCAGACACCAGTGTCACATCTGAGTTAGACTTCATGGTTCAGCCTCAGGACAGAAGACTGTGTGTGTGTGTGTGTGTGTGTGTGTGTGTGCGGTGAGAGAGAAGAAAGATCAGGTGTCTGGTATCAAACACTCCTCTGTTTGAAGTGACATGGGAGACAACGTTTCACTGTGTCACCTGTGTCCCCTGCAGACACACACACACACCCCCACACATACATACATACACACACACACACAACTACACACACAAAAAAAAGGACATGAAAAAAAAAGTCTGATATAAGGCAGTAGATAAAAAGCCTATGCCTGAGGGTGCTCTTTGCTCATGTTCAACAGTATGGAGGAGCTCCATTACCCTTGGTGGTATTGTTAAGTGGACTGAGAAAGAAAAACAGAGAGTTAAGTATTTTACCTTTGTAACAGTGTTGAGTGGGCAGGCTTTAGCGTGGCCGTAACAGATACACATCCCTCCAACTGAGATGTCCTTAATGGAATAGTAGTACTGAAGAGAAAGAGTGAGCAAGAGCCAGCACGTTATTATGAGTACTACAGTGTTAATGACCATATTAACACATTAAGAGGCATTACTGGAGCAATATCCTGCGCTCTTATCTCAAGGGAGATTACACTTGAAAACGGGATGTCCTGACCTGAGAAAAGATGTCTCTGACACCACATCTGGTGATGTGTTGAACAATAGCGCTGCCTGTGTTGGCTACACTCCACCAGTTACATATCATTTTATACAGAACAATCTACTTAAGGTTGATTTGATAACCTGTCGATTTCTGGTTTGCTGAGGTTACAGCATTCGTGGGAATCTCACCGCTATGACACGTTTTCTTAACAGTTCCTCACATTTAAGTAATCTCATGGTTACAATAAACTTTCTTCCTTTCTTTTTTTAATTTAGCAATGAAAGTTGTGAATGAAGAAAAAACAAGAAATAAGAACACAGGATATTATTATTATAAATTAAAGATATTTCATTTCTTGAAAAAGAACAGAAGAGAAAAGAAGAGAAAGTGCTGTATGTTCATGTGGAGCCTCACCCGTCTTGTCACAATGGGATCAACATCTTTGGGGTCGTGGAGAGTCAGAGTCATGAGGTCGGCGTTCAGCGTTCTGATTCGCTGAAACACCAACCTGATGTAGCGGGCAGAAGTGAAGTTCAGCAGGGTCGGGGAGGGGTCATCTGCACTTGGACGGCCATTGATCAAAGACGTGTGAATCTATAGCCAGAGAGACAGATAGGTACTGGCATGTAACAGCAGCAGTCGAACTAAGACACTGTGCTAAGACAAACATTAAAGGTGCTTTTTAGTTCCTTGTAGTGGCAGATGGTAGAACGAGTGAGAAGCCTCTGTGGCGAATCCAAAGAGCAAACAAATATAAACAGATCGGAAGAAGGGGGATTAGCAGCAACCTTTTTTTTTTGTTGTTTTTTGTTTAAAACAGGAAGCAGTGTTTGAGGCACATTTGTCCTTAAATTTAAAAAGTCAAGACTTTAAAATACAGCCAAACAACAACCTCAAACCATGGTGTCATTTGTTTTCAGTATTCATATTAAGGTGGATTTAATTAGATGATAATATAACTGGAACATACCATCTGCTCAGGTAACTTTAGGGGGAGCTAAACTCATACAACGCTTTTAAATAATACACAGTAAGGATAAGGTATTAAGATGCCTCATCCTTCTAGCTGCTCTACTAAAATGCTGCTGGAAACTAGCAGCACTGTTTTGCAGCAACTGACTGATTAAATATGGGATAAGGGGCAAAGATGTCCTGATATAAGGCAATTATTTATGAGGCACAGTTCATGATTACCACGATGCAAAATGAGGATTCTATGCACAGAGTCTGTCACTTTTCTGCAGCACCTCACAACATGGACACTGGCAGACATTTTCATTTTGTCTACCAAAGAAACTGACATTGTGTGTTGTAACTGCCCTGGCTCTACCTTTAAATCGGTTTAGAAGAAAAAGAACAGGCATGAATTTATATTCTGTATCACCAATAATCAACAAGCAGCCACATAATGAGGAGTGTGAGGTTCTGTCTGCCTGCCTGTCCGACTGTCCATCTGTCTGTCTCACTAATGTGGCCAAAAGCAACATTTGGCATGTAGAAAAAAGTCTTTCAGAGTGGGCTGACCGTGTGTGTCTGTGTCTGTGTGTGCGTGTGTGTGCACTTGCATGTGTGTGTTTGTCAAGGGGGAACACTTGATGGGTGTAAGCTGCACACTTGGAAGTGACGACGGAGATGGTTGTGTGTGTCTGTGCGTCCACGGGCACATGCGCGCGTCTGTGTGTGTGTGTGATGAGTGGTGGGGTGTCATTGTGAATGTGTGTGCGATGCTGTGACACATCGCCTACGACTCATTATGGTTTCACTGTGATCAGACGGCTAGGGAGCTGTCAACCACACACACACACATCTACACTCAGAAGGACACACCAAGACCCACACATGAAGTACACACACACACACACACACATTCAGACACCTCCGTCGTTACTTGCAGCTCTTGACATCTCCCAGCTCGCACCCCCTCTAGCGCTCCCCCGCAGGACGCAGACACACACAGAGTACAAACACACAAGAAGACACACATGTAACACACATGCATGCAGGCATGCGCAAGCTCACACACCAGCACCCATGTAAATGTGTACACATGTTCAGACAGTCATCTACAATTAGAGGCCTGTGTGGGAGATGTAGATGTGTGATTAGTTTATTTTCACTGTAGTGTGTGTGTGTGTGTGTGTGTGTGTGTATTTAAGTGTGTGTGTGTGTGTTCTACGGTCCTCTTTCTCTTCATTAACGTCAGTTATAGCAGGCTTGCCCCTCTGTTCTTTCTGGGTGCAATCGCACACACACAGCTGATCAAAGCAACATAACAGTAAACAGTGGTGTGCACGTGTGTGTGTCAGCGTGAGTGTGTTTTCAATAAATCAGAACCTCAATTTCCTATCAGTGACTAAAATTACACCAAGAGCTGCAGACATTTGAAAAGAAACATGCCAACTTTTTAGAAAATAATCTCTGATCTACTTTTCAGTTTTATCCTGCTGAGGCGACAATGCTGAGTGGTACATGTTTGTGTTTAAAAGTCGAATTTGTTCTTTCTTACACCTATCTAAAAAACAAAAGAAGAAAAAAACCAGAAGAGCTTAAGGCACATCACTGAGGTCAAATCTGTGCCAAGTGCACAATGTTGTATTAAAATCAACACTCTGCAGGCATTGTTTTTAGTAACCCATGTCAACATAGCAATTTTAACACAGTTTAACCAAATTCAATACAGCCTAACCCAATTTAACCCTACTCACCCCTCTGAGACCTAAGCCAAGTTTACCTAGAAGCTGACCAAACCAAAACTCGGTCCAACTAAATTAAGTCTCTCAGCGCAATTAAAGAAGACGCAGAACACTCCAACTCATTGTGCTCTACTCATGCAGTCAAACTTTTCCCAACCTAATCCTAGGTCCCTAACAAACTTGACTCATTCCAGCCTGAGTTAGCCCAACCCACTGGCACCACCCAAACCCAACGCAACCACAGAGGCAATTTAACAGCTTCTACAGCTAAACGCGTTACCTCTCCGTTCTCCAGAGGGTGAATCTTTGAATAAAAGGATGTGCAGATAACTTCATCATCTCTGGTGTAAGATGGAGGGCCTGTCCGTGGATTAATGTTGAATCGTGTCAGACACTCCGTGTCTGTGATGGCGTAGTACTGCCAGGGTTCAAAGGTCACACCGTCTATTGAACGCTCAAGGATCCAGTTACCTGCGGACAAGAATATTGGCGAGGAAAATAACGATGAAAATGTATGATGTGTAAAAGATCAATAACAATACTGATGGACATCCAAGCCTGTGTTTAGGTCATCCTACTTAAAATACATAGAAAATTGATAGAACATTCAGTCCCACACATTTATCAATAACTTGGGGCAAACTATGATATTCCAACTCTTGGACTGATTCCATGCAAAGTGAAGGGAGTCCAGTTAATGGAAAAACTAAATAAGGAAATCAGATGGCAGCAAACAGAGTACATATGAACTTTAACCTGCACCATGCAACTATCAGTTGTTTTGTTTTTTTCGATTTAAAACTTAAAAATTATCATTAGCTGATGCATAAAAGCTGGTCCTGTCTGGTTTCTACAGTATTGTACTCTTTTTACCGTTGCTCTTGTGGACTACACTTTGTATGAGGACATGATCGTGTTCTTTTACAGATGATATGAAACAAGAATCTAACTACTCTGACATTTTGTGACATCTGGTTAAAAGCATTGAACTTGTAGTCCAATACTATTTCCACAATTTCACTTTATGAAATGTCTGCACATCAACATTTATAAGATTAGAGTAAAATGCATTTTATTGAATTGAATCTTAATCGTTCAGATTAGTTGTGGATTCTCTGCGGGACAACCATTTGCTCAAATGGCTGTAATTACTGTATTTAACTGTTCCTAGGACAAAGGCTGAAAATAAATCTGAAGCTTGCACTTTAATCACATAGTCATTGTTTTACTGTATAATCAAAGCAGTAATGTTAACACCTGAAACAGTGTGTGGTTGTCTAAATACAAATTATGAAGCAGAATGCCTACCCGGGCGAGGTGAGTTGGCTGCCTTTATGATCACATAGGCGATCTGAAAAACCTTGAAACACACAAACACAGAGAGACAGAGACGACAAAACGAATTAAAAACCATTTTTTTCTTCATTGGAATGCTAAGTTTCTATGCGCCTTTATAACAGACCTAACAACTGTTAGCAAATTTTGAAAAAGCTGTGGTGGAAGATGAACTTGTTTGGGAGTGAAGCAAAGGGGAAAGCCACCCTAAATTCAGTTCACTATCAATATACAGTAACATTCTCTGATCCATGTTTGCATCAGTATGTTTGGTTTTTTTTTTTTTTAAGTTTTCAACAAAGCAAATACATGGATCTTCTGGAGAGGAAACTCAAAAGACTTCTTTATATTCTGTTAAGTAAATAAAAACATGAGGGCTGACCGCCTGGTTAGCTCAGTTGGTAGAGCACGAGACTCAAACTCTCTGGGTCGTGGGTTTGAGCCCCACTCTGGGCGGCACCACCTCCCATGGACCCACCACCTGTGGGAGGTGCCATAGGACTTTGGTGCATTGTGGGCTGGGTGGCAGTTGCCTCCATGACATGTGAGGGCTGCATACAGAAGGTTTTATCTGATTTTTATTTGCATGTTTTTATTTGTCTTTCAAGAAAATACAATGATTTTTGTTTAGACTGACTTTCCTTCAGTTTTATCACCAAATAAATAGACAGACAGCCACAAACAGTGGATGTAGGTCAAACGCTGACTCCCCGTCTCTCTTCACCACCCCGTCTTTCACCCCATCCATTCTCTCTGCGAGTATCTCTCTCTTTCTTCTCGTGATGTGGAAAGCAGTGTCACATTGCAGCAATTAGAATGAGGAGAAAGCTACCGTGTGTGTGTGTGTGTTTGTGACCAAGTGTATTTCAGGGTAACCTTATAGCAGTCATTCAAACCCCCTACAAAGAGTCACTGTTACCTGTATTCACACCGAGGATGGGATGGTGTGTGTAAGTTATATGTGAGTGTGTGTGTGTGTGTGTGTGTGAGTGTGTGTGTGTGTAAGGGAGCTCTTAGCAGTAGCTTGTAATATAGTGACAGCTTTGGGACAGCTCGGCAGCTCCAGCAGCTAAACATAGACGAACACAGCTAACTAATGCAGTGTGTGTGTGTGTGTGTGTGTGTGTGTGTGTGTGTGTGCGCGCATGTGTGTAGAGGGCTGCAGTGTGTCATATTCTATGTTTTGATCAGAAGCGGATCAGACGAGGGATTTTTTTTTTGCCTCTAAAGCTCAACACAGCATCAACAAATAAACACACGAGTAACCGTCCCCGCAGAAATCACATAGCTGGTAAATAAATGTTTATCTTGCATCCATGACATTTAATGTCAGATAGCTAAGTTTATGGCGAGTTCAAATCATGAACACATCATAACCGCCTTCGGTATAAAATCTAATTGGCTAGATTTTTTTTTTTTTTTTCTTTTGTACTGCAGCCTAAACTATGAACTCAAACTAACAGGCTGTCTGCAAGTTTCATCAGGTTCAATGTAAGACGTTGTTAATGCAAGATAGAATGAGGCAAATCACTGGATATAATAATAATGACAATAATGATAACAAAACTTGAACTGATATCTGTGGTTTACAAGCCAACTGAAAGATGGCGTCATGTTAGAAGTGGTACTGAAGAATAAAGACGAGACCATTTAGTATCTGAATTGACATTTTCAGTGACCAGTCTGTTAACGAGCAGGCAAACTGAGCTTAAAAATGCTTGTTTGGTAGCAATTGCTCAGGAAGCCAAGTAGCAGGATTAGACAGAAATATTACTAATTAACTGCAAATATAGTGCACTGTAAAATGAAATTGTTTGGCTAAATGCAAAGGAGTTCTCTGTCTACACAGGAAAAAAGCAGAGTGCCAGCTGGTTAATGCACAAATGGTGGGTTTATGCCATGAAACACAAAAAAGTATCAAACATTAATTTCTCTCTTTTGAGCACTAGTTTCATCTCAAAGGAAATCACACAGCAGATCTGCACGCTCGAAGAAAAAGAGCTAAAAGTTTAGCTGGAGTGTTTTAAAGTTGTTAAAGGGTGAAACAGTCAGTGACTCATTTATCCCCAGATGAAATTATGTAGTCTCTTTTGTAATTGTACTTTGTTTTTGTATTTATGAATAATCATGTGATTCTAAAATAAACCACTGACTCAGTTTGCACATTTTTACATTTCACATTACTTCAGGCTGGGGTGTTGAGATTGCAGAGGAGTAGAGGCAAATTAATCTCTCACAAGTCTATAAAGGCTATATGACAATTGTCTCCTATTTGTACATCTCACAAGTGATTTTAACAGTCAAAACACACAAATCGATGCTCACTTCCAGAGGGTTCTCAAGCATTTTATTGCAGCCATCTTACATTTTTGACCGGAAATAGTCATGACATGCAAGGGAATGATTTTTGGCAGACATTTGAGCGAAACAGCCAAATGAGCACCTAAAATGTTCAATCAGTCCATTTAAGCCCTGTGTCCAGTATGGCTGGGTTGCTTACAATTAAATGGACTATGAAAAATCCATTTTGTCTCAACGTGATTTGGACATACAGTGACAGCAGTTTCACTGAACAGCTGGTGTTTACCGGCCATTCACATGGAATCGTGTTGAAATCTCTCTGGCCTGATAAACTGGCATCAAACTCCAATTCCAGTTAGCAACCCAGCCAATTATAGCTGGATTTGCACACAGAAATCACAAAAGACTGATCAGGAACAAAGTGGATTAAGATAAAAATGAGACACAAAGAATTAAAAACAATGACCATAAAAAAAAAAAAAAAAATCGGAAACTCAATTCTTTTGTGTTTTGGCTTCAGACATGCAGACACACAAGTGGATATGCCGTCAGAGTAACAGAACTGGTATGCAGACTCGTTAAAATTTACTGTCACTTCAAATGAAAATGTGTTAACATCTCACTGGACTAATAAAGTAGCTTTTGGCCCCGTTCTAAATAAGTGTGAATCATCCAGCATCCCTGACTGCCAAACTTAGTGCAGGCAAACAAGCAGAAGATATTCACTGGAGCCACAGAGTCATTTCATCGCAAGATCACTCTGCTTTTCCACTGAGCTGCCACTAAAAACAATTTGGAGAGAGATTCTGAATGACTGTCTCTTGACAGCTCTGGAGAAAATACATTAGAATAGAGTTCGATATTTGACTGAATTGCAGAGAAAATAATATGAAATATAAAAAAAAAAAAACAGACAAATTATTGTGTTTTTCCACATTGGTTTAAACAGTGGAGAGGCTGCATCGGAGTGTAGCATATACAGACAACAGCCTCTGGATAAAAGTGAGAAATGGCCTGGTGTGTAAAAGCCAATTGAAATCCATTCTCTTTAAGTCTGCTCCTCTGTCTGAAATGCCCAAAGCGCACTTACACACACAAATATAACACACTAACACGCTCGCTCACAGACTTGGTTGTAATTTGGCCTTAAGCTTTTTAAACAGGCTTTAGTCTGCACAAAACGCCAGATGCTGCAATCGCTCCCACATTCTTGTTTTGGCCTGAGCTACTGTCAAACATTAGACCAACCAAGTTTCAGTGGGTACAGCAGATGTTTCATTTATGTTCTCTCTGTTATGAATAAAGATATTTTTTCTGGCAGTAAAAGCTGTGACCATATATCATTCTCATGTGCCTCTTAATTGTTGTATATAGTTAAAAGTAAAGAAAAAGTTTTTATCTAGCCATTAGTTGGGCTGTATTAAGTTTGAGGTATGTTTCCCATGACTTTTTATGATAGGAAATGCTGTTTAAGACACATAATGTCTCCTATAAGCTGGATATGCCATTTTCTTTCAAGCATTTACAGTATGTCACAAAGCTTTAACTGTGGTAGGTAAAGGCTCAATGACTCTTTATAACGACTGATTTCAAGAACTGGTGGGCTCCAGCATCTGTCTTATTAAGGTGTCTTTGACAGGGACATTGGCTGTAGACTGTGGTAAATTGGACTTTGATGATTCAGAGTTGATTCAAAGCTGAAAATATTCAATAACCTGGATATTCAAATAACAGTAAATAAGTAGAAATACACATCATCAGTATCATTGGTCTCTGTGGATTTATGTCAAACACCTGAGTACTTGACAGTGGCTTTTTAATGTTTGCCTTATAAAACTCACCACAGTTGTGGTTTGTAGGCGAAGTTTAGATTCTAGACAATTCAAGTGAGAACATTTTTAAGTCTGAGAGTCTGATGTTACATTGAATTAGCTTGGGATTCCCTTCTGTGTTCGGAAGGATCCGAAGCTGTGAGCCAAGATTAAGTCAAGAGCAGAATAACACAAGAATGTAAAACTTTAACTAACACCTTCAACTTTACAACACTGAAGACAGGAGAAGGGCGAGTTTCCCTGTAGGAGAACCAGCATAACAATAGAAATCTCAAATCACATTAAAGAACACACTGGGTTATAAAAGGACCTGTGAAATCATCACCCCCACCCCCCACCAATATAACTGCACCTTTCTTTAAAAACCTTTTCTAACTGCCCCCTCAGAGCTGGAGACAGAAAGGTCAGTTATCTCTGTTTAATCTAGTAGTGACAAAAATAATTTCCAGCTTCGTGTGTGTGCATGCGCATGAGTTCTTGGGGAATTCAAAGCAGCAATTTTGCATGTGACGTACCGCTAAGCATTTATGGTACTCTGTGTGTGTGTGTGTGTGTTTGTGTGTATGTCTATATATTGAGGTATTTAAGAGCTGTGGGTAATGAAAGCACTTTCGTTGACAGCCTCTTTCAGGACCCTGATCACTCTGCCAGGTTCTCGCCCCGCCCCCAGACAGCAGAGCCACTGCATGATTTGACCATGTCAATCAAAATGTCCATGAATCAAAGTGGCCGCTGCATTTCCATAATAACCATAATTTAACTGAATCCCGTCTGAAGCTGATAAAAGATAGTTGCCATGGCGAGGCAAGTTTTTAACCCCTGATGGTAAAGGAGTCCTAATATATCTACTGGTAATTTCTTAATCTATATGCATTGTAATGCCTAAGCCTACAGCAACACAAGACTTCATACTTTGGAGACACACGGCTGGAAAACCTTTTGTTTAATATAGCAAGACTGGAGCTATAACGGCCCAATATATAATGAGAAAAACTAAAAGACTTACCATTTAAAATAAAAAAAACCTGTAAATTAAACTGTAAAAATAACCAGAACTTAGGAACTAAGCTCTGACAAAGTCAGCAACAGTTCCCAACCCTCTTCAACAGGTCTCTTCAGTGTATAGTGAAGTCAAAAGCATGTGCATGGACAATTAGAATTCAAGAACCCATCTAAAAATGATAAAGAACACATACACAGACATCAACTGTCTCTCTGTCTCTGTCTCTCTCTCACACACACACACACACACACACACACACACACACACACACACACACACACACACACACACACACACACACACACACACACACACACACACACACACACACACTGTGGCACACACGGAGCCTCAGCTCCCACTCTTTCTCATTACTTAGTCTTTCCGTCCAGAGAGGCTCTGCAATAACAAGAGAGGAAATGAGGATTGTGATGTCACAGGCGATAACCACACACACACAAACACACACACACACACACACACAAACACACAAGCCCACTGTCATTTTCTGAGTGAGATGACTGTGGTCGCGAGGGAAATTCAGCGCACTGGAGGGTAAATAGCTTTTCGTTGGAGTGATCGAGACTCACACACATATACACACACAAAATAATGAAGCGTGCGCAAGTTCAGACAAACATTAACGGCAGTGAGAATACAGTCAATCACTCCAAATCAGGCGTGAGGTCGATCTGCCATTACACGAACCAACGCAAAACTGACTGAAGTAATGAACAGAGTTACTTGACGAAGGAAAGATCATGTACACTCTCTTCCAGTGAAACTGGCTGTAAAGGCCGTCTCACGTCCAAATATTTTATAAATAAACAAATTTTGAATATTGCAGTTTTTTGCTTCCTGAATGGGAGTGAACTGAATTGTGGTTTAAACACATTTCAGAGGCCGCCCGGTTAGCTCAGTTGGTAGTTGGGAGGTGCCGTAGAACTTCAGTGCATTGTGGACTGGGCAGCAGTTGCCCCCTGGACCCAGATAAGTGGCAGATGATGACATGACATGACATGACACATTTCAGGGAGACAGCCGTATTGACATTGCAATAGCTGGCGTGAAAGGCGTACGGTTGTGGTACGGTTTATAGTGAACTAGTCCCTTAGTGCCCTTTTGGTACTGATATTATTAAATTAAAAGGGTCCCAGTGTCCATTCTTGTACTTCATGTTCTCAAAATGCCCTCAGCACATTCACATCTCCCACAAGGTGACAGGTTTCACTGCCAGGTACATAAACACCCTCATTAGCCATCCAAATGGGTGATTTTTCACTTGTTTTAAGAGAAATTAGATTTCATCACTTCAGTGACGTGTTAATCCTGAAGGAAATATGACTGTTGGACAATAACAGAGGAGCATTTAGCCAGACGAAAACCTTTACAATTGCTACTTTATAGTAAGATGGACAGCTTTTGCACTGAAATAAATACACATAATACAATGCTATGAACACATCAAACACGGCCATTATATGAAGATGACTGTTAGAGCTGAGTGGGATCCGTAGGCAGTCATTGAGAAAAAGCACACTGGTATTAAAAAGCTTTTAAAAAAAACCTGCCTGTGACCAATTGAGAGTGATTTTTTTTCACACTATCACATAGTTCTGTTTCTTATCCAGCTGTCAGTGGTTATAATCATTTTTTCATTCATTTTGCTGTGCATCTCTAGGAGAGTTTCTTTATCAAAGTAGCTAAGAGCCAGAATAATGTGTGTGCGTGTGTGTACATGTCAGTCACCTGCTCCACACACTAATATTAAGGTCAAAAGTGAGGGAGTGTGAGGGAGTGTATGTGGGTGCATAACCAGTCAGATGTATTCACCGGCCGTGCTGCTCCAGTGACAGGTGTGAAAATGTGTCTGCATGTGTCTGTGTGTGTTTGTGTGTGACCATTTAGGACTATGTTTATATTCAGCAGCCACACCACAGTGGTGAAAGGTGTGATTGATGGGCCTGGAGTCATTAGCATGTCAAGATGGCTGCTGTTCTACTTCCTGTCCAGAAACATAATTATATTCTCTGAGATGGTTGGCAAAAAAAAAAAAAAAAAGCAAATAACATCACACCACAGGGTCGTCTACTATTTTCCATTCTCTCTTTCTGCCTCTAAATTCAGTTTAGTTCCATATGAGACTGACCTGAAATGCTCCAAAGTTCAAGTTTAGTATTCGAATCTCAAAGATAGAACTCAAAGTTTGTTTTATTACAATTTTTTGTTAACTTTAACACACTAACTGCAACAAATTTATTTCTGTTACATACAACAGGTCTTGATTGTCAGTGAGTAATATTGTATGTTTTGAGTGTGTTTAGGTCGTTAATAAAGAATAAAAAGAGTTTTAAAAAATAATGGAGGAAAGAGATTTTCACTGTCTCAGACTTAACGCTGGACATATATAGGATTAAAATAAACATGCTTTGCATTATTTGGAAATACAGAAAATTAAAATGTTTGTATTGTGGAGACAAATGTCTATAAAATGGGACCGATGTACTGTCCCAGCATTTGACCTTATTATCAACCATCTTATCAGATAAATCTCTCTTCTGTGTTGTGTCCTGTTCATTTCTCTCATTTTATTTTCTTCATCCTATTTCTTTATATGTCGTCTCCATTTCCCCTTGCTGTTGCTCCATTATCATTTTTTTCCCAGACCCCTTTTATAACTCTTTTCTTTTAGTTGTTAGGTGCATTTCAAGGCATCTCTGCAGTACATTGTGAGGAGAGCGAGGAGAGATGGGGGAGAGACAAATATCTTAACCCAGATTCAAACAACAGCAAAGTACAAGCCTCAGTCCACTGAGATCCACAAAAATGTGCTTAAGTTAAAGGAAAACTTGTGAACAGAACATTCTGCTCAGGCAATATTCATTTATATGAGATGTATAAGAAGCTATTGCCATTTATGTTACTTGGGCTTTGCATTGTTTTCATCATTATATCAGCACATTTTTCTAGAATATTAGCTTTTTTATTATTAATCTAAAATTAATCTGCTTTTAACCGTTTGAGCAATTTTTTGACTGACTTCTCTTAATTAACCAAGACCTCATAAACTGAAGTCTCTCACATTCATTAGTTTTATTCTCATGACATCTATATTATTATAATCAGGCAGGCTAATCTGTTTCATCACACTTCTAAACTACGCTAGATGTCCTAAATCATCCCAGGCCAGTACACAGCCCCTCAACCACTCGATCGTTGCCAAGTTTTCCAAATCAGAAATGGAAAACCATTATTTAAACAGTGACGAACATGCTTATGAAATGATTAATAGCAAAGTTGGTTTAACTAATTCCAGCACTGCTGAAATAACAGTAGTAGTAGGCTTAATGGGCCCATGTACGTACCTGTTTCAAGTCCAGTGTGATAGTCACAAAGTGGTACTCCATCCCATTCTTGATGGAGGGACTCTGCCACCAACGGTTGGTCCCATCTATGGCATATTCTATGGGATGATGCTCTGCACACACAAGTACACACAAATACACAAAAATACACAAAATGCAAACAAAGACACACAGAAAGTAAGGAAGAAAGAGTCAGTTGTTTTATTCTATTAAAGTTTAAAAAACAAAAATCATTTTAATCTTCAGTCCAGTGTTATTCTAATGGGAAGGTGCTCTTCTCCACTCCTTCTGAAATTCTGGCATTTTAGCCATTCAAGGACAGATATCAAAGGCCCATTTTTCTACCTTGTAAAAGAAAGAATAATGGGTTTACTTTCTATTTCAGTTGATTTTATTCACTTCCGAATCAAAAAAAAAAAAAAAAGTCACGCTATTTGCAGAATACACTCCTGGGGGCTGTTACTACTCCACACAGTAGGTTTAATGGACGAGGCAGATAAAACACATTATTAGTTTATTATATGGCAAATGTCACGATGCAGAGCTTTTATGTATGCTGTGTGTGCGGGATTGATTGGGTGTTTGCATGTGTGTGAGAGTATTTTTAAGAGAGGATGTGATGTCTGAGCTTGACTGGAAGCTGTCAATCACCAGGCTACTTATGTATGACATTTCTGTTAAAAACAACTGCAACTATCAATAGTAAGATGAAGAAGCTAGAGACATGTTTTGGTAAAAATCCTTTCTGCCCCCCAACCCCCACACACACACCCACCCCCACCCACCCCCACCCCCACCCAATGCTCAGTTATCAAAAGCCTCCAAAACCTACACTAGATGATCGCTGAACTGCCTCATGTTGGTTTATGTGTTAGCAACAGTGAACACAACAGCTGTGCGCACAGCTTGTGGTGTTGGTCGTCCTGTATCCTCTGCGTGCACAGTTGATCAATCACAGGTCTACTATACAAGTTCCTTTGGACAGAGCCAGGTTATCTGCTTCCAGACAGCATTTATGCTAAGCTAAGCCAACCATCGCCTGTGTTCAGCTTTATACAGGACAAACAGATATTTCATCTAACTCTGAGGAAGAAACTGATTGTTTCCAAAATCTCAAATTATCCCTTTAACAGGGACCAGGTCAGTGATTCAGCTACAGGGGCTTCACCAGCTGAATAACTGTCCAGCTGATGACTAACTAATCACTGGCTACTAGTTAATGACTGGCTGCTTCACTAACTATCTGACTGATTGGTGGCGTGAATGGCAGAGCTGTTATCTAAATCACTGACTAAATAACTGACTGTCAAGTTGGCTGCTTGAATTATGGCCGCTGGTTAATTTTGCATAGTCGTTCTGTCATGTTGCGATTGATTCCTCAGTTCATTCGGTAATTATCACTTCAGACATAATGATTGGTTAACATCTGGCCAATCGGGCTCTAAATAACTAATCTAGCATGATTAATTACTGTCATAACCAGGCCTATAAGTCTTGTGTGTGTGTGTATGAGTCTTTCTTACCAAATGGTTTTGTGCTTCTTTGGTTGCAGATTCGACACTGAGGGTTTCTAACAGGCTGGCCGGGTACATGTTCCACCAGCTTACAAAACATCTCTGGACCCGTTGAACCACAGGTAGCATTAGCTGTTATATCTGCCATGGACGCCAGGTTCAACACAGCTGGAAACAGTCCTGGGAAGAGAAAATGCACAGATTAACAGAAATAAATGATGAAACACAAATAAGTATATACATTAGTAAGGATGTCTGTTTGACATAGAGGTACAGCAGCTTTTCTCTCTCTGGGGAAAACAAGAAGAATGCTAAAAGGTCTGATATTGTTCATGTTGTTCATGCTTGACTTACACGGGACTGTGATATCAGCCTTCTCATTTGACAGCAAACAACATTTCCAGCGATGTCAGACAATTCTTTTAAATCCATTAAATATCACAAAGATGACCATAAAAAAAAATAACGTGAACACACACAGAAACTGCACCAAGTTCACCTTAATTGTGTTCACCACTCACATCAGATCGGATCATCACTAATCACAGTTTCAAGTCTGTTCAGAGCAGTTCAAATGAGGTCAGGCTGGCTTTCTTCTTCAAAGCACAAAAAAAGTGTTAAATTGCCAATATGCTACAGTGGCAGTTATTAGGAACATCCAGTACATCCTGCTTTGCATACAGGTTTTGTATTTCAAATCATTAAAATTATGTCAGTTTCTCTGTGTAGCCTTGTTCCAAGTAAGCCAGCTCATGCTTGTATGTCTGTTGTACTGAGGTTGTGAGTAATTAGCCTGGAACATGAGGGGGAGGGCAGGTGTTTTATACCATCCCAGTTAGTTAATCTGGGTTTATTTTCGGTACAGTCTAATGCAGTTAACATCATTTACCCCTAACAGATAGCAAGAGCTGTGTTCACTTTATCTCCAGATAAAAGAAGCACAGTTTTGGCCAGCGTTCAACTGTGCAGACTTTGGCCAAAATAATGCTACTATATCAAAGGACTGTTCATTTACATTATGTTGCGCAAGCAGTTTTTTTTTTTCCATTTCCTGTCCATGAATATTTTTCAGTACTGGAGTCACAGAACGTAAACTTGGAGAGAACATACATTATGGAAAACATTCCCAAATACACAGGAGGCCATATTTTGGGAAGCCATCAATACAATGAAAATAATGCACATGACTCTGGTTTCCTCCCTAGTGAACCCTTTACGGGCGGATTTCTCAAAATCTCCATGAGAAGAATACATTAAATTAAACTCTTGGAGCCACAAGCCCTACAAGCAGAAGAGATGTGCACTCCAGCCATTGCTGGGCTAACGAAGGTAGGAAAAGGGTAACTAAGACAACCGGTAAATACCGCTCATGTTGTTCAATCAAAAGCACTTCTACAGTATGAGCACGTGCTGTAAAATGTGTGACAGCTAACAGCCAGAAAGTCAAGTAGACTGTGTTACGCAAAGAAAAAATAAAGGATCACTGATCACCTTGGGAGCCAGAGAGCTCTAAACAAGCTGATCATTATTTACGTCCATATTTCATCACCACACAAATGCACCATGGGAGAGCACACAGTGTTTTTCTCCAGCTTGTAGGCTTAAGTCATCTGCGTTGTTCCCATAGTAAAAGCACACTGGTCTCAGAACGAATGACAAGCTTGTAGAACCTAAAGTACTTTGGTGCTCAACATACACATGGTTCACATTTCCTGTCTGGAAAACACACACAGACAAACACATGAATGTGGTAGGTTACGTCAGATACCCCAGCCCTGGTTTAAGGTCAACAGTTAAACATGTGCACTTACACACAAACATAAACACAGATACAAATAAATGTACAATAACTGTATACAAAGGAGAGAGACAGCGGGGAAGATGAGATGGAAGGAGGG
Source organism: Toxotes jaculatrix (assembly GCF_017976425.1). NCBI lineage: Eukaryota > Metazoa > Chordata > Actinopteri > Toxotidae > Toxotes > Toxotes jaculatrix. Next base: position 5,489,059 of record NC_054412.1, read on the forward strand.
AAACAGTGTAAGAAAAAACACAGAAGAGAGGCACTTGTGAGAGTGTGGACAGTCTATGTTTGTGTGAGAGTGCGTGTGTGTGTGTGTGTCCAGACGAGTCCAGCTGTTTGGCCAGATGTCAACACTGATGAACTGTGAAGAACATCTGAGACACCCAAAGTCTCTCTCACGTAAACACGTATACACATTCTCACACACATGCTCACAACATAACATAAACACACTCGGTCAAACACGCACACACGTTTCCAAACCTCTCAGAAATGATATGTGAGACTCCACACCACTGAAGGAGCCCACATTTCCACAACACAAAGTTTCTGTAAGAGAAAACACTCACTCCCAGATGAGCACTCTGACCAAGTTCATTGTGTAATTACGTAAGTTGCAGCAGTGATACTTATACTACATCAACCTTTACTAATCCACCACAGAACATAGTAACACTGAACCATGTAAAATCATTATTATTATTATTATTATTATTATTATATATTCAGTGAAGGGTTGTAGCCAAGAGATTTATCATTTCATACATCAAAAACATCACTTCCCATAGGTTATCAAACAACTCGAGTCATACAAGCCCCACAGTAATCACAATGCTTTTCCCCCCCATCTCAATATGAAGAAGTCTAACTCTTCATTCAGTCCCTCAGCTCGAACATAACAATGGTAGTAAAAGCTGCTTTTATTCATGCTGTATCGATGTCTTTTCAGTTCCATCTTTTCATTGTGCTACAGTTTTTTGGATGCCTCGAGATTTCGAGTCTTATATTTGGTCACCCTCTCGAAGAATCCAGTCAGTGGAGAGAAAGTTCATTAATTCCCAAATCTGAACAGTGGCAACAGGCAAAAAGATAAAACTCTAAAAGAATGCCTGCTGGATCTCTCCGCCCATGAACCTATTAAAAGAGGAAACAAGTGTTCAACATCTTGATGTTACGTTGCCAACACAGGAAATGCTGTAAAAACACTTCAGCATAAAAATTATCTTAGTTAAGGCTTTAATACAAGATCAAAACAGTTGCTTTGATGAACATATTTTTCATGGTCCTTCTCCACACCGTTTATAACTACTGCCTCCCGCTTCTGCCAGGAAATCGAGCCAACCTCCTGCTTATTCCTGGGTTTTGATCCACAACCTGGAAGAGTCTCCAACCCGACACAAATGTGTGTGGGAGACTGTGCAATCTTTGATAGTGTCATTTTACCTTGATTTGAGACAGCTAATACCTTAATCTTCCTATCAGTTCCACATGTCTGAGCTGCAGAATCACAAGGGATTCAAATGGGAACTTCATTTGTTCCAAGTTTAACCCCACATTTTGGTTTACTTCACTGCCTTCTCTTCCAATCTAGCTGGGAAAGCTTGGTGCAGTCTTTAAGTCCTGCATACTCACATCACACTATTCCTATTCCATTATAAATTTCACACATATTTCATTTCCTTTTCCTGAGACTGTCCCATTCTCTTAATCTCAGCTGGAGCAGCTGATTGACCCATTTAATACTGCATATGAAAATACAAAGATACCAAATTTATGCAGTCTTCCTAACACATTCCAGGTTGCACTACTTGGTGGGGGAAGATTTCGGCACATAGCAGTCGCTGGAACAGTTAACCTAATGTTTGCCACAGATATTAATGAATATTTAATGTCCTATCTATCTGAATTACTGAAAATCTGAGATGTGGGCAGCGATAAAAGACTCAATGCAGACATTGTACAGCTCAAAGTCTGTGCTTCACAGTAAGCATTTCACTTTGACCAAATACAGCTGCCAACTTATAACCTCAATCAAACAAAACACAATTTTCACACTTCAGAATGGCACAGAGAGGAGCGGCTTTGGAAAAAGTTTAACTCCTGCTTTCACAAAATAAACAGTAATAGTGAATGCCTGAGACCATTTCATCTAAATTCTCTTTTTAGCTTTTCATGGGGTATGTGTTGCCTCTGAAGGCAACGTCTGCTAAACTAAAAAAAAACTTACTTCTTGGGAGAATCTGATCGTGTGTAGGACTGACATTGGCCACTGATAACATTTTTTTCTCTCTTTTATGTTGAACAATAAGGTGAGTTAACAACAGCGAAATGGAGAGGACCAACTAAAGACAGGGTTCAGATTTCAGATTCATTGAACGACAAGGACACAAAGACTGTCAGCCTACAGCTCTACAGCTGCCACACACACACACACACACACACACACACACACACACACACACACACACACACACACACACACACACACACACACATCTATTCAGGTTCATCATCTTCCATTCTTTTCTCTCTGCTCTGATAACCATGGTAACCTGTCTATCTGTGTGTCTGTCTGTCCGTTGGCCTCTCTATCCCCTGTCCACGCTCTGTTAACCAGATGTCTCAGAGGATTTACTGCAATACAGGCTCGAAATTATAATACTGTCAAAATGTATAAGTACACCCAGTGAAAGCTGGGCAGTGTCATTGCCAAAGGAGTTGTTTTATTTATATATATACACACACACACACACACACACACACACACACACACACACACACACACACTTCTTTAAATAAACACAACTTTACATGTGTTTTATGTTTTTCTGCTATTAAAGGCTGATGTAGCCAAGTCAAAAAAAAATAGGATTTTGTAAACATCAAGCAAACCAAATTGAAGTTTCAACCTTGACCTTGTTGAAAGGCTCACTGATTTGGTTGGTCTGGTTCTGGAGCTTTCAGATTGCAAAGCCCCCAAGGACAAATTTGTGATATGCATGTTCATGTGACGTGTCACTTCCTAACCAAATACTCATCAACATCAAACCCATAACTCCTTACACTAACCATGTTAAGTGTCAGTTTACACTTGTCATCTTGTAAATATCTTTTAAAAAAAAAATTTTAACTGTAGAGAGAAGGAATTAAATCAACATTGAACCACATACAGTGTTCCAACCCATATCCATTTAAAACATGACTTTCAGGGTATTATATTCCAGAAGTGAATGACTGATAACCTGCACTACCATGTACATGTAACACATGCACCAACATACATCTAGCATTTACAAATCGAGGATACTGTAGCAAGCTACTCATCAGTGTGGTAATAACGATGATAAGACATCAATATGGAAGTTAGAAATCTACATTTAAGGAGAAAATGTCCACGTTGACTGAATTTCCACAAGCTCAGGATGACAGCAAATCTGTTTTATTGTATAAAAGGTTTCTTATTATATTATGAATAAAACTTTATTTGCTTTTTCTGTCATGGTAGAAGATGACTCTGCACTGTCTACCCCACTGTGTGTGTGTATGTACTTATGTGTGTGCGTGATGGATGTGTTATTGTTGAGTTTTGAGGCTAGATGTATGCTTGATGGAATAAGAGGAAGGTTGAAAAAGACAGGATCATCTCTCTCTGTATCTCTCTCTATCTCTCCCTCCATCCTGAATAGTTGGGGGGTGAGAGAGAGATGTGGAAGGAGAAAAAGATAGAAAGATTGATTGAGAGCGAGAGATGGATGGAGGGATTCCCAGGGAAAGATAGAGTGTTGTTTAAAAGGGTCAGGGCCATGAGAGGAATGAGGGATGAGACTGGGATAATCCTGCATATTCTGCGTACACACACACACACACACACACACACGGTTGGTGTATGGAACCCATACCTACAGATACCTATAGTACATACAGAAGTGCCTGTGTGCAAGATAGAAACAGTAAGACACACACACATACATGCAAACATATACATTCACAAATATGCTATGAACAATTAATTTACCATCCAGACACACACACACACACATGCACAAAGGAATATATATAACACACATACACACCCCACACTTAAATACATTTACAGCCCATTACACCACATCTGCCAGAATCAGACAGGGAGACAAAGAAACACACACACTAATCGGGCCTGTACTCGTCCTCGGATTTGTGAGGGTCTCTCCAAGAAAACTAATCTGCTTTGTTATCTCAGATGTGCTCTAAACACCTGAAATATGATTTCTCTTCTATGTCTGACTTTCTCCACCAAGGCAATCCAGGAAATGGAATTTGAGCAATTTAACAAGGACAGAAGAGCTCGACGCATGGGGTTATGTCTGCTCCCACACACTACACATCATGACTTAATTATCGTGTTATGTGGAGATATCAAACTTCCTATGACACTAAAATGAACCATAATTGTTTTCTTGAGATCACTGCTACTTGAAACCTGACTCTGGCTGCAATGTCTGAGTCTTATCGTGGCCATGGTAAAATATCATCAATGATCCAACATACTGCAGTTTCTTCTTCAGATATAACAATCTTTGGTGTCCACTGCGGCTGCACTGTATCAGGCTCTCAATGCTTGTTTCCCATCAAAGTAACACACACACAAACATAGTTGTGTTTTGTGATCATTTGAGTAAGAGGACAAGCGTAGTTACGGAGGCTGATGGAGGTTGCAATTTTATTAATTTATCATTTTTTATTTCTATCCTGCATACTTGAGATCAGAATATAATTATCTTGTTATCTTGATACACGAAACTTTGTTTTCTTGTAACGATCAGATAAAGAAAAAAGAATGTTTTCCCAGGACCGTGACTTAATTTGGTAACTGATGGTGGCCACGATGGCAGCCTGAGACATAACTCAATGATGGTGAAACAACAACTCAAAAATAATTTGCTGGCTTGAGATAACAAGACAATTATCTCAAGATACTGAGATAACACAAAGATAGAACAGCACACACGGGGCTTTAGCACAGCGAACCATCTTTCCAATAAAGAGCTCGATCAGTTAAGTAGGACATCATCACAACAAGATCTTACCAAAATAATTTAGCTGGTTACTTAATTAAATCATGATTTGAATCATGATCATGGTGATGAAAAAAAATCTGTTTTCTTAATGCAAGCCAGAGATGATTAAATCAGTATTGTGAGGTAAAAAGGTTTGTTTTATCAGGACCCTGTAACATCTTGGAATAATAACATTTGATCACCCAAAGCTGTTCTCAGAATACAGGTATGACATTTATCATTGAACTGAAAGTCTATACGCTACATGCTGTACCTGGCTCTATATACAGGCACATCATCTGGAACATTATGGGTCAGCTCTTTCTCTAAATGACTTAATTTAACAATAAATTGATGCCAGTTCTCTCATTTATGCAACGTTAATACAATTAGCTAACAAATAGAAACGGTAATTCCTTACTAACTAACTCCTTACTGTGAAATGAAAACTGTCATGACAAAAGTTTTTCACCGACTGAAGTTTAGAAAAAGAATCATTTCTTGAACTGAATGAACTGAAAGGGAAATTAATCCAGGGACGAGCAGCATCACTTTGTAAACATCATGAACTGAAGTGTAAATATAGCATGTGCTCAGTCTTCATCTTAATCACGCCACACACCGAAGCATCACACTGGGCTGTCGACCTGTCCTGGCTGCAGGTGTTCAATATTAGCATGCATGCACACACACACACACAAGTGTCAGCGTTCCCTGTAGTGGCTGCGTGTAGTTTCTATGGTAACACAGTTTGTCCTGACACGTTGGATAAATGAATGACTTTTCTAATAGATGGCAAATTACATTTGCTGGACATTGACTGACTCTGTTTCTGTCTCCCTCTCTGTCACTGTACTCACACAAACTTCCACATTAATACAGCTTGTCAAAATACCACGTGAGTTACAAACTTTGGAACTGGTGCTAGAACCGTGTCTTTTTTGGACATTCATCCACAGTGGGTATAGCTGAACTTTGGCCATAAGTTGTATGTGCTATTTTGCTTTATTCATAAAAACTGAGCAATGCTGGCATCTGGCCATCATCTAGCCACATGCCAACCTTGCCTGGCACTAGATGGAAAGAGATCACCAAAGCTAGTGAAATTCATTCCGTAGGGGACATGAATGTGTGTAGCGGTGGACCAACTGACCTACCAACCAACATCACCACTAGCATGACTCAAGAAAAACACAAGTTCAGACCAGAGCAACCAGTCAATGCATCAATTACTCTAAAGATTTACAGCTAATATAATGCATGCATTATTAGATGGTTTGCTGTTAATTAACTCATACAACATCTCAAAGTTTTTTTTTGTCACAGAAAAGAAGTTCTGCGAGTTGATACCCTTGACTGGGTTTCAGAAATGGTCTGAAAAACTGCTGAAGGTCTTTATCTGCAAGCGTTAACACTTTCAGAGACAGTATCGAGCCGAGAAAAAGAAATGGACAGACTGATACTGGTAGTGACTCCGCATTCATGGCCGCTGTACAACATTTTCACAGTTGTAGTCTCAGTAGTGATATTGAGTCCTGTCATGATAAGCGCTGTGTGATTGTTAGATTTTGGAATTTCACTTCAAAGTACATTTGAGAAGAGTGTCATTAGCCAGATTACTGTACAAACTAAAGGTAAAGATGAGGACTTTTCATTATACAGTGTATAAATATACTGTTTGCCTTTGTCTCTCTGTGTCTGTCTTCCTCTGCTGCTTTCCTCAATATTACCCCTCCCACCACCATTGCTGTAAATAAATATGTACTTTTAATTTTCTTGTTATTACTTGCCTTGTGCGATAAGAGTTAGAAAATGTACATTCATCCATTCTTTTGTCTCCCTGTCTGTATCTCTGGCTTTACATCTGTTGGCCACTCATCTATCGACCTACAGGGGTTTCAGAGAAAGCTGAAAAAAATACTAAGTCAACATCCTGCTCTCACTAGGACTTCCTGCCCTGGGAGTGTGTTTGTGCGTTCCCCTCAGAAATGAAGCAAAAAGCAAGCCGACGGTCACCCTGCCTTGAAGGAGAGTAACAAATAACTTATTATACAAAGAAAATAAAGGCAGAAAGTGCTTGTCAGAGAGAAGGAAAGAGATGGTGGGCAGATCGGAGGGGTCAGGACATTGTCCCATCTCACTTCCTTTGTCTCACTTTCAACTGAAATTCATTTCATGCTTTACACCGGAATGACAAGATCTCCCTTTCCTTAGGGTTACTGCCCCCTTCCACATACAATTTCTGCTGCTTGTCTGATATACTAAATTACTGTAATAATAATACCATGAAGATAGAATCTGGCAAACTGACAACAGCAAAAACAATCTATGATTGTTAGCTATCAGCATGTTATTATTGTTATATTAACTCCAACTACAAGCAACACCAACTCAGATTTGATTGTGACAATTTTCATTTTAAGCCATGATAATTACTATAATTAGTACTGTCAGTGTAAGAACTTACATACTACCATTTACTGTACATGTTTCACATTACTGTGCTGCATGTTTCCTTTAAAAATGACACCCACGTGCTTTTGCACATCAAGACTCTGCTTGCAATTTTGATTGCACCCAATTTTAGGGCATCAGAGACCCAAATGTTTTCCTTTTCCAACTGGCCATGGACTTATCAAAGATGAAGGGGGAGAGACATGGGCTTAGGTTTGTGTGGGTGCATGTGTGTGTCCGGTTGCCTGTCTAGGTTTGTGTTGGTGTGTGTGTGTGTGTGTCTGTATAGCTGATCTTTGCAAATGCTGTCCTCTTCCAGACGGTCATAAACTCAGACTAAACAGGAAAACCACAAAGTTATAGACAGTTAATCCCCTACTTACAGACACATACACACACATGAACTGACCATGTCTGCTGGAGTGCTGGAGGCCATACAGGGGGGTGTCTCCGCTGTTTCCCAGGAGGCCCACTGACTCTCTCGACACTCAAATTAATTTTGCAAACAAGAATGCAACCTAGCATAAACATTCTTAACCTGCAGGAGCATGGGATGCCCTTATGAACATGACATTGCCTTTTCATTCTCTAATAAAAAGCATTTAACAATCAAACCATTCATTTGTCAGTTGTCTGTTTGCTAAATCCTACTGTCAAGCTTTGCATTGTAGCACGGCTCCCTCGCCATTTACCAAGATAACAGTGGCCGAATTGCTCTCCAAATTTCAAGGTAATATCTGAAACAAAGGGTCAATGATTTCAGAGAGAGGTACACAAAACCAGGCTTCTAATTTTTAGCCAGCACTGTCTATTTTGTCAGCCTGACAACTGCTGCCAGATAATTAACGCTAATTCTGTGAGTTTGTTAGAGACTCTTGGCTGAAATAATGATGTGGCCAACTGATTCATTTGAAAATGAGAACACTGGAAACAATTGTGAAACGGCAATGATAGTGATTGCAAATCACAAAAAGATGAGAAATTATACACAAGAGTTGGACCAAAGTTATTATAAAAAATCATCATCACCAGTGAAAGCCCGATGTTTAAGCACCAGGAGCTCAGTCATAACAACAAGCAAGTATGTAAATAGACTTTATAAAAATTTAGATTCAAATTAAACCACGAAGCCAAAGCAAACAGTGTCATGATACTAATGGATCTGGATATCAAAGCCTAGCAAATTAAAAACAGAGCGAGTTATAGAGTGTGAAGTATATCAGATAATCGTATTCCTAACGTATGTCATCGCTTCGCATGGAAAAACAATCAGTGATCTAGAAAATGTGAAGTTCTCCACACAGCATAAAAAACTTTCCAAAATTAAAAAAAAAATAAAAAGGGAAGAGGTTGAGACAGAGAGAATGTTTATGCGCAATAACTCCTGGATAAGTGGTCGAAGTGATTTAGCTGAGCTCAGACCAGCCAGCAGTAAATCTATCCTGCAATGGACAAACTGCTCTCTCTCTCTCTCTCTCTCTCTCTCTCTCACACACACACACACACACACACAGTCAGTCCACACCTGATGAGGCAGTGATGAGGACTTTGTTAAATCATCCACAAGCACCTCAGAGACAGAAATGTGTGTGCGTGTGTATGTGTGGCTGTGTATGATTTAAGCAGGAACTCATCTGTGCTAGCCTTGGTTCGTACTTACAGTCCACGCCGCAGCCAAGGCCACTACAAACACCCCCCATATATACGCACACATACACACATACACACACACACTGTCTAGGGGATATGGGGGATATGTTGGTGTTGGTAATGAAAACATGCCAGTGAGTAGATTTACAGGAGAGAGCAGCTTGACCTCTGGCCCCAGAGAGATTTATCATGGTAGAGGATCTAATCTTCCCTCCTCATAGCTACAACCACTACATTCTCCTCACAACCCCACAACACTATAGAACAGAATAGAACAGAATGGAATTGAGTCGAACCCTGGGACAATCATTAGCAATTGCTCACCGTTCCACGGCTCGCTGCTCTTGCTTAAAGTCAAACGTGCTCCCTTTTAGAGCATGTATGTGACCTTGATGTTTATATTGCTTAATGAAATAGCTTGACCTCACAGAAGCTGAGGCTTTCCCAATGTACGTCGCCCAACACCAACAGACACACAAAAGTGGTAACATAACAGAAATTACTGAACGCCCCCACACAGTGGCCATTCGCTTTAATGATCATGATTTAAAGATTTGGCACTAAAGTCAAAGGACAAATTTCCAGATGGGCGAGGTAATGCAGACTCTGCTGAAAGAAAAAAAAAAAGGCTATTGCATATTTTCTGCCCAAACTGTTCCCAACTGGAATCAGAGGCCTTGTTGTGGTAACTGAACACAGGACTGTAACTTTGTTTTCACTCCTGCTTTTATTCACCTCTGACACAGGACAAACGTTTGTTATAATAAACTATAATCTCCATGTACTGCAAGGACACACTGAGTAACAATAATGGTATAATCGTGGGTTTACTTTCAAAATGTATTTAATTTGAAATTAAGCGTGATGCCAATGTGTGTCACCTTTTCTGATCTCACTTTAAAACATCTTTTAAAATACATGATATGAATGAAAGATCCTAAACAGCTACTAAATGGACTCTGATGTGAGACTGTTTTGTCAACTGATGCTTGAAGGTCAAGAACAAATCTAAAGTTAATTCATTTGAATGTTATCCTGACACTTTCAGGATTCAACAATGCTGAATCTTAACAAAGTTTAATATACAGAGAAAAAGTAAAAAATATATCTCCTACGTTTGAGAACTGATGCAGACGTTTTGAGAGGATGACATGGAGTAGAGAGACAGGGTGGAGAGTCTGACTGTCTGATGATATATCGTACATGTCTTTATGGAGATGTATATTGGGAGTGAGCAGGTCTGCCTATCTGGAGCGGGTTTTGTATTTGTCAGGTCAGGAAATAACATCATTCTCCAGACGCGGCTGGTGGGGTCACAAGGGATTGTGGGTAATTGGAAATCCAGATGGACGTGCATGAGTTTCCTGGAAGAAACGGTTACCGCAGAGATCGCAACCGAACACAGGCTATAACGTTAATATTGTTCATCTCCGTCTGTGCACCTCTCTTATTCTTTTACTTTTCCCATTCCCTTCTCATTTTCCCCACGGTTTATTCCCTCTTCACGTGGCCTTTCTCATCTCATATCCTCTATTATCCATTCAGCTGACTTATGAATGACACTGGGAGAGACAGGAAAGAGTGCGCAATTGGCTAAAGACTTGAGTGGACAGATCCATGATGACCAATCAACAAAGTATGTCCAAAAAGAACAGCCAGTGATCATGAGTAATACTCGCCATACGTGGACACAATTAGTCTCAGTTGTTTTCTCTGAGGAACAACTTCTTCACAGTAGTGAAGAGAACATGGCAAGCTAGCCATCAGAGAGACTGATGGAGGCTAGACTTGTTGCCATGCGTTTCACTGTTAGGAGAGACATAGTTGGCTGTACTGCTCAGATCTTACGATTAGTTCTAGCAGTTTTACAGTCTGTTGACAGCAGACACAGCCAAAACTCTGAAAGCTGAAGATGAATCACATCATTACACACCAAAAAAAATAAAGAACAGATGTTTAGATGTGGTTCACATACAGGGCTCGTCCATGATCTACTGAAAGAAAAGCCGGGGACTCCAAGGGGGAGGGGGGTGTTATTGGATTAACTTTTATGTTGATCATTTCCAAAGTGATCAACCCCAGTTTCGGAACCACTGTACAATATCTTCTAAAGAGAAGCAACACGGGCAGAGAAAGAGCTCAGCGAGGAGGCTATAGGAAGAACTTCTTCTGAATCAATCTACATTTCATACACACTGTATGTCCAAAACATCTTTTATATCTTTTCTTAAAGCTGAATGGACTGAATTTCAGTCCACTTTTTCCCAATATGTAACATTTTTAGTATGTTTACGTATCTCATAACCAACAACCACACAAGAGCGCACTTAAGAGCATAAGGCTCATAATCAAATGAGGGAAATAGAAATTGACTCACTGGCGTTAAAAGGTTCTAACATGCAGACTTAAACGATGGCTATGGATTTTGATAGAGCTGAACTACAGGTTGCTGACTCATCGTTTCTGACCCGCACATTAGCTGGCCCCCTGGCCACCGCTAACTGCTCCGGCATGGGAAATGTTCAGGTTAGACTGAGCGCAGATGAAATGTGTGTTTGACAATACAGAATCCATTACAGTGTGTGCGAGAGCTTAATAGACACTCTGTGTGCGTCTACAGTTCTTTGTTAAGGTATTCAGCCTTATAAGCTTTATGATACAGGGGGTTTAAAATTCAGATTTTTCTGACAGCGATCAGCACACAGACCAAACTATTTTGAGTTGATAAGAGAGTGATTAGCAGAAATACAGAAAGGGGAAAAGTGTGACTCCAGTGCTCATTCAGGTTGCAGTGTGTTTGTTTTCTCTGAAGTTTAGATGTATGGTTGGCAAAACTATGCAACTATGTGCGTGTGTGTGTGTGAAAGAGAGCGAGAGAGCTGTGTGGGAAGGAGTATATAGCATTCATTACAGTGGCACTGCAGACAAACTGCTCCCTGGATAGACATTGATTTTCACCCAATGGATCTCACTGTTAGCAAACCTAATAGCTTGGTAGGTAATGGGTACATGTTATGAATGAGCCCCTAAGGGCAAGAGAGGAGAAGAGAAGAGAAGAGAGGAGAGGAGGAAAAGATTTGGAGAGGGAAGTGATAGAAGAAAGACAAAAAGTGGAGGAGAGGAACATGTCAATAAACAAAGGAGATAAATGATGATAAAAAAAAGAAAGGAAAAACACCAGAGGAAAAACTAAAAAGTAAAAGAGAGAAGAAGAAAAATGAATTATTAATTTATTTTAGTTATAATTTAAGCAAAATATCAGAACATTTGGTGGTTTCCTTATTTCATGCACATTAGTGATCTGGATTTTTTTTTTTTTTTTTTTTTTACCGCTGATTGGACAAAACAAGACATCTGAAGACATCACCTTAGCCTGTGAGAAATTATAATTTTCCCTATTACACAGACAAAACAATTAATGGATTGACATAGGATATTATCAGCTGATTAACCGATAGTGAAAATAGTTGCTATTCATAGTCCAAAATGGAAAAGAGGAGAGACGAAACAGAAAGTTGGATGGAGAGATGATGGGATAAGAGAGGAGAGAAAGCGATGAAAAAGAGGAGGGTAGGGGAGAGTGAGAAGAGAAGGGGTGGGAGTGTAGAGGAAGACTAACAGTGGAGGAGGGAAACAGAATAGATCAGATGTGAGTTGAAAGGGGAGCTGCTATTTACCATTACTGCTAATAGGTTTCAAAAGGAAGCAAGTCATTAGCTAAATGGATAGGCCCTAAATGACACATTACCATGTTAAAGGCTGATTCCGCTCATTATTGGAGCTCTGATTCCTCCATGCATCACCAGCTAGTGCTATGAACTGGCCACTAGTACACAGACCTGCTGCCTCAGCAAATACATACGAGCACATCAGCAGAGAAGGACGAGGGAAAAGTGCCATGAGAACAAATTCTCCTGGTCAGTGTTCTGCTCTGAATTAGTACGTAAATCAGAGAAACCATAGCAAACCTGGTTTTCACATTAAAAGACACGTACATGGTCTGAAAATGTTGAAAATATCATTCATTCATCATCTTTGGTTATTGCATAATGAAACATTTTCCCATCACAGCAGTAAATGTCAGCCATAGACCAAATAAGGATGGGAAATCAAGAAACGGTTTCACTTGAGAACCGGCTCCAAATGGCCCGAACCATCAGATTTCTTATACCCCCGAGCTTATCTCTTCCTTTCCAAAACAATAACATCAAATTCATGAGTCTTTGCTTCTGGAAACATGCAACCAGAAGAAGAAATTCCAGGAGTGCCACGTATTTGACTCTCTACACATGAGCACCACTGCTTCCCAACCACGCAGCACATCTTTTACTGAGGGTAAACATCCTATGTTATAATAACATTAGCACCACGCAGGCAGGCTTAGCAGATTTCTCTCTTTGAGTAGGGAAAGCTAAATGAAATCAATAGCCTCAGAATAGAGCACCAAAAGGAAATGTGACAAAACAGAATACAATAGAGAAGAACAGAACACAGTGCTGCAAAGTTGTCCAAGTGCTTTCAGCTGATGAACAGCTGTTGAGTCTATAATACATCATAAGCATAAGCATGTCTGTCATCAAACAGATGGAATTTCATGTGCATTAGACACACCATATTTAGAAAAAAAAACACCAATGAAACACTACACACAACGTCAGCTTTGGCTAACACCCGAGAAGCAGTTATCTAGCAACAGTGGAACAGCAAATGAATTCACATTCATTAGGCTGTACCTGTTACGTGTATGTCACCAGAATGAGAATTTTGCTTATGTAAAATGCATAAATCGCATAAATGATTTTTTAAAAAACTGCAATTCATTGGCATATTTAACAGCAACAACAAGCTAATCTGAAAATGGGCATGAACCTCAGAGAGTGATTAAAGGACCCCATCGCAGCCTAAGATATGCTTACACTTTTTTTTTTTTTGATGTTATTAATCTGTGCTGGTCAAGGATCTCCAGGAGTTAAATTGAGATTAAGTGTTGTAATCTTTTTTTATTCCCTTCCCCCTAATCAACCTTACTCCCTTGCGTTTCATTTGGTACCCTTCTACATTTCCCATGATGCATTTGCCTAGAGTTTTTTTTTTTTTTTTTTTTTATTCAGCTGTTGGTTATGCAGCAGCCTGCCAATAATTTTATGTAGGCCACCTGGAAATTAGCTTCACTATGGTTCCACTATAACTTCAGAAGTTTCTTGGATGTAATTTCAGACTGATTGAGAAAATAAGCCCTGCGTTTAACACAGGATTAGGACATCAGGCTGAGAGAACATCACAGGTCATCTAAAAACCTACACACATAATTTGTGGGGGGAAAGGGCATGTTTAACAAATCTGCAATAAAATATCATTACACTGAAGAGTGGGAGAGGTTAGAGGATGTAAGACAGTGTGACAATTTGGATATAAACCTGAGGCAGAGTTGTGATACACACAGGAAACATGGGAGAGTTGCGGTGGGGGGGGTTAACATGCCACAAGGATCTCTTGTTGGAATCACTCCAGGGATGTTGTGGTTATATGGCATTTCTGTGGCAACAGTGAGTCATCTGGTCTCATTTCATACTAGGGCTCATAAAATTCACACAAAAGTAAATACGAAACCGTCTGGAGCTTGTCTTAAACATTATCAAAGGCACAATCCATTCAAACTCACTAACTTTTTAGCCATGAAAACCTGACACACAGAGTTTGGTTTATAAAGACAACTCATCTAGCTCAGTAGGTAAACTCACTGCAGGGTTTTTGCAGCAGGTCATCTCTGTACATGTAGGTGAAGAGAGCATAATGGCAGATTACATCACTGGAGGCCTGGCTTCTTACTCCGAAACATCCTGTTTTGTGTTTGCATCGCAGTCTGAGCTGCCAAGGCTGGGTAGATTTGTTTTTGAATTTCTCTTGATATGAGCGTTCTGCATCAGTACAAAATGGTCAGTTAAGAGTTCACTTAAAAACCTGCCTAAGTTAATAACAGTTAATATTTACATAGTAGAAATATGGTTAGTAGAAATACAGTGTGATATTATATCACACACTGTAGCCACTAAAATAACCACTAACATAACTTTACATCAACATCTGGCCAGTCGTCCAGAAGTACACAACAATGTGGACTCAGGAATGGACGTGCAGTGCCAAAAGCTAAGAACAGTGTTAATGTGTTTTAGGCGAGACATGACATCTGATCAAAAGCAGCTAAATCAGATAACTCACAACAGTTTTAAGTAACAGTTTCCATGAGTTAGTAGTAAAATCCTGACCCAAATCTGGACAGGGATATTACACTGGCTCGAAGAAGCAAAATCAGATTTGGCTTGTAATAAAAAAAAAAAAAAAAAAAAAAAAACAACAACAGAAAAAAAAATGTGAGCAGAGCAAGACCCTTACAAGTCAAACTAACAGAAGTCTTTGTTAACGGGGCCCAAGCAAGCAGAGGACAATGGGCCGGTTGAGTTGCTGGAACAGAGCAGTGGGCTCCTCTAGGAATAAATGTGCTGACAGACCACCCACCTCCCACCCACTGTCAGAACAAGCCTCGGGCTCAGCTGAATGCTTAGGTCTGCTTTCCTCTGTGGGGCCAAACAAGGTCAGCAGGAGAAACATCAAGTATGAGTCTCACAGATATTAAAAACTGGCATACAATGTTTGATGGACAAGTGTTTTCTCAGGAGTCCTAAAACTTTTTTTTCCCCAAATAAGCTGCCTATTGTTTTATTGTGGAATCGAGCATTTGCTCCCGATTTCAGGATTCACTAATAGTGTGATGCTTCATTGATCCCAGCAGGAGAATTCCCCACAAGGGAGGAGGGTCAAAGGTGAAATTCACCAGTGCTGTGCCCAACATCAGTCCCTTTAAAACACACTCACTGTAAAATAATAGTTATGAGGCCAACCATTATGTTATTTAAAAAACATAACACAAGACAGCCCAGCTACGTCTGCCAACCTTTTTGTGCCCTGAACAGGAAACAACATTGTGGAATAATTCACTCCACGCCAGCCCCGTCCAATCACAGGCCAGCACCCACAACTCCCAGGTGGAATAGTCTATTATTGCAGGGCTGCAAAGGTTCTGTGGCCCACGTCCCCACACATACACACGCGCATGCACGCACACACATACGCACACCATTTTTCATATATTTCATCTCCTGTCAGATGTGAACATTTGCTCTGCATTAGACTCTCTGTGGGTTTGCCCTGGACCAGAATAATGGAAATACAAAAAAATATAATGGAAATGTGAAATTACATACAGAATGTGTCCCCCTCTCTCTACAAGTGCACACACACACACACACACACACACACACAATATTGATGAGAAAAGCAACTGGAATAATGGAAAAGAAAAAATGTATACACAACACATACCTCTTTTTCCCTTCTTCACTATAGTTCTGCCTCTCCCTGTGTTTTTCGCTCTCTCTTTGTCACACACACACACACACACACACAGAGGTGTGTATAAATGTTAAATCCATAGCTAACCAGGCTAGTCTAATAGACTCTTATTCCTCTGATGCTTTATCAGCTCAATCATACAAACATTCAGCCCCAAAATAATGGCCTTTCTGTTTGCTGCCCCTTTCTGTGTGTGCATGTGTGCGCGCCCTTCTATCTAGGAGCTGTGCTGCAAAGACTGTGCACTGCATACAGATCTGTCAGAAAAGCCAGAAACGACAATTGTTGTGTTATGGAGTCCTAGACTTTCACTCACTCATTTATCCACCTGTCAGTCGAGCCGGCTGTATGTATTTGATTTTAATTAAAAGTTGCGTTGCCAGATACTGGCAACTACGTTTAGGGTGTCCAGTAACAACCTCTAGAGTTTGAGTTATAAGTAATTTGCAGCAGAACTACTTTTTGTTAACATTTCAGTGGTCTTTCTTTTGTTGTCAAGAGGATTGTAGTTGGCTAAGTGAGGACTACATTAAATTTAGAATTGTGCCTCAGAAATTTTAATTTAGCCCTGGGATTGGCTCTCCCAGCGCAGTCTGCACAGAAAGTTGTTTTTGCGCAACTTGCTAAAACATGTTTGTCTGTCTATACTCCTCTGTAGAACAAAGACTTTGCTGCGAATCGTCCCAACTCTGTAGCTCAGGTACAACTGGTAAAAACCCTGTATGTGTACAGCTCTAAAACAATCTTAGCCACCATAACCTGGACCACACAGGAGGCAGAGGTCTTGATAGCATTAGGTAGAAGACATGGACCCTGTCAGGTCAAAGTTCATGAATGTGAGAGGTTAGAGGTTGCTTTAATGTTGAAGGTCATGACACAAAATCATCACAGCTGGACACACACAAAGAAACAACAGTTGCAACAACAAGCATTCAAAGGCATTTTCCAACAATGTCTTTCTATGTTCCTCAGTCACACACACACACACACACAGTATGAAAACCATATTGTGACCATGTGTTGAACTAGGATGTCGTGGGTGAGGTAACTGGCAATTTCTAGCAGCCACTAAAACCAGACGGTATCAATCTATACATGACTTTAAAGAAACCTCAGCCTAACAAGAAGCCTCCGCTCAGACATTCTGACCACAGAGGCCCACAGCAGTCTTGCCAACAAAAGTGTAAAAAATCAGCTTTTGAAACATGATCCATAAAGTTATTTGATGTTTGGGTCTGATACAGTGGGTCTTCCGTTGAGGCTGAGAGTGTTTCTTATGTTTATCTGGGGAAAAAAAAAATATTTTACAGAAATGCGCCTCGAAAAACATCTCAAACACAATCTCAACATGCATTAGGCAAATGTTACTGCCTTGTCTCATTTCACAATTTTTAAGAAAAAGAAAATATTAACATTTAAACTGCACTAAATGACATGTAAAAAGTTTGTTTGTTTGTTTTGCTGGAGTCTTTTCTGTCTACGCTTAAAGAGTTTACTAGCTTTGAAGATGACAGGATTTTAAAAATTTGCTTTACGAATGTTGACTCCATTATGAAGCCACAACAAAGTCAAAGAAATCAAAGGTTGTGTTCAGACAAAACGTTAATCATATCAACATCTGCAGGCCATGTGTGTTAAGCTGAATACATCATGGGAGAGATCACAGCTGGCAGTTTTGAACTGTCTGTAAAGTGATTAATGTTTTTAAAATTTATTGGTAAATTATTAAAATTAAGTTTTAGGTTGTACATTTAAGTTGTACACTGGATGTTGTACAACAGACTCAGAAAAGCCAGAAGCCAGGAATCAGATTTTATGATTGCATCTCAAATTTTGTGTTTTTCCTTCAGGCTCTAAGTTTCGATATTCTCTCTACCACTCGTGTTGATCTGCTAATTAAGGCTGCATCACTCTTTTTGATTCTGCTTTAGTGTCTGTTTACTTGTCCTATAAAACTATACCGAGATGCTTTATATACTCAAACACATAAACTCAAAACTTTGAAATTGAGCTTCTTTGATCTGCAGTATTGACCTTTAACCTTTAGATATTTAAATTTTTTTTTTATCTAATTATTAAAGGATGGCTGTGTAGGATTTAGGGGGATCTGTTGGCAGAAATGGAATATACCATTATGTTTTCATTAGTGTATACTCACCTGAAAGTAAGAATTGTCCAATGTCCCCTCATACAAGGACTGTGTCCTCTTCCGAGGAGCCCACCACAGACAAACCAAACACTGGCTCTAGAGACAGCCTTTCACATTCTTACATTACACAAAGGTCACCATAGATTCTCCTACATGTTTGGATGGGTGAGGGGACAGGTATTCAGCTGGCTGCCATCTGCGATCTCTCTCTGCTAGATGCCACAAAATCCTACACACTGCCTCTTGCTTCCTTATCATCATATTGAGATGTTTTCTATGGTGTTACTGTTGATTGTTGTCTGTGCATCCCTGGTTACACTACAAGGAGGAACTGTTAGCAGCAAATGCAGCATGACTTTCATGTGTTGCAGTGTTAATGAAGTTTCAAATCACAGTATTCAACCATAGTCACAAGCCTTGAGTCTGACTCCAGCACAATTTATGTCCACACCTCTGACCTGTAATTTGTATTATTTCTTGTAAAACTACAATAGTTTCAATATAAACCTCATATCACTTCACTTTACCCAAAACCCAATGGTCTCTGATTGAAAAAAAAACATGTTGGTGCGTCCCACAGATGTAGATACACAAACTAGATCAATCATAATGAGAGCTTATAGAAAAACAACCCCACACCAATATCAACAAACTGAGAACTACTTTCCAAAGTTTAACTCAGAAAAAAAAACATACACAAACCAAACCCAACAAACTAAAAAATCCAAACTAGGGCTGGGGGGGCGTCTGTCTTTCTTTTATGGCTGTCTTTGAACTGCCTGTGTCAGACAGATTTCTCCAGTAAAAGACAGCTTGCTCTCAGTGTGTCTGCTGTGGATAAACAGAGGTTTTGAACTGAAGTGATTTGAGCTGGAAAACACAATAAGACCTCCAGGAACCAACGGTGAAGGAGTAGCAAGACAAACAAACTGAGGCCAGACATTGAGCTCAACTAGGGCTGCAGAGGTTGTCAGTGGTACTCCTACACAGGATGAAAGAAAGAGAGAGCAAAGAGGAGGTGAATGAGGGGGAGATGAGGGGGGAAACCTGCATAGCGAGGCACAGAGGAGAGAGGAAGGATATGAAATAGATAAACGGCGGAGCGCAGAATGCTTTTGATAAACAGAGATGTGCAAGAAGTCCATCATCAGCCAGAGCTAATACATTTTCCATGATGTGTTATTGACTTTTTAAAAGAAGATGTTCAGATCCTGATTTTATAAACAATGCAGATATCAGCTATGGGAAACTACAGAAATTTCAACTTTTGTTTGATAATTTAATATTTAACAGGATGCCTTCTCAGTGTCTACTCAACCAAAGGATGTCCGCAGAAGGAGTGAAGGGGAAGATGAGGCAAAGAGACAAAGAGAAACGGAGGCAATACAGAAAAAAAAAGAAGAATACACTGAGGAGAAGGAGAGGAGCAAGTGAGGAGAGAAAAGAGGAAGAGGACAGCAATCAGGGGGCCAAGGGATGAAAGGAGAGAAGGAAAAAGAAAGCAGAGAGGGGGCAGGAAAGAAAGAAGTGGGTGAGAGGGGGTGAAGGATTATGAGTAACAGAGGAGGGGAAAGCGTCTGCGAGTGTGTGTGTGTGTGTGTGTGTGTATATGTGTGTGTGTATGTGTAGGGGGGCTCATTATTGACACCATGTGTTACCACAGGAAGCTCCTTGGGAAAATGTAAGCACCCAGAAAGATCAGAGAGCAAGAGAGAGAGAGAGAGAGAGAGAGAGAGAGAGAGAGAGAGAGAGAGAGAGAGATGAGAGAACGACAGAGAGAAAAAGAAAGATGAAGAAACGGAGGTCAATCCAAAGCCTTTGCAGCTGCAGACGTGTGTTTGTGGGTGTGTAAGGGTCAGTAGCCTCTGTTTTAGCAGCTGTACATCTGTACATCAGGCGTGCAGTGTTTTAGCCACAAGATCACAGAGCGAAATCCTGTAGCGAACATACATTCAGATCTATCAATCTATTGTACACATAGAGACAAATATTTAAAATGAACACCGCCCCGATGTGAATTTCAGAGCACAAGAACTCAACTTCAAAAAGTCCTAACAAACACTTGAAACATGATACGAAACGTCGGCCAAGTATTGAGGAAATTGCATTTGAATTCAAACGATTAGTCAATAAACTGATTGGTCAGTCAACAGAAAATTAATTGGCAGCCATTTTGCTAATCAATTAATCATTTAAGTAGTTTTTTCAAGTAAAAAATTACATAATTCCAGTCTGTAAAATGTGAGGATTTTCTGTTTTTGCTGTTTGTTTGTTGCAAACTGAATATCCCGGGGGTTTGAAATGTTTTGTCGAACAGAACAAGACCTCTGGAAACGTCACCTTGGGCTTCAGAAAATTGAAACAGCGTTTTTCCTCTTTCCTCAGACATTTTATAGACAAAACAATTAATCAAGAAAATAATTAGTAGATTTATTGACAATGAACATAATTAGTTAGTTACGCAGGTGCAGCCCTTGGCATTTGATTAGAAAACGGAAAATGTGCATGACAAAACTGATTTTCTGTTTGATTATGTCACCCCCTTGACAGATGTTTTTCTGCTCTTTACTATTCAGGTTAGCTACCAAAAGTTACTACTGGAGAGCGATTTATCCACACAGCAGCAGCAGATGCGTGAGTAAATCTAAAAGGGTCAGAGGAGTGAAACCATTAAACTCACACCGGACCGGTGCTTCAGAGTGAAGATGGGTAATTTTGGTTGTTATTTCTGCTCATGAAATGCCCCACTGAAATTTACAAGTTGAAGCACACAGACAACATGACTTCACAAGATACTTATTTTTATTTTGAAGCCTCTTGACATGGAACATTGACGCTATTAGACAAATTTACTTGTATAAATTACCATTATTTTCCATGTAGTCCAAATTGCAAACACATGGGACTGTTTCTGACCTGAATGTGCCCTATAATATGGAAATGAAAAACAGGCTATGCTGGGAGTTGTACTCCAACCCTGCAGTCTTGTCATCCAACTTATTATACAATTTTCATGTACTTTCCAACAAATCCATATCACCGTCTTGCTTATTTTGTAGGTACAGTAAATAGCCTGGGTGCAGCAGCTGGTGCAAAGTCCCTCACTCACATACACAACCTGTATGAACTCGCACACAATTACCAATTCATCAACTCATGCCCTGTTTCTTTCTGTGTCTGAGCCCACAGTAGAATGGAGCTGGGCAGAGCAGCTATTGTGTCCCTGGTAGAATTAACTATTGATTTTCTCCTCAGCATTATCAATGCTGTTCTGACAACAAAACAGCTAGGAAACACTCACACTCATGGGCGTAAACACGCGCGCACAGACCTAGATTTTGTTCAGTTGGAAGATGTGCTTTGTAGGAGGCGGCACAGCCCCACAGGGAAAAGCACAAGTCAAATATTAACATGCTATTGTACACTAACAAATATACAAACAATGATAAATGCAAGTAATTAAAATATGCAAGACAAGCTGAACCAAACATTATGAGACTATCATCACACATGCTGTCCCATGAAACGTTACTGTTTATGTACTGCATTTTTATGCATTCTTTCTACAATCAGAAGAACACAGCATTTGTCCACATCAGACAGCCTGCATTATTCTCAAATTAATAGGGACACACTTGTATAATTACCATAAACAAATGTCACCATGGTCAAGTCAATTATCTTTTTCCAGTCACCAGTTTTGTTCGTCCAAACTGAGACCAGAAACCCCTTTGCTTTCTGTAATAAAGAAAATGTCGTTACTTGTCCTTTACCCCAGGGGCTGTTTACTCTTTTACTGAAATGGAAAAATGTGTCAGAAATAATGGTTTCATTCACTTTTCACTCCTTCCTCAATCTGCCATCCTCCACAATCCTGTGGATTTTTCACCAAAGCTAAACAAATTCACGGAAAACGGAGCATAGGGGCTTTTGCCGCCTGATCAATCTGATAACAGACTTTTTTTGTTCACAGCACTTATACAGCGTCATAATATTAATGACAAACAATTTATTTATGTTGAAATTCCCTATATGCCTCTCCTGATACACCCATTCCAAAAACTAATATGCTGTCAGAGCATACCTTACTGTTTGAAATCAGCAGGTATCATTTAGCTGCAAGCTAGCATCCTGACCTACTTCTGCCCCAAACTGTGACAAGTGTCAAGAAAGACATTAACCAACTAAGATTCAAAATGTCACAGTCACTGCAACCTTCCTCTGTGTTTTCTTCTTCAGCTTCCTCTGTCTTTCTTATTGACAGGAAGGAAGCAGCGCTGTTCCAACTTAGCACCTGGCTAATTTTAGCTCCCACAGGATTCCTCTAAAGTACACGGAGAGACAGAGACACACACACACCTGTTGGTTGTCATGTGATATGTGTCTTTGACACGATGTCCTTGATTAATTCTTGGCTGCATTAAAGCCGATGACAACTTCACAAACACGGTATGACAGTAAGCCACCAGCATATATGAAGATACAAATACAAGTGCTGTAATGAGCCTTTTCTCATACATGAAATCTGCCAAAATAAAATTACTCTTCAGCATAATACATTTTCTAAGCACAAGCAGACACACACAAGTGTCAGGCTGAGTGTGCAGAAAACAAGACAAACTTTCCTTCCTGGTGGGAGGCCAAATGAAGGATGAAGTGTTAAAAGTTAATTTTTATAATTAAATCAAAACGCCACAGGCACTGGTTCACACTATTTTCTTTTTATGTACCAAAGATTTTATATACAAAATGGTTAAATGATTATAATAAAAAAAAGATACGATAACTAAAGTTATTGGTAGTTGCATCCCTCATTATGTGTCTATGGTGCTCAACATAACAGTTGCTCAGTTACAAAAACAGCAGCGGAGACGAATACATAAACTTAAAGTGTACCAACAACAAAAATTTTGTTCTGTTTTTTATTCTAAGCCCACCTCTAAAATACAGCACTCATCGCATCCACAATCTGCATTCATCTGCATGTTTTAACAAACTACATATAATTTTGCCATAGAACCTGTTATTACAGTACAAAGCCAGCAAGACTAAACCATTCTTCATCCTTCCGATCTTCATGATTTCTTTTTTTCCTCGTCACCTTCCTTCCTTCCCTCCCTCCCTTCTACTTATTTTCTAGGCCACATTTATTATATTCACTGAATTTGGGTCCCAGTCTGAGGAAAAAGTCTAAGGGCTTTCCCTCTGGTGTATTCCATCAAATCCATTCAGCTAAGCTCGGCTGCTTTCACATTAACACAGCAGACTGAGATCAACATATTTTAGAAACATCATGACATTGGGATGAATTCACCTCATAAAAATGTTGATTTCTCTGATGGGCAGAAAAACCCATTCTGGATTCACATCGCATTCACTGCGATACCTCTGGTGGGTTCACATCACATCGCATTTAGCCTGGCTTGATTAAATCCACATTACCATAAACCATAAACACATCTGTATTTGCTCTGAAGAGACCTTTTATCTACAAATTAACTACTTTTTTTTAATATATTTTCAGCACAGATCCACCCGAAGAGAAACTCTCTAATAAGATCAGGCCACACCTTTGATTATGCCAAAGTCTGACGGACATCGACAGGGAAATTAATACGTTTTCTCAGCCTTCCTGACATGTTTGCTTTTTTGAAGACGCAGTATGAGGTTTCTGCAGGACAGTGATATTTTGACTAAGTCACACGGATTTGCAAAATAAAAACGTTGATTTCTCAGTTGGTTTACAACCCTTGTCTGGATTCATTCCACACTGTTCTCTCTAGTGAGTTTACTTCACATCCATTCATGCAAATCAGGCTGGTAACATTCACATTAATACGCACCAGCTCCAACAAGTCAACTTTTCTGGCAACTTCTCAGAACTTTTCAAATCTTCCCCAGTGACAGCCGCACATTCTTGACATTTTACTATCTTTTATCAATATAGTTGTTTGGCTTGGCTCTAGAGTCTTATGCACTATACTGACTCCTCCGAAAGTCAGAGTTCAACGCTTATATTGAAAGAAGACTCATATTGACGTGGACTATAGGAACACAAGGTCTTGAAATAAGCGAAGTAATTCACAGTGTACGAGCCAGTTTTGTTTGTTTACTGCTGACTGCACTGGACTTTTCTGGAGCTGCACCGGAATTAGTTTTTGACTCAACACTTAGGATTACAACTAATGATTACTATGGGTTAAGCTACAATTTTTTTCTTCCAGTGCCTATAAAATGGCAGAAACAGTGAAAAATGGAGAAAAAACTGTAGAAAAATGTGTTAACATGCCATCCCATTACTCATATCAAGAAGATGATCCAAATAAATAGGGTTTTTAGGCTTTTAAACAATGACTCAATCATCAAAATTGTTGTCAATTTATTTTCTGTTGACTGACCAATCGATCAGTAAACAAAATGTTTCAGTACTAACCTAGTTCATTAATCGGTTCTGCGATAAAGGTTTGATCAGAGGCCAGTAGGATCTACAGTGTTCAGCAATCTTTCTGCCCAGCTCTCCTGCAAATTTGCTTGAATTTGTGTAATGTTGCAAAAAAAAAATGTTTTTCCATCTTTCAAACTTTGATACTGAGGAAACTGTTCTGAAATGTTCCATTTCCATTCACCTTGTTTTTGTTTGTGTATACTTTCAATTCCCTTCAATTCCCACTTGACTCCATCTCACTGCTTCAACCACATCCTCTCTCTCAAGTCCTCTGAACTCTACCTGTTCACCCATCCTCCCTCTACCGCTGACGTTTCCTCCAATGCATAATGACTCTTGAACGCACCCTCCTTCCTCTTTCCTCTCTATTTCAGCCCTCCTCCTCTTCTCTTTCTGATTATCTCCCGGTGTCTCTCTGAGCTCTGTCGCTGATAAAGAGCATGCCTGGTTGACACGCCTGGTAATGAGGCTCCTCACACAGATGGCCTCTCCCGCCCTCCTCTACTCACTTTCTCTCCCTCTCACTCACACTCACACACAGTATGCAGAAACACACACATCCTGACGGTAACCCCCCCATCCTCCCCTCTGCAGGAGGTCCAAAGCACTCCTGGGTTTAACAGTAGCTGGAGATGTTTTGAAGAGGATAAATAGAAAAAAGCGTGACGAGCATTAGATTTGTCTCATGTTCCAAGCAACAGTCACCAACACCAAACAATCGCTCCATAGACACACACGTGCAAGCAAACTCTACACACACTCCTATGTTCAAAAGGCTTCTTCATGCAGTGAAAGTATTTGTTTTTATCTCACAGAAATGCCCAATTCTACATCATTTTGTGGTTAAACGGGACAATTTGCCTTACAACTCAAAGACTGGTATTTTGCATGAATACTTTGACTCTCATTGTGCTTCATCTTATATTGATTTTGTCCCTGCTGTCAGTCCCCATCTCTGCTGAAGGCTTTTGTTGCTCATTTTTCATTGTTGACCATGTCACAGCCCTACCACACACAGCACATAATTAATCTTTCACAGCCTCACAAATAACCAAGCAGAAGAGCAGCAGCCGTTTTCTTCAATAGCATTTCGGGATCTTTAAACCAAAATTACTAAAATAAATAAATAAACATAAAATATTTTCTCACGTAACCTCAGTGGCATCCAAGCATGCATATTGACATGGCTTTATTTATTTGTTGGGGTTTTGATTCATTCAGAGATTTTGCCACACAACAATACAACAGAGATGAAATGAATTTTGTTTGTGTTGCTCAAAGCATTGAAAATAATATTTTAAAAACATTCAGCATCAATGTGTCTTTCCAGAAACAGCATCCCTGTTAGTCTGGATTTTCGACAGAACACACAGAACAGTTTTCTTCTTTTATCCAGAGATACTGGGACACAGTTTACACAGTTTCTGGCACATTGATGCAAACCGCTTTAAATGTCATCTTCAATAAATTGAGAGCCACAAATGAAATTAAATTCGCCCTCATTGTGCTGGGGTGGTGGCAGAAAATTCAGACATGGAGATATAAAAAAAACAAACCACTACCTGTCTGGCTAAAGCCTGTTAGATATTAATAAGAAAATGTTCTTTTGATAATTTGGGTGAACAGACACTTTAAGTCATGTTGCGAGGGGGTTGATAGCTTTTTCGTAGGAATGTGCCAAGGCCCGCCTCTCAGTCAGTAAACTAACAGAACACAGACACACCATAGAAACTCGACAGTCAACAACCCGTACAGATGTACATAACCTGTAAATGTATGCTTTACCCATTTTACTTGGAAAATAAATAAATAAACATCACTTACAATAAGAACTTAACATCATTCTGAAAGTAACATCCTGGCGAACCACAGAAAATCCAAAACCAATATGGTACACAGTCAAAGGCAAAAGCAGATAACTGACTGTTTGCCAAAAATATCTTATCTTACTAACCGCATCTTCTAAATCATCTTCTGATTTTTACCTATGGAACAGAGCCATATGGTTTATACAGCTGAATACATACCAGTGTGTACAGTCTGCAGTGTGTGTGTGTCTCATGCATTGGAAATATGTGACAGGGTGAAAAGCAAGACTCCCAAGGGGGTACACATAACGTGTGAGACTAAATGACATACTAAGTGCACACTGGATAATCACAAACTCTGTTTGCTAAGCAGTCATCACAAAAAGGCCAGCCAAGTGACATCTATTTGTGTTCTATTAGTACAAACAGTACAGCTATGTCAAGGTCTGTCAAGCTGAAGTTCAGTCCCTTAATTTGATTTATGAGTCTAAAATTAACAGCTAATATGAGCATTTCTCTGACCCCAGATGATTAACAATGCTTTTCAATGTCTTTCACAAAAACATCACAAACAACAAACCAAACAGGCCAAAACCTTTCTAAAGTAATTTACAAGCATCTGACTCTTTTTCATCCGTGCTCTGTTGTCACTCAAGTTAAAGGCTAAAGGCTTTTGTTTGTTTGTTTGTTTGTTTTTGTCGCTCATTTACAGGTAGGTTTGTTGTAATTCTGCCACTGAAGAGATTTTCCACATGATTTGCCCTCTTCTGTTAATGATAAGGAAACATAAGCAAGCAAAGGCGATGGTTTTTCTACTTTGTGAGATTTTTCTTGCTTACCAAAGGTTTAAATATCCCTCCAAGCAGTCAGACGTGACTTTTTACCCATTTAGCTAGCCCGTGTAAAGGTGTAGCTAGCTAGACTGATTAGCTCATTAAGGGAGATGAGCAGCCGCCCTGAGTGAATGACACTGAGCTCATTTGAGTGTTGTTCGGCGGTGAGTGATCCTCGCCGAGCCGTGTATTGGTGTTATCGATCAGTAATCATGTCTATCAGTGTCTGAGGACTCACCTCTCTGCTGGGCACGGCACCGGTGCCACAGAAAAACGGTCAACAGCGCGAGCAGGAGCCGCTTCATTTTCCGTGCAATCTGAAAGTTTGATATCCCGCCGCGCGCGCTGTGCAGTCCGCGCTGTCCTCTCGCGCGGCTTCGTGTTGAGTTTGATGGAGGAAAAGTTTGAGAGAAGTTGACCCAAACTCTCCCGCTCTGTACACTCCTCCTCCTCCTCCTCTCTTCTCCACTCCTTCTCTCAAGGGTCAAAACAGGAGCAGAGGGGAGAGATGCATTAAATATGGGAGAGGTGGGGGGGTGGGGGGGGTCCTATCTAAAAAGAATAATGATTTTATTTTTAGATAGACAGTGGTTGACATCTTTTACTTGAGTGACCTAAACGTAGCAATACAATTACTATTTTGAAATAAATAAGTAAATAAATAATTAAATATTCAAACTCCTGCACTGAATTTTAGTCGGGCAGAAGAACAGACATCTAGCACCAAAATGCACCATCAGTTGTAAGGTGCCCATTAGGAAACAGAAGGACCCCCAACAAAGTTAGATTTGTGATGCATTTAGGTGAAAACAGCCCTTTCACGTTTCCGCTGGTTGATACGAAGCTAATTTTAACGACTTTCTAAATAGTTACGCAGTTTTATCTGTTCCAGTGCATCATATTTTAAAACTGATATGATCCCCTTATCTCTTGTGTATTAGATATTACTTTTAGCCTATGTACATCAAATAAATGTAAAACAAATGAAACTGTACAAAATTTAAATGTAGTGGAGTAGAAGTGTGAAAGAGCATATCTAAAATCTGTACCTAAGTACAATACTCGAGCTCATGTACTTAGTTCCTTACCAGCACTGACATCAGTTAATTAAATCAGTTTCCTTTGTAACTGTACCTGAATTGGGGTAATCAGATTACTTTTTGCTGTGGTCCACTGAGCTTGTAAGCAGAATTTTAAGTAACAGCTGGTAACAAACATGAACATGTGAGACTGTCTGAGCGTGAGGCAGGTGCTGCCGCACTGAAATCCATAAAGGGTTTTTAAAACATGCATCAGTGTGCTGCTGTGGAACTGGAGCAGTTTTGGAAATAAAAGCCTGAGATGCTACAAAACAAATGAAAGATTGCATCAGCACAGCTTTGGCTACCACAAACAAAGTAGCACAGAGGGGGAAAGAAAAAAGGAGGAGAGTTGAAAAGAACTAAATGGAGCACAGAGAACTTCAGATCTGAGGAGAGCAGGGCAGAGTCCGACACAAGCGTTGGTCCATTTGAGTTCATCCAGTCACATGCACTTCTGTTCTATGGCTCCTCCTGCTGCCCTGCACAACTCACCACACTCTGGGGCAAAACTTGGTGTGATCACTTAAAAAGCACAGGCAGATGAGTATAGAGAGGCATGAAATGAAAAAGGAGTATTTTATCCTTTGTAGAGAAGTTTTGCTGCTTAACTCAAAAAAATTCTTGTTGCTTTGATGCTTTAACAGATTCAAAATGAGACTCTAGATGAAGATGAATAATTTAACAACATAGTAAGTTGTTAAATTATGACCTACAGTTGGTAACTATCAAAAACAACTACTTAAGTCTGTAGGTTGGATTTTTTTTTTATTACAGCATTTTATACTTTGTAGTGGTGTGTAAAATGATTATATTTATTTATATAGCAAAAAAATAAAAAAAAAGAAGTAAGCCAATTTTTTGCCCTCCACCACATCAGTGAGTGTACTTATCTACCATGCAGGCCATTATAGCTGTTTACTCCTTCACTGTTGAAAACACTGGCATATTATAATGTTACAGCTCACCAACTTGTCAATCGCTTCACACACCTGTGCATGTGAGCAGGTGTGCTTATGGCATTGTGTCTGTGGGTCCTGTGTTTGAACAGTTACTTTGTAGGCAGATATTGTGAGTTTGTGTGTCTGTGAGTTTTTGTATGAGTGTGTTTATGGGTCCAGTGTCAGTCAAGCTCCCTCCAGACCCTTAGACCTCCACATGCAGAGAGGCTGACTGCGCAGACTGTGAAGCCGAAGATGGACTCTCTTCACTGGGCTCGGAGCTTTGGGCAACCCTGGAGTGCTGCTGGGTCTCTGTGGGGTTGGGCAGTGTCAAGGCTGCAGCTGGACTGGACAACAAGGTGAGTCACATGGTAGGATATAGTTATTTCTTATTTTACAGAAACCATTAGTTCAAAATGTAATAAAGTGGATTTGATCAGCAGATTCTTTCAGGAGGATGAAGAGATGCTGGTTCTGACCCATAGTGATGAGTTGAACAGAACCTATGGTGAGGCCAACAGAAGCAACAAAGCCTCATTCAGTCAAAACAACCTGTCTCTGACTGAGCAAAACGCCCCCAATAGGAATCCAGCAGGATCCAGCACCGCATTACAGGATAATAGTCCAACTTTTAAAGAAACCAAAGCAACTGTAATCTCCACTGGAGCCAGGACCATCACCATAACTTCCGCAGTGTCCACTGCAGACTCCCGTTGGTTAAAAAACACCACAAGTTACGGCAAAGGAAAAAGATCCTCTGAGATGCAAGCTGACGAGATGGGAAGCAACAGTGAGGAGAACCTGAGTTTCAACCAGGACCAGGGTAACACGAGCAGATCCCACAGGCTGGCTGGGCTGCTCAGGGGGAATATACAAAAGCAAAAACTCTCTGAAGATGGAGAGGAGCAAAGCGAAGGAAAGGAAATGGTGGAGGTGACCTCTCAGTTCTGTACCTGCCCTGAAGAAGAGAGAGCGAGGGTGAGTCTGGCTGATCCATGTCAGAGCACCAGTGCCGGTCTGAGTCCCTCTCCCACCATCACCGCCTGGGAGGCTGGCTGGAATGTAACAAATGCTATACAGGTACACTTGCATAGTACATGTGCATGCTCAGAAATATTTCCTATACATAAGAAAAGTGAAAACAAAGAGATGACAAAAGAGTGACTTTAAAGGACCGTTTCAGATTAATGCAAGCCAATGCTGAACTACACCATAGTGTTTTAGACTTATGAATACATGTTCCTACTTTTCAGACTGCAATGTCATGTCACAAACAGTTTTTGATCCCCGTTTCCTTGAGCAACACACATGATCCCAAATGGCTCCTGATATGTATATGTAAGGGAAAACATCCTTTTGGGCACAAGCCTCTGCCAAATGGTAATATGCCTAGAATGAAGAACGACTTGGACAAAAATTATTTAATTATATAATAATAATGAGCAATCATTTTGTTGGTTCAGTTTCAGCATTTCATTCCTCCTTTTTCATCCAAACTTTGTCTTTCTGTCTTTCCTCTCATGGAAGACAAATGCAAAATGGAAATGGCATCTGTTCAGGCGCCAAGCTGCACACTACATTCAAAAAGCATTACGCTTGCAGACCATTTAATCCGCTCCCATTGTGTTTCAGTATTACTAAACAATGCTTTGTGGTCTTGCAGGCTGTTTGTCAGGCACTCTCCAGTCCCCGTAATCAAATAAAGCGTGAATCAAATCGTTTTAAAAAAAAAGAAAAGCTCCCATTCACAGTGTGTCCTCATGGCGGTAATGCTAATAGCTTATTATGCTGTAAATGCTGGGCCTTATTCAACCGCTGCACTCGTGTAAATGTGTTCCTTCACTGAATAACTGTAGTGTAATTGAACAGCGTCACTGGGTCCATAGGGAATACATTATGACATGAGGATATCAATACAGCAAACGCTGGCATACACACACACATACACACGCACACGCATATACACA
This sequence comes from Toxotes jaculatrix, assembly GCF_017976425.1. NCBI lineage: Eukaryota > Metazoa > Chordata > Actinopteri > Toxotidae > Toxotes > Toxotes jaculatrix. The sequence continues at coordinate 5,520,605 of NC_054412.1, forward strand.
CATGCTAACAAATGAAAACAAGTGCAAGCAAAACATTCCTTCAGGAAATGAGGTGACTTTACATCAGATGCTTTTGCGTCAGATTGCTGTATACATAGATTTACAATCACCACCATCACTGCTGATCAACAGAAGATATGTTATGGATAAACAAGTATTTCTGCTTGGTTTATTGATGCTAGTCTATCTATCTGAGTGCCAGGATTTTTTCCCCCCCATGTTTCTGTGCCAGACAAGGCACAGAAACACGATCCCTGATGGAAGGCGAGTCTGTGATGTTTTCCATATTACTGATTTAAATTGCCAACTCAAATCTATTAATTCTTACTTCTGTTACCTCAGTGCTTCAAGCTATATTTGAATTCCATTTGTCCCCACAACCAGTCTGTGATTTGAATAGTTCCTATTTTACCGTATTTTCCTTTAGTATGTGTTTTTTAAAACTCTGCTAAAATAGTGTCATGTTCTTGCTAGGACTGTTGGGTCGGTTGATGATTTATAGGTTATTCATTACCTGCAGCACACTCTAATCAGGAACCTTAACCAAATAGATTGCTCTATAATCCCTTTGGCTGAGGTTAGAGATACGTTGAGGTGACTGCTGCATTCTAACACAGCAAAAAAAAAAAAAAGATTCTTTTTATTTAAGGGGATGATTCACCAGATGGTTGAAGTGTTTATGACCTCAGAAACTGATGGATGACCACATAGGAACGATAAAAGAAGCAGACTGTGTCTGATGTATAAACACCTATCAATTAAATAATCACAGATCCATTTAAGGTTCTAACAGATGTCTTAATAATGGGAAAAAAGATCAGCAGTTTTATCTCCTATCAAGGCTACAAAGAAAATATGTATTTTCCAGTAGTTGTTTATTGATGCCAATATAACTGACTATCTGCCAGCTTAATAAAGTTTTTATTAGAAAGCAAATTTGCTGCCAGAAATGCAAAAATCAGCTCCCACTCCTCAAGGCTTGGGAATATGAAACTCAGTTTGAATTCCAACCTGATTGTTAATGAGGGAGCTGCAGTTTAGATAAGAGATGTCGACCTTTTGTTTTAGACACTGAGAGAGACTGATATTAATTTAACTGCCTATGATCGAAGGGACTGTCTGTTTATTACATTTTTGCCCTTGAACTGGATTGAAAGTTCTAAAATGTGATTTTCAAGTCCAAACACATGCCATGGGGAAATAAAGAATGTCCCCAATTTGTTTTGGAAGGATTGCTGTCAAAAGTTATTTGTTCTTCACTCTGCCAACTTTATCCCAAGACCCTGCAAAAATCTTAGACTGAGTAAAAGCTGCAGGTTAATGCATTTTAAAAAAGTACACTTCCATCAGTTATTTGGTACATTCTTCCTTTCTCATCATCATCATCATCAGTGTCACTATTATCCTCATTAGAAATATTAATGAAGTGTCATCTAAGGTTGCACCTAACAATTATTAATTATCAATTAATCTTCTGATTGTATGTATATAAATGGCTAGAAAAAAAGTCCAGAATCTCAATTATACTTTGAAAGAGCCCAAAGCGATATTGTCTAATTACGTGTTACTCACTATACTATGAAACTTTTCATGATCATGATCAACAACAAAGAAAGTAACAAAATCTAATGTCTCAATGCATTTCATTAACTCTGAAATGTACTTTACCTGTGAACAAAAATCCTGTGAAAATTACATTTGTCCACAACAAAAGGTTTATGAGACAAAGGCACAAATTGGACACATCCTTTTTCATAGTTTTTAAATTTTGGCCCAACAATTTTGATTGAACATTTGTCATGCTGAAAAAAAAAAGTCTCTTTGAGTTTTTTAAATGTCAAGCCTGCCTGTTTCTACTCACGTCTGCTCCCCCTAATCCCCCCATGGAGGGGAAAGACATTTCTCTATCACTTTCTGTGCACAGGGCATGTACTTGCATAAAATATTGTGCATGACCTGAAGGGCAGTAGTTGAAATCTTGCACCGGGGAAGTCCAGACAGGAGCAGTGAATATGTAATAATCCTAAATTTTTTTTTTCAGCATGTGTCGCCAAGATCCCCTGGATGCTTGGTGGCTGATGTTAGGCATGTGGAGGATGAAAAAGAGCATGTGTGCTTGGTCAACATGGCCTGAATAAGCAGATTTTAGAGGTGTCTTCGGGGTCAGACTCTGGCAGATGGAGCTGAAAAGAATCATCTTTTTCTACATCTTCTTCAAAGCCAATCAGGGATTTCTTTCCTCCCTCATTGTACCCCTTTGTGATTGGAAGCTAGTTCAGGTTGTGCTCAGAGTAACCAATGAGGAATTAGCTGGCAGAAACACAGAGGGAAGTGCAGGGGGAGAGAGAGGAGATGAAATCAGATACTTGAGCGTCAGATTTCTCTCAAACTGCTTTCATCCCCAGCAGCTCCATTTGAACATCAAAGCTCTATCAGCATATGCCTAACAGACACCAGTTACAAAATAGTAACTTGAAAGAGAGAGAATGTGTGCTTGTCTGTTTATGCATCCACAGTGTGTGTTTGTGTCTGCGGTCTATGATGTGCTTCCATAACTCTCTCAGTGAGTCTCTGTGTCTCCATGTTCCAACATTCAAAACACAGCAGCTCCATCAAAGTAGCTGGTTGTCTCCTCTGATCTCCTCCTCCTCCTCCTCTTCCTCCTTCAACCTCCTGCTCTCTAGTCACGAGGTCGCACCTCTCCTTCCTCCTTCTCCCCTTTTCCTTCTCTTTCTCTATGCTCTTTTTCTCTTCCCTCCCCCTTTCATCTCCATTCCCTCTCCTCCTTGCTTCTCTCTCTGGCAGTCAGTTACGTTTTTGCTTGGTGATGGGCCAAACCCCGACTCTTCTCCTCCTTCTGCTCCTGCTGGTCTCCTGCCTCCTCGAACTCTCTGGGCATCATGCCAAAAGTCTCCTCTCGCCTCCTCATCATCAAACCGTGAACGGTCCTTTCTACTCTTCCTTTTCCTCTTTAACTGTCACCCCTATTCTTTCTTCTCCTCTTCTCAAAGTTTTTGAATTTCAATGATTTTCTGAGATTATTTCTTAGAGAGACAAGTTATGACTGCGTAAAATGAGCACCCTGCAGTGTGTCAAGATTGTCTGACTTTGAGATCTAATGCGTTGTATGTTCTTTGATACCTTGTTTACAGGAACCATACCCCGATTTTAAAAGATGTGTTGATACAGATGTCATTTCTCAAGATTTTCATCAGGTCTCTCACAAACCCTTTTACATTTTGCTGAAAATTGTATTGTAGAGTTTGTATATATTTGTGTCACACCTTCATAGCGTGTTCTTTTCAACTGTGATTTACGTACATTTTGCATTGTTGTAATATATTTAACAATTACTCAGGCCAAGGATTTTGCTGGCTCAGGAGTTTTTCACCCCAATGATGTGTTGGGTCAGGACACCCTGTTGTAGACTAGACCAGACTGAAGGTTTTTAGGTGTCTCCGCCAGTTGCAATTGCGGGTCATTGGTGAGTATGGTGAGTGCGCTGAAGAGCCTTTTCTACAGCCCACCCACAGTACATGCCTGGGAATTACATGCTTTAACATGTTGATACAGTGCACATATATATAAAATTCCTCTTTGATTTGTCTTTTTCACAATTCTTTATTGCACTCTAGTCTTTTTGCACCTACGAAATCTGAAACAGGAAAAACTTGCCTTGTGCTGTAAACCAACACAGTAATAAGTGACACAGTGGAATATAATTGAAAATCAAAAGAAGTGCAGAGGGTGTTTTCTTTTTATTTGATAGTATGACAGTGTAGAGGCAGCAAATACAGGGATGAAGAGGAGGTAATGATATGCCACAAAGCTCCCCTGCCAGAATCAAACCAGAAATATTCCATGTTATTTTCCATGGACTACCAGGGCACTCCACGTGAGACTTTTTGAGGCATCTTTTTAATTGGGGTCTTGTTCTCTTCTCATTTCTTAGTTTTCTCACTAACCTCTTAAACCTGCTTCTCCATGTTCTATCTTTCCTTCTCTCTTTCTTCTCCTCAGGGCATCTTTGTGTTGGGTTTACCCTTTGCTCTGGTCCAGTCAGGTTACGCAGGTCTGGTTCTGTTGGTTCTGTCGGCCTGGGTCTGTAACCACACAGGGAGAATCCTGGTGTCCTGTCTATATGAAGAGGAACAAAGGTAGGGGTTTTCCATGATATGCTACTTATTTGATGTTGGTTATCCAACTACAATATTAGTTCATAATCAGGTTACTGATTCATGATGAAAACGCTCTTCATCACTTTAGTTAACTTTCTATTTAGCTGCATTTCGCTAAGTTTGAATTTTATTGGAGCTTTTGTCTCAGTTTTTTCAGCAATGGTAACCATCAGTTCATCATGATCATCAGCTGATCATCAGTTTGTATCATACACACGTTATCATGGTTTGCTGTTGTGAAGGTGTTTGTGTCTCTCAGTGGGGGGTCTGGCTCGGTGTCAAAGGTCCGAGTCAGACACAGCTACCAGGACATAGTGGAGGCTTGCTGCAAAGGACTGTGGCCAAACTGGTCTGGACTGGGGGGCTGGATGGTTAATGTAGCTCAGGTAACACACACATAACACCTAAATATAAACAAACTCACACATCCTCCATTCTGTAAATCGGTCTGGACAGTTCTATAAACTGAGACTTGAAACCTTATTTTCTTTAAAACAAGTGAAACAGTCTTTGAAGTTTTGGGAAGAAGTGGCAGTAACTTTAAACACCCTGTCGCTTTTGAGAGTATTTATTTTCGGTTGAGAAAAACCCTTCATTCACTGAATTGCACTGGAAACCTGTGAAATTACATCATTCTTTTGGATCATTGCATTGACAAACATACGATTTTTGGGACTTAATCCCAGACCACTTAACTTGTCTAGATTCCTCTAACATTATTTATATACGATTTAAGATTTACAGCGTAGAAATGTATGAAGTAAACATCTCTTTCTGCACCCTGTTCACTTTCTTCCTCCAGGTCATTGAACTGTTAATGACCTGTACCCTGTATCTAGTTGTCTCCACCAGTCTGTTGTCTGACAGTCTGTCAGGAATGGCTGTTCCTAGATCAATATGTTCTCTGATCTCGCTGATGTTCCTGCTGCCCTGCCTGCTGCTGACTGATCTCAGACCAGTGTCCACACTCAGCCTGCTCTGCTCCCTCGCTCACATACTGATCAGGTGATTGAATAATAGAAGCAGACACCTTTGTTTCTGAATGAGTGGTGAAGTTGTGCATGCTGTCAGCTGATCAACATCAGCTGACAATCTCACCAGTCACGTCAAATCAAGACAACAGGGCGGTCTTTGCAATCTGTTCTCATTCTCACTCTTGTGATGATTCTGCAGCTGCTGCTGGTTAAGCGGTCTGCTCCCACCTGCTACACACCGCTGTCACTGGTTGTTTGATTTATTTCTAATGCCAAGTGCCTTTCATAAGACAAGGGAAATGGAACTGGGTCTTAGGGTTCTTCAGCTTATGGAGTTCTTAGAGCTCTCTGATCTCTTAGTGCTTTTCTTTGTCTTGTGCACATATACATTACTTCTCAGTTCAGTCCTCGATAATTCAAGACTTCAGCAGAGAGAGAAATATTTAGCCATGGCCTTTCCTGTTTTTGCTGAATCTCTTCCTGCTGCTTTCATTTATATGGGAATCAGCCACAGGAGCAGAAATTAAAAAAATAAAATCAAACATCATTGTCTGACATTTTTAAAATCTCCAAATTTGGAGATATATGTTTCCCTTTGGGACACTAATGTTTTATATGAAGTTAAAAATTGACTGATTAAAATTTACTGTCTCTTTTTTGTTGTTTTACTTTCTACCGCTTGTTTATTATTTCTTGCGTGATGTCCTCGTATGTCTTTATGTTGGGCTTCGGCCTTTATTGTCCTGTGTACCTGAGAGTAAACAGCTCTTCTCGGACTGTCATATATAAATAAAGAGCATGGTCTATTCTCTTTTTCTCTCCTTTTGTCTCTGACTTTCTGTCAGCCTTTTGGTCGTGCTGTACTGTCTGAGCCTAGCCAGCAGCTGGTCTTGGTCCTCTCTGTCTCTGTCTGTGGACCCGGAGGACTTCCTCGTTTCTGTGGGCGTCATCATCTTCTCCTACACCTCACAGATCTTCCTCCCTCCTCTAGAGGGCAGTATGGAGGACAGGAGACAGTTTAATGTTATGCTGGGCTGGACCCATGGTGCTGCCTGCATAATGAAAACCATGTTTTCTTTGCTGGTTAGTTGCTGCTTTATTGGTTGAACAGCTCATTTGATAATGTGAAAGATTTTCCACCTGAGAAGAATATCTTACACAACACACAATATTCCCCTGTACAAAAACATGTACAACAATAAAAAACTAATTAAACAAAAAAGGTGCACACATGTGGCTCAGGTTTTCTACCTGAAAACATCTGGTCTAATTAGAAGTATGAAGAAAGGACAGGCAAATGGTGAGATTGACTGATTATATGGATTGTTTTCTTCCTCCATTAGGCCGTGTTGACCTGGGGGGCAGAGACTAGTGAGGTCATCACAGACAACCTGCCCTCTGACCTTCGACCTCTGGTCAATCTGTGCCTGTTGGCGAAAGCCCTTCTGTCCTACCCTCTGCCGTTCTACTCTGCTGCTGGAATACTACAAACCTGTCTGCTCAGAGGTGAACGCTACAGACAGATCTCATTTATATTCAACCAACTGACCGTCTACATTCATTACATGAGTTTTGCTCCACAGAAAAGTTTTCTTTTTACCTGTGAAATAGGTGAGGTGTGATGGTTAAGATCAGTTTTAGATCTATGCCTAAAAGTTACATTGACAGCTATGTAGATCACACGTGGAGCCAGGAAGCTGCCGTGTCCTTTATATATTTATAAACAGCCTGAAGCCCAGAGAAGCAGAGCTGTGACTGGAGGTTTGCCTGTTCAAATCCCTGAATGGTCCCTGAAAAAAGAAACTGAATCACTGACATTTTTGCCTCCTCACATTGTCAAGTTGCCCGTGAGCAAGAAAATTGACATTTACTCATTGCTGCAGTGTGACAAAAGGTCTTTCTGGAGCAGACCATGAGTACCCAGTTTACTTTCTATTAAAAGTTTGTTTGACCCACAGAACACCACCCATGTTACATGCTGGCAAACATTGTTAATGTGTTGACTGTCTACACATTCGTCACCATGCTTGAACTTTGGTTGTTGTTGACTATCAACACTCATGAAGTCATCAGATTACGATATTTCCTTTTTCCCCAGGTGATGTAATGTAGTTTCATGACAAATAGTTGCTCTGGGTAAATGTAAAACATAAAAACAAAAAACTAAAAAAGAGGCCATTTAAATCTTCCCAGTATCTTGACAGTATCTTTTTAAAATGCAGTTGTCCTTTAAATCGTGTTATTTAAATGGTACATGTGCTACTTCATTACATTGATGTCACACTGTGAATAATGAAAATGATATTTGGTAGTTTTAAAGTGACACCTCTGCACAGATCCAGTTGGAAAACAATGAGTCAGAACAGAAGAAACCATAAACAAAAGTTAATTGAGGGTCAACACAACCTGACACCAACAGCTCTGTGTCTCCTCTCAACTTCTCGTCTTCAATCTGTCTCCAGACTCTGCTGTCTCATTGTACTCCAAACACGGAGGTCAAGGTGTGTCTCGTCCGGCCCTGCTTGTCCGCGGCGCCTTGCTGATGACATCATACCTACTGGCCCTGCTGGTGCCCAGGTTTTCCCTGCTGATGGGTCTGACAGGCAGCGTGACCGGGTCAGCCATGACGCTCATACTGCCGTGTCTGTTTCACCTCAGACTACACTGGGGTCGCCTCACTTTGAGGGACCGGCTGATAGATGTTGGTATACTGAGTCTAGGGGTCATCTGTAGTGTGTCTGGTGTGATTTGTTCAGTGAAAAGACTGGTGGAGGGCCTGTAGGAGGGGAGGATGGATGAATGGAAAGGTGAGCATGTGGACAGGTTAAGTTGGCCACTGTAAAAGACAGCTGCAGCTTCTCCTTTGCAATGATTTTTTGCATTTAAATAATGTATCAGTAAATGTTTACCAGTAGTTCTCAACCAGTTTTAAAAGCACAAAAGCACAGGTTGTTTTCATAATAATTTAAACTCTTCTGCTCAGCTGGTCATGTCTTTAGAAATTCTGAAAAGGCCTCTTAACGTTAGACTGGTTTTGTATCTTTAATTGTGTATTTATTTCAGTTTGAGGTGGAATTGGTAGAAATTTGTAGATGTATAAATTATTATCAGCATGCAACATTTAGCAGGTTATTGGACTTTTTTTCATGCAGTGATGATGGCAGAGAAAATCATCTACTTAGTGCTCAACATAAACCACAGCCAGAAAAACAATGGGATATTGTGAACATGCCCTCAGGTTAAATTTTATAGTATCTGCATATAGTGAAAAAGTTTTACAATACAGTTGTGACTGAGTATAATATGTAAAATGAATATTACGTTCTGTAGTGATATAAAGACAGTGACATCCTGTGGTTACCATGGCGAGAATCAATCAACAATACAAAATTAAAGTCGGGATTTCAACCTCATGTTTCTATGAACTTCATATAGATTTACCTGTCACCGCCGGAGGTGTTTGTGGCATCCTATTAACCAAACCATCAAAAAAACCTCAAAATGTCTTTTTTTGTGAGAGGAAGAGGTAAAAGTAAATGGGATTCATAGTTTTGAAACTGCCTTGGAAAGCAATGGATGGAGTTATTTTCTTTCAATATGAGATTGTCTCAAAGTTCAAACATGCAATGTCAACAATGTCCCAGGTTTTTGTCAGGACCAGCAGTGGAGTTTTGTTAAATAAGTTCTAATTCAAAACTGAACCATGGCAAGTAGAAATTTTGTTCCAGTCTATGCTGTTGCTGTTTCTAAAGACAAAATAATTATGGCCATTAGTGGAACAAGCTGAACTGCGATACAATTCATTCTATTTTTGAAGATTTAATGCCGAGGTGAACGTTTTTTTGCTGTGCAGCATCATGGTTAAAAGGCAGTTCTCTGTGTTATAAATGTATGAATTTTATCTCTGCTGTGAAAATTATCTAATTAGCCCTCTGGGGAAATAAACATTAAAGTGTGAATTATCTTCTCCTTTGAGCTGGGAGAGATTGACTGATGTTTTTCTTATCTCATGTCTGAGTCTGTAATGTTCAAATATGTATGGAGGGAGTATGTGTGTGTGTGTGTGTGTGAGAGAGAGAGAGAGTGAGTGAGTGACAGAGAGAGACGTAAAGAGAGATTGATCACAACCACCCAAAAAGTTTTTGAAAACATGAACTTCCATATGTGCTGGACGAGACACAGCAATGTGCAAACACAGCAGATCTGTGACAGGAAAAAGGCGTCCAATGAAATACAACCATCGTGAACACTGTCAATCACCTGTGTATCCCTGCACTGACCATTCACACTATGCTGATCTCTGTAGATACATATACTCACTGTTTTGGCAATGTAAACATCTGTCTCCCATGCTAGGAGAGCGACAGAGAGACAGAGAGAGAGACAGACTGTGGGGTGTGTGGGGTGGGGGGGGGTGATAGACACCTGACAGACTGACATGCTGTGTACATGATGCCAGATCACCATATGAAACTGACCTCAACTGTGCTGTCTAGAAACATTCAGACACACACACACACACACTTCTAATAATATCTGTAAGGCGGTGACAGGTGTGTTGGCTTAAAGACTTTGTCAGCCCTGTCAGCTGTCTGTGTGCCAGTGTGTGTGTGTGTTCTTGAAATTGAATGAGGTTGTAACACTTTGTAACCCAAAACCTGACAAAAAAAAAAAGATGGAAAGACTGGAAGAAGGAAAAAAGGAGGAAGGAAAGGGAGGAAAGAAGAAGAAGGTTACCCACTGATTACTGATGATCGCTGCACTATGACAGAGTAGAAATACTAAAAGTAAAAGTACAAATGTTTTAGCACCAAAATATACTTAAAGTAAAAGCACTGATTATACAGAATGGGTCCATTGCACATTATTTTATTGGATTGTTAACGTGTGCATCACTTTAAGGTTGCAGCTGGTAGTGTGGGACTAATTTTAATTACTTTATATGAAGCTGGGGAGCTTGTGAATTTCCCCACATGGATCTACAAAGTCCCAACCTGACTTATCTTAACTATGAGAATACAGCATTTAGATGATGATTAAATTGTGTATCACTAATGCTAATCTGTAAGGTAAGTAGTAACTGAAGTTATCAGATAAATGTAGTCAAGTAGAATTATAAAGAAGCAGAAAATGGAAATACTCAGGTTCATTACAAGCACCCCAAAATTGTGCTTAAGCACAGTATCTGAGTAAATGTACTTACAGTACGTACTTTCAACCACTGCTGATAATCAGGTCAGAGACTGATCTAACAGCGTGTTGTGGTTTTTTGACACACAAAATAATCTTTGGTCTCAGGTTTCTCATTGTTTCTTGTTGTGTTGTGCTCTTTTACTGTGCAAGGGTACTGTGGTGAGGTGGTGTGTGTGTCTATATGTGTGTCTACTTGTGTTTGTTTTTGTGTCTAACTAGTGCCTAGCAGTAATACAGTGTTCCCACGGACTCCTGAATCATCTATAGTTACGTCAAACCACCACAGGAGGAACTGAAAACTTAAATTTCTCTTCTCTTCCTCTCCAACTCTGTCTTCGCAACAACCTTCTTTAACTCATCTGTGATTCAGTTATCTTCATTTTGCCCTTTTTCAGTCTTATCTTCTTCTTACTCATCTTTCTTTCCTCTCGCTTTACTCATTTCCATTCAGTACATGTTTTTAACAGTGTGAAAAATGAAACCATTCAAGTCTCCTTTGTTGTTCTTTCTTTTCTTTTCTCTCTCAGTTTGGTTCAGTCCATTTCCACAGTGCGTTGGAAGTACATAAACAAAAGCCGAACCAAAGCCAAAATTACTCCTACCTGCAAAGACCGACACAAGCACACACACACACACACACACACACACACTTTAAAATGACCTTCAAAAGAAGATGACAGATTCCGACATTGGATGCCAGCTCAGCCATCCTTCACACCTCAACAAAATTTTTTTGATGAGTTGAAGGTGAAAAGACGTCTGGGCACTCGCTTTAAAAAAAAAATATGCATGTACTTGGTTCGAAAAATAAAATCTTTTTTTAGATGTTACAAATGACCATTGTTTCAACATGACAGAAATGTACCCGTGACAAACTGGTGGCAAAGGACCATTGTCCTGTTATGGATCTTGGAGAGAATTCCCCCACCCCTACTAAGATCAGTTCTCAGCTGGAAGTGCAGCTGTATTACAACATATTATGTTTCTCATCTCCCCATGATTTAATCCGTTCTTCTGGACTGGTATGACTTTTAGAAAGTATACGATTGTAATAAATGATAATGTTGAGGAAGGACAAAGTGTTTATTTTTAATTTGAAAATATGCAGACCAGACTGACCTAAAATAAACATGTTGGGTTTTTGTTTGTGAGCTCACACTGTACAAAACCAGGGCCAATCCACTCAGACTAGATAATTTAGAGTCTGTACAACACTTGTCGGTTGTGAGTCTCTACAGTGTGAAACTGTGAAAAACAGCAGCTCCGGCAGTCGTGACTCGGTGGTCAAATCTCACCTAAATCAAATTCTAAAAATGCAGCAGTTTTAGGGTCAGTCTGGCCTCGAATTGTTGCATGACTGGAATTCTGAAGCAGCACGCTACATCTGTGCTCGCTAAATCTGCCCACCCAGGGACAGTACTTACAACAAACACACTTCCTGTGGAAAGCATTAACAAAAAGGACAGTGCATCCACTGAACAAAGGAAGAAAGGAAATGCACATTTCTCTGTAACTGGTAACTTAGAGACTGGAATACTGACAGTAAAGGTTAACATTTAGCAGTGCAGAGACACCCTGGTAATGCAGAGACACCCCGGTGATGCAGGTGTTCAAGGTGCTGATCATGTAATCGTAATGTCTTTGAGTTCAGAGACCTTTGTTGCGTGTTTTCCATTTCTGCCCTTGTTGTCTTGTAATGTCTTTCAAAGTACTGAACACACAGATAGTCAGTCCAGTTTAATCAAACATGCCCAGGCAGGGAGCGGGCAAAAATCCAAAAACTAGAGAACTAGGCAAAGTCACAAACTATGGAGTCTGATACAAGGGAAACTGCTGCTAAGCAAAGAAGACATGGATGAACAGGATGAACAAAGACAATCTGGCAAGGGAACAGGGAACGCAGGGAAGTATATGGGGTTGATAGGAAGCAGGTGTGGATGATCAAGGGGTGGGAGACACACCTGGGCAGGAAATGAAACAAGATAGGTGAGTATTTCAAAATAAAACAAATAAGACATAATAATTGACTGGAATGTTACAGGATACTGCACAGTAAGAGCACAAATTTAGTCTTTTTCATCTTTTAACTTAATGCGCTTGGTAATGAAATAAGCTATGAAAATGACAATAGCTAAATGGAAAAATAAATGGCTTTAACTGCAAACAAACAACACAGAAAAGGTGTTTCATTTTCCCAGTATGTGACTTTTCAAAGGGCCAGTGACCACAGTGCAACGGGAATAAAATTAGTGTGTGAGACTAAAATTTTATGAAAAACCATCTGTGACAGAGAAAAGTTGTATGTTCACTTAGACAACAACACAGTCTCCTACAGTGACTTCAACACACTGATAACCACAGTGGTAATTTCTTGTGCTTTTATCTTTTAATCAGTGCTGTACTGAAAATAGCATCAAACTAAAAGAAAAAAAAAAACACAAATAGTTTTTGTAAAAGCCAAATAAAAAGAACCAGTGTTCCCTCTGTGCTGATAGCTCGGTGACCTCTGGGTCTATTGATTTACCATAAAGGAGAACCATTGCTGCAGTCGTCCCCACAACTGTTTTCAACATACCTGGATCTGTACTTTTCAATGATGAATGAAACTCTTTAAATGCTGGGCTTTTGCCATAGCTTTTGGTTTATTGAATAACAATAATAGGACATAAGTGACACTTTTTTTTTAGGTTGAATTTTCCAAAAAAAGAGTGATCAGTCCTCTCAGTGTTCAGGGTTATACAATAGACCCACAGGTAAAGTACTTTGAGACCTTATTGGCTCTGACTTTGCCTGAGCGTGGGTTGGGTTGTGCCATGTCATCTGGGGTCAGGCTGGAAGGTTGTTTCAGTCGATCCCACCAGAGCCAATTATGCACAAGATGTACACTCACCCCAGTGTGGGTTGCTCTGGATAAAAGTGTCCGCTGTGTGACATATGGCAGTCTCAGTAGCTGTCCTTCAACCAGGTGACCCAGGTTTAAACCCCTGTGAAGGCAAGAATCACACTACTCTCATGTCTGTGCTGTAAATATGAGGCCATCATTGCCAGTAAGCAGCCAACTTAGCTTAACTAATTAACTTATTATATCTTAACTAACTATATCTCTCCACAAAAGAAGCAGGGTTTGCTGACAATTAACAAGCTGTCACCAAGCGTGTAAGCTCAGAGAGCTTTTTTCCCCTCTAAAGCAGCTCTTACAAATTCTGGAACAGAATGCCAAGGGAGAGTAAATGTCACAGTAACTGTAGTAACTGACAAGCACTAGCTTGTTCCTGGCTTGCTGTTGTGTTAGTGGCAAGCTATGGTTTACCAGCTTTCCCTGTGAGCAGATGTGCAGCTGAATTTTGTGCCACTTTCTGATCTGGTCTTAGTGTCTTTGAGCAAGAGGCTGAATCCCAGATTTAAACTAGCACCATTTAGATCTCCCAGGGTAAGTTTTGCTTTTCCAGGGAAAATTTAAATCCAAACCTCTGGCCTCCCTACACAGGTCACATAACTCAAAATAGGTTCAAATGTTTCAGTCATACTGACGCAGCTTTTATACATTTTCACAGAGGCTGAAAGAGCCTCCTGAGTAAAGTCACTCGTCTGTGCTACACCTTTATCAGCACAGGGCTTGAGGCATGGAGAGCTTTCCAAGACAACCTCACCTTCCTGACAAAGCAAATCAAGTGCTCCTGCAGGAGCTGAAAGCAACAGAGGAGAGGATGAGGAGAGGCTCCAGGAGGAGAGTGAGAGAGAGGATGGGGATGGGGGTGAAGATAAATAGAAGAGGGAAAGGATGATAGAAAAAAAAAAGAGACAGACAGAGAGATCAAAAGTTGAAGATGAAGACAAAGATTGTGGGCGAGAAAGAGAGAGAGAGAGAGAGAGAGAGAGAGAGAGAGAGAGAGAGAGAGAGAGAGAGAGAGAGAGAGAGAGAGGTAGCATAGAAAAGTGAATTAGCTCCAGTGGATAAGGAGCTCTGTGCTGACTGCCAACTTTACTAATCCCTCTCACATCTGGCTGGGAAAGACACTGTGTGTGAATGTATGTGGGAGAGCCATTGTAGGGCAGCACACATGTGTGTACGGTTACATTTGTGAGCATGAGAGTCTGCACATCAGCTCTGCTCCGCTCATATGTCCGTGCATGTGCCCGTATATTCTGCGTGGGTGCATGTATGTGAATGTATACATGTGTGCACGTATATTTTCCATACATGTGTGTGTGTATGTGTGTGTGTGTGCGTGCCTGCCTCCCACACCACAGAGCTGCCCTCAGAGTGATAAAATTGTCAGACTGAAATCAAACCAACCTGCTGCTGCCCCTCTGGAGCTTTATTGGCTTAGTATGGTGAATTGTGTCTGCGGGATAATAATCTCATGACTCCTTTATACATTCATTACTCTCACTGGTGGTTGAAAAGGTTGCATCTCCAAAGAAAAAGCATTTTTTCAGCTTTACCAGTGTCTCTGAACACGTAGCCAAACTCTGTAGTTCAGGTTGAAAAATCAGGAATACATTTTAGCAAGTTTTAAAGGATTTAATACACTGACTACAGTTTATGACAATTGTAATTTAAATGAGCTACCGTGCCTCTTCAAGAACTGGCTAACTGGTGCAGATACCAAAACTTGTTCTGTAGGAGAAAGAAGGACATAGACATGTATGCTTTTTTTTTGTCAGTTCTCTGAAGAGTCAGGTGCTCTGCATTGTGGGGTCAGACAGGCTTCAGATGGTGCAAGTCTGTGTAACACGTCAGTCAGAGTACCTTGAAATTGGAGCAAATGCAACGAGGTCAGGACAGGGCTGACGTGGTCATCTTTTCAGTCCAGGTTCACAGTCTCACTGACACGTTCTGGCCAAACTGCACTTGGCCAAAGCTGCCAAAGCAAAAAGGAACAGGATAAATTTTACCAGTATTTTGCACAGTGGAGCTGAGAAGTGGTTGAAACACTGTTTTTCAAATGAATGAAACAGGGATATCGTAGGGACATTATTATGAATACTGAGAAATAATTGAACAGTCTAATATTTTTGTGAGTGCTTTGTTTTACCTAGTTTAAAATGTATATTTGTATTTTCTTGTGCTTTTAAAAACTTGTTCTGGGTTTTCAGTGGTTCAAGGCTTCTATCTCTACATGCTGTACTTCAGTTTTACTTTTAGTGAAAGTGAATTACTTATTTTCATGCTTTTATATTATTATGCTTGTGTTTTTTTAATTATTTTGGAGTTTGTATTATATATATATTATATATATTAAATGTGTACAGTCATTATTACACTCATTACCGTTTTATTCCTATTTTATGGTGTTGTCTGTGTTTCATGTGATTGTAGAAAACCTGCCAGGTTGGAAGGAATACATTAAACTAAAGAAATCTAGTAGAGCATGGTAGGTGGGCCTCTGCACTCAACTCTGCCTGCACGTTATAATAAAACCACTTTGGTCAGGTGGCGCTGTCATAAATATTAACAAGTTATGGGTGGTCCTACAAGTCTATCAGTGCTGCACTCACTTATTCATCAGAGCAACTCATCTGCAAATCCATCCCTGGCAAGACTCCCCTTTATCTGAGCTCACCAGTCCACATCTCCACCAGCTCCAGCAATTCCCCCCTTCCTCTCCACCTCCCCAAAGCTCACACCTCCTTTGGCTGTAACCCACTCCACTGTGCGGCCGCCAGAAACTGCAATGAGTTTCAAAATCCCTAAAATTGATCTTTTCATTCCAGCCATATCCTGCAAAAATAGGTTAGTCAAAACAGTCTGTGGCTCCTGCACCTGCTGCATTTCATACATTCTCCAAACCATGCAGGCGTTTTTGTTCTCTACATCATGTGCTTTGATACTTTCCTGCTTCTTTTATTGTAGACTCTACTGTATGTGGTACAAATTTCATCATTAGCTGAAACGTCTCTCTTTTTCTCTCTTTGTGGATCCATCTCAGCTCTGCCCCTGGCTCCACTGTCACTGCAAATTTGAATTTATGCCCAGCTAACTTACAAGGTTAAACAAACATAAATAATTAAATAAGGATATTGCATCACTGGTGGTAGCAACATTATGAGGGCATTATGATAATTAAACAGCCTAATAAGCCTGGGTCATATTTAATCTCTTTGAGCTTGAGGTCAGCAGATGTGGAGGAGGCCTCATCATAGAATCGCCACTAATAGAATCAACTCAGATGTTTTCTGTATGGCCATTCCACATCCAGAGCCCAGTTAACCTTGATTTCTATCATGAGACCCAGTTCTGGGTTTGTTCTGGTGAGATTTGACATTAATTTTCCTTCATACGGTTCTAGTTTGTAACTTCCACTGAGACTGAGCTCCCCCGAAAGTCATTAATCAAGGTTTTAATTTCCTGTATTGTCTGATCTTGCCTTAAAATTTTGGCAGTCAGATAAAAATTGTGTTGTCAGGCTGGTAATAATCTGTTCCTCCATACCAATGACTGGAGCAGGATTAGTGTATCAGGGCCTTTGAGAAAGAATGGATGGTTAAAGAAAATTACAGACTTGGTGAAGAGGAGGCCTGGTGAACGAGATCTCGTCTTTTCACTCTTCAGGAAAATACACTTGTTTGTAAAACCTGTGAGTGGTAACTGAATGGGGCGTCATCTACTGTATAAAGAACATGTCATTTTCATGTCAGATTTGGAAGCAACCAGAAACTACAACAACATAGCTGGCAGAATTTGTTTTGCTCATGTGTGTTTTTCAGCACTGAATCACACAGTACACTGTACAAAAATAACCCATTCTCACCAAGAGCAACATACTTGAAACCTGCTTAAGAAGCACTTCAGGATTCATCAGTGATGGGAAGCTACTGGAGGCATACAATCACTTTTCCCTGATTCTATTTGTGTTCTTATTGATTTATGAAATTAGTTGTGTAAAATACATGTCCTCATTTTAGCCTGCTTTAAAAAACATGGTTCCTAATGGCAGGTTTGCAGGTGTAATTCATGTTAACGCGGCTGATTCAACATATGGAATTACTGCTATTTTGTTACTAACTCAGGTAAATGTCCAAAACCCAGTTTACTCTAGTTTTCCCAGTTCTATGCTGTGGCAGCTGTGGTGTGGACAGACAGATGATGATTAAAATTAATATCATCAGACACAGATCATACACACAATGACCCACATCTGACACAGAAACACACACACGCACACACAAACATACCGTACGTGTGCTAATACACAACACACATGCCGCACTGATTGGTCGCCAAGTCTAGTGTGTGTCAGAGTGTGTGTATCTGTTGTTGTATTACGGGGTCAGTCATTAGTGATATTGGTTTTCAGCAGCTGTTGCTCTGTTCTGTTTCAGCAGCAGGATACAGGATGATCTGTGTGTGTGTGTGTGTGTGTGTGTGTGTGTGTGTGTGTGTGTGTGTGTGTGTGTGTGTGTGTGTGTGTGTGTGTGTGTGAGAAAGAGAGAGAGAAGGGGGAGAACAAAGTGAACATCAGTCTTGAATCCTCCCCTGAGCGGAACTGTGTTACTTTTGAAAGCACTTTTTGCTGCTGTGTTTTACAGTAATGAAACTGAAACATCACATTATCTACATGCAAACACGTTAATACACCCATAAACAGAACTATGTGCACTGTCTGTTTGCACCCATGTTTTAAGCACATCCAAAAAAAAATTACAAGCACTGGATCACAAAAACAAACTGAAAGCAAAAGTCAGGCAACAGATCTGCTGCCCTGAGAGCGCACAGAAAATTTAATGTAACAGAGCAATGTTTTGCTGTAACACAGCTCTTCTTCAGACGCTGTCAAAGAGACATAACAAAGCAGAACAAGTAATTTATAGACACAAACACGTTCATCACTCAGGCGGTCATGATCTGCATGATTGAGAGTCAACCTACTCTCAGACTGGACCTATCAGAGCAGAGTTACACGGGAATATCTGATACGCCCATATAGGGGGTGAGGGATGTCTCTATTGAAAGGGCAACAAAGGGAAATACATTAAAAATATTATACAAGAGCAGATTAAATCAGGACTCTGAATCATGCATTTGCATTTGGTTAAATTCACAAACACAATTTAGAAGAAATATACTCCTGGAAATGTGAGACTTAAAGTTTAAATGGGAAGTTTGAGTTTTTCTTTTTCTTTATTGCCCAGTTTAGGCTTTTTGGAATAAATTAGAATTTTATAGCATTTTTGAAAACAGGCAATATAAACAATAAAACATAATGAAAAGATTTTTGTGTTTTTACCTTATTTGTTTTTAAATAGCAATATATTTACTTATAGAAATTTATATAGAAAGAGCAGTTGCGATTAACAGCCAGAGACAAACAAAAACACAAAGCCTGAAATGTTTAGCTTAAAAAACAATAATGCCTCAAGGACCATTTAGCAGCTGCTGTGTAACTTTTGATCATATTGCATGATCTTCATCAGCGGGTAAGGTTTGCCACGTGTCATGAAATTAAATATTTTAAATTTCCATCCTTTCTGATGCATCTATTTAGATACTGTTCTTATGTTTCATCCCACAAAGTCTGTTTATAGCAAAGCCTTTTACGTAGCACCTCGTTTTTTATTTTAGTCTCAGTAGGTGAAATTAACCTTTACTCTCTGAGTGAAACTTTTAAAAGTCATTCTGTATAAAAAAAAGCTAAATGGAATAAATTGTGGAATATAGAGGAAGCAATGTACATCTCCACTAAATTACCTCCACATCACTTAATGTAAATTATTGCTGCTCTCAGCTTCGTGGTTGAAATGAGCCCAATGTGTAATGTTCATGGGGTTATAACCCTTAAAGTGGGTTGTCTGTGAGTAGGCCTCTATGTATTTGCTGCTGCAGTTAAAAAAAAAAAGGTATTTCTAAAAAAAAAAAAAAATCTAATTCAGGTTTAACTATGAGCAATTCCATATTCAGATTTTTTAAAAAATTATTGTATTTCCATAAATCTGGAGCGATCAGGATGATGTGAATGCGTTTCCTGGGTCCAGGGTTCTCTCACAGGTCACTGGATTTAATCATCACACACGCTCGCTCACACACACACACACACACACACACACACACACACACACACACACACAAAAGTGTAACTTTTCAATTAAAATTACATTTTCTGAAAATGAAAAGCCACAGTGGGAATATAGAGTCTACGTCTGAGTGCTTCAGTGGAAATAGCTGCACATGTTGTAGTTTCTGCTGGAGATAAGGCTAATGTGGTCATTCTTGGGGGAAGTAAAAGCTCTATGGTAATTTCCTGTAGAAATATCAGCTTCCACGGGCTGTGGCAGTTAGTGAGATAGATGGTCCAGGAGAGATGTGCGAAAACTACAACTCAGCATTTTTTTTACTTTATCTATTAGAGCGGTAATATTGCATGATCAAGTGTGGGACAGATTCACTCACAGTCTCGCTAACTCTCTCAATGCCCCCTCCTCTCTGCCTGTCCATTATGTTGAGTAATGAGTGCAGAGTTTCCAGTCCATCCAATACTAACTGTCCTCTTAAACTGACACGCCAAACTCCAGGTGATTGTCCTGCTGGTCTGCTGGATGTGAAGTGCAGAGGACAAAGACACCAAAATCTGTCTGCAAAGTGCAGCAAAGCTGAGTTACACTGTACAACTGCCGTCCATAATGAAGTGTTATACCCGTTAGGGTTGGGTTGTACTAGAAAAGAAGCGGTTCGTACAACCACATCAGAAATCAAAAAGTATTTATACCACAAAGCCAACTGTCATACGGAGGAGGGAGATGTGATATAATTTAAAACGCTGGGTTGTTCACATGAAAAGTGCCACAAAATAGTTGTGTAACAATTTTTTAAAAAAGAGAGATAGGGAGAGAAGTTCAAACCCCGTGTTCTTTCTCACAGCCAGCCAAACTCAGCGTGAAGTGGGTGTGAATGTCAGATGGTCAATGTTGGAAAGTTACAGAAATGTCAGATGGAGTAAACTGGCCTCTTTAGAAAGAGCTGTAGACTTCAGCATTGAGTCTGACCTGAGTTAATAACTATTACTTGACAACTGTATGGCCAAGCACACACATCACTGTCACACACCTTGAATAGATGATTGCTAGATCTGTTCATTGAATGAACGTGTTCTCTGAAACGTAGCTTTGAAAAGAAAACATTTAAAGTCATTATCCTACTCTGTCAGAAACATTAGTAGAGTTGTATCTGTTTACAGTGCAACCAAGCAAATGCACGTTGAATTAAAAAATAATGGCAGCAGCAGGACACAGTAACAGGTGTTTGTTACCTGCTACTGCAGCTGCTCCATATTGTTGCAATACTTCTCTGCAAAATCTGAAACTAATCCACTGTCATTAGATGCCAAAAATGATGATTAGTTAGACGATTAGCCACGATCAGTGTTGGCTCTGTGACAAAAACAGTTTCCTGTGGCAGTTTCACAGTAAAAGCCAACCTAACCATTTCAACATCATTAATATGAAGCAGCAGCAGAAGGATGTTCAGTTTACATTAGCGGCAACTCATTGCAGCTCAATGGGATAAAACTATGCTGGATTACGTGCATGTAAAGTTTCCTGTGAATGTGTGACGACAATTTGATTCCAGGGTGCAGGATTATACTTTTAAATGCTGTGTTCTTTCATAAGCATTCAGAGACCTGACTTGCAAAGCACTGGCATGTTGCTTACGCAGATTTGAGACCTGGCTTGAGCTTCACTTGAATGACTAAAGACTTGACGTGGACATTCCCCAAACAGCTCTGCCTCTTTATTAAGTGGAAACTGATTGTTATTCAGGAGCCTAAAGCAAAAGTAGGCAACAATGTGTCATACCATTGTGAGTAGGCATACATGTTTATTATTTTATTTGTTTTTACCAGCCAAAAAAACTACACCGGTCCATTCGAACGATTTGTCCTCCTCCTCTGTGGGTGAAAATGTATTAGTCACTGACTCACGTAGTTTAATCTCTGGCTGGAAGGAAAAACTTGCCACAAATACATTTTGAAATAAAACATCATTAACTCAGCGTAGCTGATGTAACCAAGCTTATCTTTAGAACAATTTCAGAAGAACAAACGTGCACCATATAGATAGATAGATAGATCTGAGTAAATCTCTGAGGGAGATACAGAAGTAGGGGATTTGTGTTTGTGTATGCTCTTCTGCACTTTTTGCATGTTGCCAGCCAAATGCCTTACTTGTAACAGTGTGTGTGTGTGTGTGTGTGTGCGCGAGCTAACCCAGTGTGTGTAAGTGGATTAGAAACAATGAGCGCTCTGTGATGAAAAGACAATAGACTTGCATTCCCTCTGCATCCCTGCATGGCTCCCTCTCTCTTTTTGTCCCCCTCACCTTCTCTCTCTAAAACTGTCTCTCTCTCTCTCTCTTTTTTTCTCTGTCCCTGTTGTCTCATACTCCTTTGCTAAAATCTCCCTTCGTTCCTCAGGTTTGTCTTTCTGTTCACCTGCCTCCATCTATTTCCGACTCATTTTCTCCATAATTCCCATTCAAACATAACCAGATAAACCTGTATTTGAGTGTGTGTGTGTGTGTGTATGTTGGTGTGTTTGTGTTTGTGTGTGTGTGAGAGAGAAAATAAAGACAGAGAGAGTAGTCCAGTGGTTATTAATCAGTAATTAGTGCTCTGCGATGTGTTGAGGATTAATTTACTGATTCTTCTATCGTCCATCTGCTGTCTGCAAACACACACACACACACACACACACACACACACACACACACACAAACCATTTTAGAAACAGTGAGAAAATAAGACTGAAGCGCGCACATACACATACGCACACAGACAGACACACACATACACATGCACACACACACAAAGCCTCTCTATCTTTTGGTAATAGTCTTGTCTGATTCCACGGTGTGTTTCGCTGATCTCTGATCAGTCTGGTCCAGCTGGACTCAGCCTCCCTGCGGCTGCATAACAGAATCATCCTAAACTCTTTCTCAGACGATAAGCAGTGTGTCGCCTGCAGACCCACGCAGCCTCTCTTCGACATCCTTGTTTCTCTGTGGGAACACTAAAAAGAGGAAGAAGCAGAGTTTCAACTGGGTCTCCATTTACGGGAAGCAGTGACATCATAACGATTATGAATGTGCTGCTGTTATAGCTGTAAGACACTTCTATACATTTGTAAATGATTATAAAACCATTTATAACTAAAGTTTTACAACATTTATATATGATTTAGGCATTATTTAAAAATGCTTTGTATTAAAATTGGGTGCGCAATTTCTTGGCCGACAGCACAGCTGTGGGGGACGGTGGCATTAGGATACCTGAAACCACACAGAAAGGACCAGTGGCAGCTAGTTAACCAAAAGTGACAGCTACTATACTGTGCTATACCTTGGGATGGGAATTGTTAAAATGTTATGGATGTCAAATCTATTATCAGTTCTGCTTATTGACCTGATTCTTTAACGATTCCCTTATCGATTCCTGATTTATGTGAGAATCAGACAGGAGGACGCCTGCTGACCTGACAGAAGGTCAACAGGTTGCATTATCTCAATTCATATAACTAACTGCGTTTACATAGACATCTTTTTTTCAACACAATTTTAATCATTCTAAAAAAAAAAAAAAAAAAAAAGCTGTCCATGAAAACGGGGTTATTGATAGAAAATGTAGTAGCTAGCTAGCTCAGTTTACTACCGATTCTCAACCTGAACTGATTCCCGTCTCTAGTTATCACGCCAGCTAAAACAATTACTACTATCCTTAATAGCACAAGCACAAGTTCTTCAATGTTTCATGTTACGGTAGCTTATCCCCTTGCATCAATCTGCACTCACCGTGTGGGATTAGCAAAACTATCCAAACCACACTGACGTGTTGATAAAGTTGGCTAGACTAGCGGATATAGCTAATATAGCTAACAGAGCTAACTAGCTAAAAAGCGATTAGTATTTGTGCTTGCTTGATACTTTAGTAAATTCAGCCAGGTAAAATAAGTCAACAAATAAGTTAGTCAGCTAACGTGAATTTAGAACTGTGGACTTGTAACGTTACTGTAACCGTTAGCTTAACGTTACCTGCGCTGCTGCTGCTGCTGCCAGCTCCTTCCCCGTCTTCAACAGCCGCAGGTCGCTTGGAACACATAGCTCTTGCTGTGACGGACATGTTCCAGCCTCAGGATGTCTAACGGACCGCGCTGCCAGATGGGAAATGATAAAACACTGAGGGAAAGTGTACATGAGTCATAACCAACAGCAGAAATGTGTTGTCTCTGCCGTCGCTGCCTGTGCTGGCTGAAAGTGGTGCTGCGTTCAGGGACGCAATGAACATTTCTAAAGCACTGATGTAAAATATACGATCAAAGAAGGCACTTCAAAGAAAGAAAATATGCCTGTTAGAAACTTTTTAGACAGTGTAATGTTTAAATGTTGTAGATTTGTTGCATCTTTCCTCTGCGCTGTGGATGTGACATTTTAAATTTCCCACAACACGGGAAGGCAGCATCTGACGCACATACAAGCTGCAGCTACTAACACAAATTGTCACACAATGATCAAATTAACGTATATTGTGGGATTTTTGACATCACTGATCGTATATAGTACAAAGGGCACAATTATTGTACAAAATATGGTAATTGTCATACACCTGGCAACGCTGCTAACAGCTCTCTAAACACAGACATATAAACACGTCGAAATGCCTTGTGGGAGATTGAAGTTTTCTGGCGGGATCATCCATTCATTCATTTATGAATGAATGGAATGTTTTGACAATTGCTTCATCTTTTTACTTCCGACAAATGACAGAGACTGATTTGTCTGTCTCACACGTGGATGATTGTCCTTTGATTATAGGTCAGTTTTCAGCTGGACACTTCATCAGTCTGAAAGGATTAATGTACAGTCTAGAAAGATACATTCTTTAGGATGTATGTCTGCTAAGTTATGTCTGCACAGTCTCGTTAGACCTGTTAAGGGTGAAATACCTAATTCTGTAGTCTACCTGCACATTATTAATGTGGTGGAAATAATTTTCTGCTCTTCACTGTGGAGTATATGAATAAAAAACGATATTATTCTGCAATTTTATCACATGAATTTCTAAATTTTCCTTAATTTTCACTTTTCCCCACATATCTTCATGAGGTCACATTTCTCTGAAGATAGTAAGAGAGAACAGTTTGGTCACCACATATGTGCTGCAGCGCTGTACATACAGAGAACACAAAGCACACTTCTTGCTGCTCATGATTCAGTCAACTGTGCTACAGTACACACACCCGAAGAAAAGCACTCACAGCAAGAGTTACCTTTTCTTCTGACAGAGGGATCAGGTCTGTCATGTCATTGGTCAAGCCCAGCATTGTGCTCAAATGGCCTCAAAAAGCTCAAGATGATTCACCTGCGGTTTCACAGCAGTTTCCATGAGAAGGAGCCAGTTTCCTGCTCTGCCTGCCAGGCAGCCCACGGCTCTGCACTCACCTTTCAGTGGAAATGACTTCTTTCTCAGTGGTCGTCGCTTACAATGTGAAATGGCCTCAAAGGAGGTGAGGCAGCGCTGAACAGTGAACTCGCTTATCAACTGCAACGCTAAAAGCACAGTTCTGACACTTGAAGGGTTTCAAGTGTTTACCCAGGACAAGATGTGTTTGTGAAGATGAAGTAACGGTTCAGGATGATCAGCTTTGGTTGCATCCTTCTGTCGAATGGAGGCTCTGAAGGACGAGGAGAAAACTCAAAGTACAGTTTCATTTTATGAATGCGCTGTTTTCGTTTTCAGCTTGAGGTTTGAGTTATTGGCACATACAAAATTATCATTTATGTCAGATTCAGACGCAATGTTAATATCAGGAGGAGCAGAATACAGTCCAAGCTGTAACATCACCAGCCCTCGCTGAAGATGTCACACGTTAATTACCTTGCTCAAGGGCACCTCAACAGCATATTTACAGCGAGCAGACAGTGTTCCTACGTTCACTCACGCCTCACGCATTATCCTCTCAACAAAAGAGAACCCGAGTGATGTGTTGCTCTTTGTAATGAGAGCTTCTCCAGAGTAATGAAACTTGTCTGGAACAAAGGGAGCGGTTCTAATATCAAACTGTGTCCTATTACCATAATAACTGACCTTTCTATTGGCTGAGAAGGGGGGGACACAGCCTCAGCCGTGGCCCAATCCAAACCTATCGTCTTGATAACAACCTGGAATTAATGTTCAGCATAATGGAGTGCAGGCAAAGGAGGAAAAGTGAAGGTGGAGGGGGTGGAGTGGGTGGTGGAAGACACGTCTTTATGAGGAAAAAAAACACACACACACACAACAAAAGGAAAAAGGGTGCTGTGGGAGAGACAGGAAAGGAAGGTAGACTGGATGGTGAGGAGGAGGAGGAGGGGGAAAGATGTCAGGGTACGAGGAGAAGAGAGGGGAGGGTAGGAGTGCGGAGATGTTTCGACAAAAGGTCTCATGTTGAGAAACACTCGTTCTCCCTCACTTTCTCCCTTTCCCCCTCATTATCCCTCCACAGGACGGAGAGGGGGGTGGGTGGGGGAGTAATGGAGGGAGAAATGACATTTTCATTTGTTCTTTTAAGGGCTCCTTATTATCACCTTTCAAGAGAAACTCTCTCTTTCTCCATCTCTCGCTCTCTCTCTTTCTTCTCTCGCTCCCCCACAATAGATTCAACTAGAAGTTTTTACACTCTCCTGTGTCTCCCTACCTCTCTCTACCTCTCTCTCCCTCTGTCTCGCCCTCCTCTCTTGTTCTCTCTCTCTCTCTCTCTCTATTCTGCAGTATAATTGCATGGCTGATTAATTATAAGGGAATCAGTAAGAGTGAAAAGAGGAGTTGGCATTTCAACCTACAAAGAGAAAGGAACCCTGCACCTACACACACACACACACACACACACACACACACACACACACACACACACACATCTGAAACCACCAACAACAGTTTTTTACCTCTGCATTGTCTTGTAAGAGGATTTTTGTCTCCCCACATGCAGCAAAACACACAATATTCTCATCACATGCAGACAAGCACACCAGTTTCCTTGACATTTGGACACAGACACAGTTACAAAGAACATAAAGATGCTTTCTGTAACTGCTGCCTTGAGTGTGAAGCAGATAGGTCATACACACAACGTGCTGAAGACCATTTTAAGTTCGCTGAGAAATATGAAGCAACAGAAAGAAAGACTGTAGGTGACTCCAAGATTCCCTCAGCAGCAAATCGAAGGATTTATGTCCAGTGCCAAACTTGCAACCTTTTTTGGAACCAAGTGAAGGTAAATTTCCTTGAACAGAAATGTAATGTAACCCTAAGGGTGGCGAGATGGTGAACGGGCATGTCTGACTTTCATCCAGGAGAGTGGAGTTTGTCTCCTTTCTCACACCTTCAATTAATGTTCACCTTTTGTGCCTTTAAAAGGTGAACATAACCATAATCTTAGCTACCTAACCCTAATCATAACTGACAGCGTGACGGTAGAGTAGGAAAGAGCCACCAAACGGGTTACATTTTACAGGTTCACTGGTAAACACTAAAATGCCAGAACGACGGGAAAACATTTGAATGTTTCTTGTTTCTCTTCTTTCATTTTGCAAACAACAGACGGTCTGCTTATTCTGCTTAGTCATCAGTTATATTGTGTTTCAGCACAATGGCACAAACAACCTGAGTGTTCTCAGTGGCGTATTTCTTTGTTTCTGATCTGAGTATAAATTAGTGAATTGACTGTGGCTCATAAGTACGACCTGCTGAACTGAGACTTTGATCACAGCCTTACTTGTTGCCCTGAAAGTCAGCCGAAGCACGAATGACAAGTGTTCAATAACAAGGGCTGTGTTGTGTGATCAGTTTCATTTTGAGACGAGAGAATTTTTAGTACGACTTCTAGAAACAGCACCCCACTGCCTCTGAGCAGGCTTGCATTAAAAAAAAAATGAGAAAAAAGATGTAAGTTCAAATTTGGCTGATTTATTGTGGACATTAAATCATGAATATTCATGACCTGCCAGCTGGCAGGTTGCCATGAGCTGTGCTGCATTTACAAAGCCAGTCATGGAAACCAAGACTTGATAATCATAGTATTGCTTTAGCGGGACTTATATGAGTGACATGATTTTGTCAACCAAAGGCTCATCTACATCCTTATAAAAAAAAGTTTTTTCAATCAAATCCATGAGTTTGTGAGAGTAATTAAATGGCAAATATTGCTACAAAGCCACCAATAATAAGAGTTTGCAGCATCCTTCTTCCCTCTGCTGTAACAATGGCACAGGGAGACACAGTCAAGTATGTTGAGACTGAGCTATCTGACATTTCAAGCCCATGAAAAAAGTCAAAGCAAATGTCTGAGTACGGAAAACTGGAGCTGTATAAACAGGCCAATGTGGCTTATATGAGAATCTCTGAGCGCAGGATTACTGTGCACCCTGCTGGGGTGTTTTACCTCTTAGCTTTGCCTCACCAAGTGGATCAATTCCAGAGGATTGATGATCGAGTTTTTCGGTGAAGACTGATGTTGTCGATGTTACTGCGGAACCTGGATTCTGGGGAGCCCTAAATTTCTCCCCGTCTATCTCCCTTGCTCCACTTTGTTGTCATGCCTCAAAATCAGCAGCTTTAACAGAATTATTTTGTGCGCAGATTGTAAACACACTATGACTCATCTCTGGGTCAAAACCAAGAAGTTCTACTCATCATTCTGTTATCTATTTTGCTCTCTCCTCTCTTTTTGTCATTCCTGATCATTTTGTACATTCTCTGTGTGTGCTTTTGTTACTGTCTGCATTAATACTTGTACATAAATGTGTGTGTGTGCCTCCTTCTTGCATTTTTTAAAGGTGTATGTGTGTGTGTGCACCTGCATCCCTGATGTGATTTAATCAGACACCAATAAGAGCAAATCTCATTAACATCAAACTGCTTTAGTACTAATTAGGTTACCGAGCAACCACCCAGCCAATGGCAGCTACTAATGCCATTAAGTAGAGCCGTGATTGGGCTGGGATCTTATTTCAACTTCCTGAAAGCTGCCAGCGTTTTAATCAATAAACACAACCGCAGTGATGTCACAGTCCGTTAGAACGGCGAGGCGGTAATGTCACAGCTCGTTAAGATTGTAAAGATGGTGGAAGGGATGAGAGAAACCGGTTGAAATGTTTTAACACGCAGTCAGATCCAAGGAATTTCCGCCTACAGACGATAGATATGGTGAGGCTGCATGTAAAAATTGTGCAAAGAGGGAAACACAAACGCAGCACATCTTTCTTGATAATTACATGGTGTTGTCAAAAGAGGGAAAATGGATGAATGGAGGGAGGAAAGGGGGAGGGGGAAGGAGAGGACATAGGGAAGGATGCATGGAGGAATGGATGTGTCAGAGATGCAGAGACAGTTGGAGAATAAGACAAAATTGGGGCATGAAAAGAGGGATAGAAGGAGGACAAGGGGAATCATCCATGCTCAAACTTTCAAGAGCCTCTCTCAGTCGAACACACAGTGTGAACAGTTTTACATTAATGCTTTGGCAAGAAAATTACAACAGTTCCACAAATTAATTAAAGTAACATTCAGACTACTTCCACTTTAGAATTAGTTCATTAATTTTGCTCAGTAGATTAGCAGGATAACTGAGACTAAAATAATCCTCTTTGCTGGTTTTATGGATTTGACTCATGCTATTTTGTGTTCGCTTATAAACTGAACGCTGTGCCGAACACGACAGGGCTCAAAATGGCCTCCTTTTCAGACCCACTTACGGGACCTGTGACATTAAGTTAAAACAAAGCATTCTAGACAGTTTAATCCATTTAACCTGGCCAATCCTGTTGCGGTCACTCCATTCAGTGTTTGATTCCCTCCAATTGTCTCAATTTAAAGGCGCTACCATACTCCTGTCTCCCTCTCTCTGTCTGTCGCTCCCTGTCTCTTTCTCCCCCATCTCTTCTGCCTCAGATCGATGGCGAGGGCGAAAAGCTAATGACCCATCTCAGCAACCAATTCACTCAGCTTTGCCACACTCAGTACCTGTCTAAATCTATGAGAGGAGAGGAGAGGAGAGGAGAGGAGAGGGGAGGAGAGGAGGGGGGAGGAGAGGATGGTTTATTTATTTAAAAAGCTTTCTCCTTCTTTTCTCAAACTGAAAACTCAGGGAGGCGAACAGAACGGAGAAACTGACGCACAGAAACCACCAGTGAGAGGGAGGAAGTAAACAAGTCACCATCACTGTGACTGTGGTTCCATCTGACTTGTAAACCTGCACGGTTTGTATGGAATGGATTTCATTTTTAAACCACATCTGTACAAGAACTGTGTCTTCTGCAAGTCTTTGTAGGCTTGACACAATGAGTCACACAAATGGGGATTGGATTTCAACCCTTTTTGTCTGCCGACCACTTAAAATGAAGCAGTGTCTGATTGCAAACTCCCGTCACAGGTTGAAAATGTCTCTGAAGGCTGATCGGTTTAAAAATTTAAGAATAATTTTCTCTCTGAGCCTCTTAGCGATAAGAGAAATGCTGGGAAAAAGAACATGAAGAAGAACATGAATTTGAGTAACACATTTTTTTTATGTCCCATAAACCATCTTGTGACCCTGCAGCTTCATCTTGTGACCCCTTACAGACGTCCCGGTCCCTGGATTGAGAACCACTGATTTAGTCTACAGGCAGCATAACCTGTAACTAATATACTATAATATAAAGGAAATTTGATCAATTTTGGCCTGAATGTGTCAATTACAAGCAAGTGCTCCTATTCTCAGGAATAACGCTGTACCCTCACACTGACTTCACTTTAGTTATTTGTTAATATGTGGATTTTTTTTTTTCTTCTTACCATTCCCATGGTATCAGAATCAGCTCACGCTCAGTGGTGGATCAGTTTTTCGGCTAACACACAGATGAAAAATGATTGATGCGGTGCAACATTTTCATGCATAAATGGTTATTTTGTTAGACTGAAAACAAAGTTTACCCGTCTCTGTTTCTCTCGGCCTTCCTTGCTCTTTATCCATCTATCTCTCTCTCTCTGCCCCCCACCCCTCCCTTAAGTTCAGCTTCAGTGCCTATCACATCTAAATTCATTAGTGCCTCAAGAGATGTGTATGTGTGTGTTGTGTGTATGTACTTGTGTGTGTGTGTGTGTGTGTGTGTGTGTGTGTGTGTGTGTGTGTGTGTGTGTGCGTGCATCATCAGTACTAAATGATTATAAAGCATAGTTATTAAAAACTGCCATAATTACCATGCCTGTAGCAAAAACACTCTGATATGAATTTACCTCCTCTCCTCTCCACGGGCAAAGACGCACACACTGACAACACAGAGATACTTATAGTGTACATGTAAGCACGCACATTTACAGTGGCACACAGAGAGACACACGTGCACAGGGAAAAGCAAGGGACACACACACACACACACACACACACACACCTCTCCTCTGGCAAGAGCAAATTTACACAGGTTCCTGAGCTTGGTGTAATTTTTCATGTTCCATGTCCTCTCTGGTCTGCTGTGAATGTCAATTATAAAACCTCATGACCCCAAGTTTGGGACTTACCCGTTCTTTATGCACCTCATGATCCTGGGGGAGTCACATCATCCGCTCAAGAAGTTTTGGTGATGTCACAAAATCTGAGGTTCAGTATCAATACTGAATACTGGATAATACTGAATAATGAAATAAAGTTAAATCATTACAAACCAGGAAGACTGTTTTCCTTGCACACTGTCTGAAAAGATCATCCAAATATTTAGTTTTCTTCCTCTTCTCTTTTCTGTAAAACCCTTTGCGTTTGATTGGTGGAAGCATTTCAGAGTCACAGTTTGACTGATGCTCATTGGCAAATATGTTTCATCATTTCCTTTGAGAATAAAATGGTAAAGTGCATTAATTTTTTTGTAAGGAAAAACAAGCAAACAAAAAAAACAATGTCTTGAGCTGAATCACAGTCTAAACTGGTCGATCAAACAGCACAGGGACCAATACAATATATGGAACTAGTTCAACAAAGCAGTCTGTTTACTCTGGCATACAATACTTTCCAATAAACAAACACACCCAACTCCCATCAAAACCTTGGTGGAAAAGTTGCTATCAAGCTGATCATCACCGATCGCCAGTTGGAAGGGCTAACAAGCAAGGAAATGGAACAATCCTCTAACAAAGGCAGAGAGGAAGAAGCTAGCACACAGGTTTAAAAATGGCTTTGCAAAAAATTTCTGAGGAAAGAAATACATTCAACACATGTGTTTGGTCTCAGTGTTGTCCAGTAGCGCCAACTCTTGTCTTAGTTTGTCAAGGCACTTAAGATCTTTCGCTGTGGTTCGGAGTCACATGATGGACGGACAGTGAAGGTAAACCCACGGAGAATTTCAGATGATGGATGCTTCTCAATGTCTGTCTTTGGGAATGAGTTAAAGCACAGCTCTCTTCTCTATTATGTTCTGGTTTATTCAGTCTCCTGGAGGCTCCATGATTTTGGGTTATCTGCTCTAAAACAGACCTAACACACACACACACACACACACACTCACTCCCACCATCCACCTGTCGTTACCAGCTGGCAGATACACCTGGCTCACTGGCGTCAGCCAAAAAAATGGAATGTTACCATAGCAACCATATGGTGTTGGCTTGGCATGGTTGGCATTGTCATGGTAACAGCAGATCAGACAAGTGGGCAGTGCCAGCCTTATAGGCCAAGATGAATCAGAAACACACACACACACACACACACACACACACACACACACTGCTTAATGATAATGCTGATTCTTCAGAGCTTTAGAGCTCTACATAACGGCTACTGCAAGTAACAGGTTGTGGAAATAGCATGTGATTTAGTCAAGGTTTTGCTTTTTTCTCTATTTCCAGATGTTTTACATCTGCCTGTAGCTGCACCATGAAAGCTTTTTATATTCCCTATATTTGCTGCTGTAAACAGCCAATGTTGGTCTTAACCCAGAAAAATCCTCTTCAGCAACAGCAAAATGCAACAAAACAGAGCACTGATCTTACAGATTATCACTTTAAATCAGGGTCACTGCTTTTAGCAAAGCCATTCTCTGGACAGAAATACAGCCAACTGTGTCTGCCTTGGCTGAATCTGTGAGCAGTGTGAGCAGTGTGAGGAAAAATGGCCACAGCTGAAGTGTGTACTAACCCTTCCCTCCCATGGCTGAGCGGACAGGCTTTGCATAGATGGGTACAAGTGCATGTGAAGCAGCTAGGTCGTTAAAGACCGATTAAGAAATTAGAATACTTTGCACAAAAACACGACACAGGTTTTTAAAAAGTGCAAATAAGAAATTATGAGAAGAAGTAGTACTTTTTCAACACGTTCAACAGCTATTTCACAAGGACTTTATGTCCTGGGTTAAATTTAACATTCTTGGCCATGTCTTTTGTCACATAGCTTCTGTAGGCATGCACGTACATTGGCAGGCAGGCACAGAATGTAAATTTGGAAAAAAAAAAAAAATTGGTACAAAAATAAAATTCAGCTGCTTCCTGCCTCCATAACGTGGAGAGGCTTACTGGCCACACTTCAGTGTCTGATTGTCTACCAGTTGGTAGAAAATATCATACTCGTTTGTATTGCTTTTAGGGAATCATTTCTTTTCCAGTGCTGTGCAAGCAAACCCAGCATGCAAAGACATATCATTTGTGTGGTTCGTATGTGTTTGACTGTGGTTTTATTTTGGGAAGGTCTGTTGTAAGTACACATTAAATGATTCAATGCAGGTTTATTCATCAGGAAAAACATTATTGCTGCACAGGGTGTGATTTACATGAACTGAGGAAACATAACTTTATCCTGGAACAAAACTGTGGTTTTAGCATAGACTACAGTGGACAACATTTTTCTTGTACAGAAGGAAGTGAATCAAAGCCGTTTGTTGTATCTTTGATTCACAATCAAGTTCACAGACAGGTTGATGATCTTCCTCCTGATATAACAAAATTGCTTTCAAACATTTTGGCATCCACCTTCAAAGGGAAATGAAGTTACAGATAACTAGTGGCTTCATCAGAATATTTCCAGTTTTTCTTCAGCTAGTTGTTGGACAACTCTGCAATATCTGTCCACACCAGTGAGCACAGTACCCAGTGTTGTACTGTGTGGAAGGATGAGCTGAAAAACTGGCTTCAAGTATGTTTCTAAGTAATTGTGTGCGAGTGTAGTAAGAGCTCAGAGTATGCAAAAGTGCATATTTGTGTGCATGTGTGTTTGCACACTCCCACACCAGGTTGCATACCTCAGACCTGAGAATGCATGAGAGAAATAACTCTCGCAGACTTTCTCTCCCTATCTGCCTTTTTTTCAAATATAAACACACATACTCTCTCTCACACACACAGCAGTTCCCTACCATAGCTGCGACCTTGAGACTGAATATGAGCATGCATATCTCTCGCACACAGACACCAAACTGTAACTCTGTGTATGTGTGTCAACATGGAGCTTTGCCAACTCTGTCTGCAAAAAGAAACTATTCTCTCTTCTCCTCTCTTCTCCTCTCCTCTCCTCTCCTCCTCAGTCACATGCAGAATATTTTGCTGTTGTCCAGAGATAGCAAACAACCCTTTGGAATTGTCTGAATAAATAACTGTAGACCATCCAGTGATGAGATCACACCAGCCACGGCACCAAATTGGTGGCCCCTTGCCTACTTCCCCCACTTCTGGCACCCTTGCTCGTGCCACACCCATCTTCGAGCTTCATTGGCCTTCATTTTGATCTCAACCACACACCTGTAAAGTTGCATGACTGCATTGTTTTGATGCTATAATAATGCAAAATCCATCCACAGACAGACAGACAGACGGACGGACGGACAAATAAACACCTGCCAAATTACACAAAACTGCTTCTGTGGCAGTTTGCTCATGAAGACTTAGTGGTGGAATATGGATTATGAAAAACAAAATTTTTGAGGTAGAAAGTGATTTAAGGTAGAAAGTGACATCTTCTTCCTGCCTGCTAAAAAGACTTTTTGTTTTATTTAATGTTTACTAATTTTTGTTCTGTCCCTATGTTTTTATTTACTTTACTTTTTATTTAATTCTTTTCCTCTTGGCCTGTGGCCTTTGGAAATTTCTGCACATTTTCATTTTTCCTCTTTTATTTTATTCACATCTGAGGTGGGTGAGGCTGCCATCCTTCCCCAAACACAGATAAGACATGATGGACAATGGATTATCAGAGGTAAACCCAGCTGCCTTCCTCTGTCACATCTGCACTAATTGTCGAGGAGGGAAGGATTTTTAAGACATTTTCTTCTCTTTTTAATGTCACATCATTAAAGAGGACAGACTAACCCTCATAAAGTGGCATGCTACTTAAACAAGGGTACTGTGTCCTTGTCCAAAAATAATTTTAGGTCCAGTGTGGTGCCTGAGGTGAATTTCAGTCCTCAGTAATTCACATTAATTCTCAGTAATACAAGCTCACAAATATACAAACAGATCCTCTTACCAAAGCTGCTCAAATCAATATTATTATATCAACAATGGATCAAAACTCTGTAATGCAATAGGATCCACAGAAGATTATCATCAGTCAACTCTTCAGTTAATCTCAGCAGTATAGAACCTTTTTTTTTAATCACCTTTTAGCTGATTGTTTTGGTTTTCCGACCCACAGCTTTATGGTTTTGGTTCACTCTTGCTGCTCTTATCAGCCTTATTTCTTTCCTTTTCATTAAAAAAAAAACTAACACTCTAGTTGTATCTCCGTTTTATTTAGCTATGTGGTGAGTTGTTTGGTATGTGCTGCTTTGATTTTTTTCTATATTAAGGGTATGAATCATTCCCTGGAAAGCCCTTCTGTGTTTTCTAGATTTTTTTAGACCTCATCACTTTTCTTCTGTTTTGATAAATCAGCTACGTCTTTGTCACATCCGAGGGCAAAATCCCAGGAATGTCCAGTGTCGAGTTCTCTGAATAATAATTTAATTCAGCAAGTTTTTTTTTTTTTCCGTGGTGACTCATGGTGATTGAAAGACTTTTAGGATTGGAAGCACTTCATATTCATCACAACAGAGTGAAGGTTGCATCTTTTATAAAAGTAAATGTTAAATTGGTGCTTCAGTTCACACTCAAATCAGATTTAAATTTCTAGTTACCAGAATTGAGACCATTTCATATACATTACAATGATGTAACAATTCAAGGCTTTATCCAAAATAGAAAGGACAGTCTGGGGTGGCCTATAAGGTTCAGTCTGATGGATTTTACATTTCCATTTTCTACTTTCTGCTTTCTGAATGTACCTGAACCAAGAGGACATCAGGGAAAGTCAGCCTTGACTTTTCTGTGTCTATCTTGAAGTACAGCAAATGACAGACAGACAGTGAGGGAAAGAGTTGTCCTAACTTAAGAGGTGGGTATAAAATAACAAGAGAGCCACAGAGCTGTCAGTCAGGCAGCGGTGAGAGAGACAGTGGAAAAGAGAGAGAGCTGGATGTACTGTATATATCTGAGGCATAACTTGATTTGGTGAGAAAACATGACGTAGCGTCTACAGCGATGCTAGCACCTCTGGCACAGCAGGGCTTTGAGTTAATTGCGAACATCAGCATACTAACAACCTCACAGTGACACTGTTAATATGCTGATCAGTAGCAGGTATAATGCTTACCATGTTCACCATCTCAGTTTAGTGTGTTAGCACTGGTAATATTGGTAATGTTGACTAGTCAACACCAAAACCAAATCACAGCCAAGGCTGATGATAAAGCCTTATTATCAGATTATAAAACTTTGAATTTTGGCCTACAGTTTTCATGTAGGAGACTGGTGTTTGCATCTTGTCACAATCCTGCAATTTTTATTTTTTAACAACAAACATCATTTTTCCTCTAACTTTACCCATACTGTATTGAATTGTACTAAACTGAACTTAGGAATGGGATGAAAAAAATTACATCACTGTATACAATCCAGGTTTTCCAGAATTGTCTGATATTTATGTTCAAGTCTGGCGACAAGGTTGGGCTAAAAACACAAAGTTTTTTCTGCAGTCCATCACAGACCAGACATTGGACAGCACACTTGGTCTCAGAATTGCACTGTGCTACTGGTGAGCTCCAGTGAGTGCTGTGACAGCCTAGATTGCTGGAAATTGCCTGCACAGGAACAATGTACCTGCAACGAGGTTGAACAGGGCCTTCTGATGGTTCCAAATAAAAAAAAATCTGTTTATGCTTGCTGTCCATTTTCAGCACAGGGAAATGTTCGTGTAGACTAAGTTTCAGTCAAGCAGATCTGTTATTACACAGCAATGACTACCTGCCATGTTTTTCTCCCCTGGCTTTTGCCACCTGAAGCTAGATAAGAGATGCAACATGATAGTTTTGTTTGATGTTAGGGATAAAAAACAATGGTGGGAGAGATACAAACATCTTCAAATCACTGCAGAACAGAATTCATACTGTGAAATACAATGTGTGGTACAAATTCTACTGAAAAATACAAGAACTAGAGAAAAGATGTTTCTAAATAAAAAACATAATAATAAAATCCACTTTAGCACATCTGTCACACGTTGATCTGTATACTATATACAGTTTACCTGTGCAAACTCATTTCTGTGTATAAAGTACAGGCATATGTAGATGATTTAAGCTGTACACAAAGCAGCAAATGTAAAAGCTGCCTGTGTCAGTGCATACAAAGGTATGGTATGATAGCAATGTGCCTGTGAAAGTGACTGCAAATAACCACCTGAGGTGTGCAGCTTCAGCAAACATAAAAGGATGCACTACTGTGTATAACAGCAGGCCACAGGACACTGTGCAACAACAGCAAATTCACATTTTAAAGCAGAGTAGAAACATCAGAGTGATATATGGTGACCCAAGTTTATTTGAAGGCCACTTACAATTCCAGGCCAAACAATCACATTTACTGTGCACTTTAGAGGACAGTAGGAAAACATCTGTAATTACCAGCACATCAACAATCCCTGCAGCCACCCTGTGAAAGTCTGGAAATGAATTTACTGTCTCTGCAGTGACCAAAGTTTGTCTATGTAAATATTCTTGTCTCCCACAGCCAGAAACATGGGGGAGAAGATTGTTCACACCTTTTTTTGTGGGAGAGGTAACACTAAGAGAGACAAAACACACTGAGACAATATACACCTGTTCCCTGCTTGTATATTTCCATCCACACCACATATTTTTAGCTCAGCTGTGTACCAAATCAAAACATCTATTTTGTCTTTTTGGAAGGCCTGTCACGATGTTATCTGGCCCCACTCTGACAAGATCGACTGTCACCCCTGTTGGCAGATGGTGAAATGTGGTCGGATGATTTGTTTTTAATTCGAAAAGGAGCAGACAGAAACTGGTGCTAAAACTAGCATGTTAGCAACAGTACAGCAGCTGAAGAATGTGACTGTACAAACATGAAAATGTTTCGCAAATGTGTTCAAATCTCTGGTGAAACGGGGATATAAAGGTCGTCCTTCAACCAGAGAACATTTCAAATCATTTTGATAACAAGGTTTTAACGCAAAATCAAAAATACATACAGATGACATTGGAGATTCAAGTCTCAGTGCTCTGGTTTATGTCTTTGAAAAAGAAGATTTTTTTTGTGCTACAAAATTCTTTTATGTTTCTGATTGCTCTTTTATTCATGAGCTCAATTTACAGAAATTTACATGAACTGGAGTATGCTGGTGATTTTAATTTTATGTCAAAGCTTTTGTTGAACTGTTGTCGGGGGTCCAATACTTCTAAAGGAGTCACTGTTTATCAGCATGAATACATTTCAGTATGACAGTATATGGTTATGATTTCTCAGTTTTACATTTGCAGTTTCTAATTTTTTTCTTGGGCAGAGATAATAATGATTCTTACAAAAGGAAAAAGGTCAAACAGATAATGAATCCACCTTTCTCTTCTTATCTCTCTACCTTAGCTCTTTGTCTCTCTCAAATTCAAATGTGCTCTACTGGCATATCCATAATTAAGTAAGAATATTCTCAATATAACAGGTTGCTCAAGGTTTACAATGTAAGTGTGATTCACAACGTAAGGCATGAAAATGTGAAATATTTGCTACATTAACATTAACACTATACTGTGTGTACACAATATGAATCCACCAACGCTACAATATATACCATAATGAAATACAAAAATGTTTTGCGAATAAGGCATTGAAATGAAAGTAAGTTATTTACTGGTGGTGAAATATTCAGATCCTTCGCCTAAGTCAAGATAGCAATGTAAGAATGTGAAAAAGCATCATTACAAGTAAAAAACCTGCTTTCAGTGCTAAGTAAGTGTACTGAAGTATAATCAGAAAAATGTACTAAAGTACCAAAAAAAAAACCCTTATTCATTATGAAAGGTCACTTCCAGAATGCCATATTATATACATTTAATCAGTAGATTATTGTTATTGATGCATTAATATGTGGGCGACATTTTGATGTGGCGTGCCAAGGTGATTTTTTTTTTTTTTTTTTTTTTACTGAAAAGAGTGAAGGATGTTGTGAAGTAGAATTATAGAGTGGCATACAACAGAAATATGAAAAGTATAGTACAAGTAAGTAGAATATAGAATATCATGTGTCTCTTTAAATGTGTTTTAGAGAACAAAGGTAAATGATGGTGGTGATTCGGGGCCAGACTGAGATGCCCTGGGGCAAGGATTTGTTGTCGGGACCCCACAGACCCTCACTGTACACGGAAGTTTCATGTTGTTAATGAACATAATTGGTTGCAGCTTTATCGTACCATCGTGTGATGGTACGACACCACCTCTCTCTGGGTTTTGTGTGAGTAAATTTCTTGACATGAAAACAAACTGTATGGAGCAGAACTAATGTTTTTTGGGGGTCCCAGTCCGCTTTGCCTTGTGGTGATAAAGTTAACGGGGGGTAAAAAAAAAAAAAAAAAGTTTTAACGTCAATATTAATGTCTAAGGATGACGTAAAGAAAATAAATTCAAATTGAAAGCACGCGCGTCACCACACGACTCGAGAATTCCACGTTCTGTTACATTGTTTCTTTTAATTCTATTGCTTTTTAAACCAACTCCTGCCTCGTGACGTCACAGACTTTCTCTGCTGTGCTCGCGCTCCCTCCCTCCTCTCTCTCTCTCTCTCTCTCTCTCTCTCTCTCTCTCTCTCTCGCGCGCGCGCTCTCTCTCACTCCGTGTGAAACAAAGTGTAGTGTCCGCGAGAGCCCGTAGGAAGCGAAAAGAGAGAAACCGGAGAAAGGAGAGAATGGGGCGGCTGATCCCAGAACTACAGGAGGAATAATAACCCGCTAAAGAGAGAAATAAAGAAGACTTGAAGACGGAGAAGAAGACGGGGAAAGTCGCAGGAAAAAACTTCAGAGGGGAGAACTGTTACAGACTCAGACACGGCCACGTTTTAAAACATGGATACACTTTTCTCTGTATGCCTGGGACTCCTGTTTCTGTTTTCGACAGTCTCCGGCCAAATACCGACAGGTGAGTGCGACCGGATGAAAAACGGGACAGTTCAGAGTGTTTTCGGTGTGGCGAGAGGAAAGTTTGGACGGTATTTTCGTTTTCTCCATCTGGTTAAGCGTATGAATTCCTGACAGGTGTGTTTAGGTGTGGGAGAAAAGTTAACCTCGTCGCTGAAAATGCACCGTCGTGCCTGTTTAATCGCTTTTGTGCTGTTTTCAGATACCTTCGGATCTAGGAGCTTTTTTTTTGTTGTCACTGTTTAAAAAAACGTGAAACGTTTCTTTCTTTGCATGAAAGTCGTGTTTGAGCCAGTGCGAGATTGTCGGCTCTTGTTTGAATTCAGTCTGTTTGCCAAGTAGGCTGCGCTTACTTGCACAGATGACTAACGCTGACCTAATGCTTGGGTTGTGAACTCTTATGTTAAAGGTAGACAGCGACAAAAAAGTTGCAACATTTCTGTCTGGGTCTTTACATAGCTTCACAGGACTCAAACACACGAGATTTTCTGCTCAAATCTAGCAAAGCAGATCCGGTTTGAAGACCCAAAAAACCCAAATCAGCGGCAGTCACTTGCAGCCATGGGCTCACGGGCTACAACTGGCAACATATATAGCTTTTATATTGGGTTACCGGGCAAGAACATTCATGATAAGAAAGAGAGAGGGCAACATCGGTCACCGCTGAGCCGTGCAGCCTCGCAAGCAGCGCACGATTGGAGAAAAAGTTACTGTGTGCACGGAGATCACCTTCTAATAGCTATACTGTGCATGTAGTATCACAGTGAAGATCGATGTTATCTCTGTTCATTACAATGATCTCGTACTTAATGATGTTTCCATCCTGTGGCTCTTTCGTGCTGCGGTGCGGCGATGTGCGGCATTCAATAGCGTTAATCCCGATGTTTAGAGTACTTAAATGCTTGTAGGACTTTTTTGTTATTTACGTGCAATAATCCTTGGTGTGTTAAAAGTCTTTTCTAGAGGACTGTTGCTCTTTTGTATGTTCAACGGTCGGTTCGCTCCGCAAGCGCCGTGAGCTGTTCGCTCTCTGCAAACCAAATGATCCTCTCATACTCGAACTTTATTCTCGCTGCATTCAATAAAACCTAATGGTTGGGAATACAGCCTGTACGCCTGTACTGCCTGTTTGGTGAAGGAAATGTTGTGCCGTATGATTTAACTTGAGAAGAGAGATCCGTAGGATCAGTTACTTTTTCACTTTATAACCCGGTTTCATCCCAGGTTAAACTGTACACCAGTGAAATCTGTAAAGATTTATGGCGTCCGGTGGAATTTTATGGACTATCTGCAAGGTGCAGAGGGTGAAATCTAAACTCAGATAAGCACAGATAGTACATGCAACCGTGCGTATCACCATTGTTTTGTTAGGTAAATGAAATAATGAAAGGACCGTGACATTAAACTCTTTTTCTGTATTTTTCTGGAGATGCATGGAAACCGCTTTTGTTGTACTTGAGGTTGTTCCCCGACGCAAGTTTAAACAGTAACCCGCATCGGGAAGTGTGTCATTTGCTCCCTAGTCGTCCGTCTGGTCTGCAGAAACACGTATGCACTCCGGGAAGAAAAAAAGCTGCTGGGTGCTGCTGGGACGATGCTTTTGCAAAAAAAAAAAAAAAAAAGTCCCCCTAAACGAACTCGTCAAGGAAGTTATCCTGTGGCAGGACCGATCAGACTGGGAGAAAACTGCGTCTTATATACTTTATATATGTATTTTCTGCAGCTGTCGGTCTCCGCACAAGCAAACTCTCCCTACCTGTGTGTCTGTCTGCGTGGCTGCTGTGCGTTTTGTTTCCGCATTCAGCTGCTGTTTGACTCTGAACTCCAGCGCGGAGCGAGAGAGAGAGAGAGACAGAGAGGGACTCGTAGAGCTGTTTGAAAGCTGGCCTCGTTTTCTGCTCCAGTCTTCGCTTAGGCCTGTTAATGATTTGCATAGAAATGACACATTAATTACCACTTCATCTGTGTTTTATTGCCCCCTCTTCCACAACTCTCCCCACTCCTGTACCCCCCAACTGCCCCCCCCCCCCCCCCCTTCCCCTCCCTTGTGGCCATTTGGTGTCCTATGGGTAACAAATGTGTGGAATTTCTTTGAGGCCTCTTTGGGAATTTGAGTGCTGTTAATTTGCAAGTAAATACTAGTGACTGGATGCTGCTTCACACAGACTGGGAGGCTATCATTAGTTTGGGAATGGGGTTAAAAAAGAGACCTTAAAGCTGGTTGTGTTGTGGAATGAAAAAAAAGTATATATATTTTAAAAACAAGCTACAATAATAGTAATTTTAGTAGATATGGGAAAAGAATTAATTGCAACAAAGGGACCCAGTTTCTAGGAAGTAAGACGTAATTGTCATGTCCTCTTCTGTATATTTTGTGAATACTAATTGATGAAAAATTACAGAGCTTAAGAGGACAACTTGTCACATATCGCACAGTCACAAAAAGACCTCATAGTGCAGAGAGAGTGCAGGATATGCTAGATTTTCATAGATTGGTACAGCCATTTCTGTCCCTGACAGCACTTTTGTTCAGTAATTTCAATAAAATGTGTAACTGATGAGGCTGATAGGGTTAATAGGCGGATCATGAATACAGCCAGTGTGATGTGTCACTGAGAAAATGTGGCAATTGTTGGATCAGAAGCCAATAATGAAATAAATCACAGAGAATCACAGGCGAGATGTGTGTTTCCATGCAGCATCAGTTCCCGTTTCACTGGGAAATGACGGACAAGGACAAAAAAAATCAGTTGCAAGGACATAAAACTGTCCATCATGTCTTGTGAAAGTCATTTTGAGTTTCTGTAAATGTGTCTTTTCTCTAAATTTGTCTCATTTCTGTCATTATCTTCTAGTTTCCCATTTAGAAAGTTAAACTATAAATTATGGCATTTATGTAAATACGTCTCTCTCTTGTCTCTTCTTATCATGCTGTTTTGTGGCAGTTTTGTTTTCGCTTATCACTTACAAAGTCTGTGTAACAAATGTGAACGAGCATGCGTCCTGTTGCCTTTACGAAATCAGTAACTGACTTTATGTTAATTTGAAAACTTTCTAAATCTGTCTCCTCTCTGATCGAGTTGTGACACAGATTCCCAGCGTCTTTAATCTTAATGAAGTGAAATAATTGTTTTCCATTAGTGTCTCCAGACGAATTAGAGGGCTGCCGCTGCTACTGAACGCCAC
This sequence comes from Toxotes jaculatrix, assembly GCF_017976425.1. Lineage (NCBI taxonomy): Eukaryota > Metazoa > Chordata > Actinopteri > Toxotidae > Toxotes > Toxotes jaculatrix. Next base: position 5,563,575 of record NC_054412.1, read on the forward strand.
ATCTGAGCTGGTTTAATTATAATTGTAAATTATTTTAGTATTTTGAACATTAGAACCAAGTTGGTTTAATTATAATTACTTTTCTGCTCCATTTGGAAGATGAAATAAAATTGTCTGTTTTCCCGGAGAAGGGCGAGAGAAAGAGTGATAGTGAAAAAGAGGAGAAGGGGAGGGGAAAAAAAAAACAAGAAATGCAACCATTGGTTTTTGGCCGTGGGCATGTCCTCCACTCAAGAGACTGTGAAAACGGCAGGAGGGAGTGTGCGTGTGTGTGTGTGTTTGTGTGTACATGTAGTGTGTCAACTCATGTGCTGTCACTTAAAGAGAAAGAGGGCGGCCGATGCTTTTAAGCCCCCCGGAGTACAGTGGTACACAGACGAGCATGTGAAATGTTTGTCTCTCATTTAGATTCACATGAAAATGCCTCATTCTACTCATGCCATGTAAAATGGCGCCAAATCAAAGGCCGTTTTATTTAATTTCTCTTTAAAAGTAATGCTTCACTTCGCCATCCTTCAGATCCATCTTAATGTCTTCTCCTCAAATAAAACGCCACTTTGCCCAGAGCCAATCTGCTTCTGCAGATTTCAATTTAGTGATAGATTCAAAAGAACCCATCTCTTTGAAAGTACTGGCTCATTTCTTCAGCCGTTTGGGGATGAAGTCTGCGTGCACACAAGCGTGTGTGTAAAATGTAATTAATCTGTTGAGAGAATTCATTAGCTAATCCCTCATTAGCATGTGTGCATGTGTCTGTGTATGAATGAATTTGAGGGTATGTGCTGAAAAATGGATTAGCGACACACAGTGACAGTGCAACCTTCTAGCCTCTTGCTGTTGTCAGAGAGTTGAGAGGAGGGAGACTGAGACCATGATGTGATTGACACAGGTTGTGACTCAGGTTTCCATTCACCACACTGTGAGAAAAAAAATGTATGTACTACATAACAGGGTGCCCCGCCAGCCACCAGATATGTTTTTATTAAAACATGCCACGAGTTTGTATTTTATTTTTGTTTCTGTGACCATATTCTAAAGAACACAACAAGAGGACATAATTAATTGATCACCAGTGATGCTGATAGATCACGGCATTTCCTTGTTGATTTTAAGCCCCCCTTCCTTTCTACTTTACTGTGTTTGGAAAAGTACAATTTGAGAATCAGCTGTGTATTGGTTACAAAGGTTTATTCAAATGTACTTTTCTCAGTGCTGTAAAGTCGAAATTGCACTATGTTGTGACTCTGTGGGTGGTGGAAATAACACTTTTTTGGGCTCAGCACATGGACAAGAAAGATGTGCTTTTGTTTTGCATACTGATTTAATTGCTGCTTCCCCAAAAAGATGGTATTTGTGATTTCCTAATTAATTAATCATGTCTCCTCTGAGCCACATCCTGGTGGTGTTCATCAGCCGCTATGGCGATAGAGTGGGAGAAACAATAGCCTCGACCAACATCTCTGTTTTGGACGCAGACATCTTGTTGCATTTACATATACCCCCAAACCTCCACTCTTTTTGTTATTTATTGTAAATTTTATACTTAAGCCAGTATACAGTATTCCTCATGAATTTCTGGTGTTTCAGGTATGTAATGCACAAATTGAAAACTTACATAAAAAAAGAGGTAGATGGGAATATAGCTAATGTTATTGGTGGGATTATCCTTAAGATACTGGTACATGATGTGTGTAAATCATTAGCCAGCAAGCAGGAAGTGAACCAGGAAGGTGGGATAGTCCCACTGGAAATGAAGGAAGGCAGCACATCCAAAACAAATCCAGAATCCCTGAAATATCACATCCCTGATGAATGATGGTATTAGTCCAGTATCATCAATCTCTGCTCTGCCCTGTTTGGCTCTGGTCACAGCTGTCGGTACAAGAGGGGCCTTGAAACACACTGCTACCTCACATACACACTCATACACATGCACACACACTCTTACACACACGGCTGGCTAATGACAGATTAAGTAATCAACACTCTCAGCTGATTAATTACATTAGAGTGTGCGCACACACACACATACACACATTACATTCTTTGCCTCACACAGACACAGATGTGAGCAGCCTCAGCACCAGTTGTGTAGTCTTGTGTGTGGTGATAATGATGTATATAATGGAGACATCCCTGATGTGTGTGTATGTGTGGAAGGGAGAGAGAGAGAGAGAGAGATTGAGGGAAGCAGGCAGGTGATGACAGTCTTGGGAAAATTATTATTTTTAGAGTTGCCATGAGGGCTGGGTGAAGCAGAGGGTAAAGGTTGAGGTCGGGCATGTGTTGGTTAAAGGTTAAGGTTTGTGTTAGAGAAACAGCTGTCAACAGATTGTTCGTGGCACTTTATCAATACCAGTTTGTGTGCATTTGTGCTCAATGAGAGGTTTCGTTTATTGTTTGTTTTTATTTAAGATAATTACTAAGCTTTACTGGCTTTTGGTTTATTTTCTTGCCACTGAGCTGTGTGTATATATATTAAGTCTAGGCAATCCTTGTTTCATTTAAGGAGACTTCTCAAATGTCTCAAATGCACTGTATTTTACTAGATCATGAGTACTGACCAAAAAAAGTTAGAAAACTTTTTTTTTGCCACAATCTTTATTCTTGCTAGTGACCTGTAGAAAACAACAAACCACACCGAGTACTTTACCTTCAAGCTAAACAGTTTCATATTTTTACCAGTAATGCTTGAAATTAAATATCCCGTAGATAGAAGACACATGTGATACATTAAAAACAATTATTTTTCCAAGTGGGACTACACTTATTTAAAAAAAAAAAAAAAGCTTAGAAACATAAACTACAAAGAATCTCAACTCCTTGTCTAAATATAGACACTCTAAAATTGGCAAATTGATCAAAGAATAAGAAAAGAAGAGTAAATCAAAAGCAAGCGTTGATGCCAGCTTATGATACTTGACATCTTTTGACAGGTACTGTGGACACATTTATTTTGGTTCCAATATAAACATGGAGGTTTGACACCCAGCCCTATGCAGAAGTTAAACATTGTGGATGAGACTATGTAATTTGTGTAATTGTTAAGGATCCACAGAGGGATATGCTGACTCTCAAAAGACACACTGCATCTCTTGTGTATGTGTATGTGTTGGTCTGTGCATGCTTTCCAATCTAATTCTGTCTTATTATTCTTTGCTTTGCTTCGATTGGACGCAGCTCACATGGGGCGCGCTGAGAAGGGTGAGTTATGACTGGCCAGCCAAGAGCTGAGCTTCATCCATCACCGTCATCATCCTCGTCGTAGCCTTTGGTGTTGTCCTAATTAGCCCCGTGTCTTCACCTTAACTTAAAGTTCATTTTTCAATGTGTAGACGTCTGTTGTAGTGATCTAATTGTTAGTTTTGTCATCCGTAGTCATCCCATCTTTTAGCTGATGTGTCTTTACTAACCGTCCCATTTTGACTTCATGCTCATTTAATTGTGGTTTCTGTAATTGTAAGCAGTCACACCTTGACACACCACCACAACCTCGTTTTTGGAATATTACTGACACCTTAGTATGCAGTGATATTCAAACATTTTCACAGCATGAAAATGTTTAGTGGGATCATGAACTATTTAATTCAGTGTTGAAATAGTTTCAGGTCTTTCAGGTCAGTTTTCTTCCTGGAAATAATTTCTTCAATTGCAAACTTGAATTGATGAAATGTTTGAACCTCTCTAGTGCTGGTTTGCTGTTGTCTGTCTTTGTGACTCTGCCAGCCTGGCAGCCAGTTAATCTATTTGCCATTTGTCTGTGTGTTTCCCTTCCTGTCTCTGTCTGTCTCTGTCTGTCTGTGTGCAGTTAGACAGCTGTTGGTAGGTTTAAAGTTTCCAGGTGCTGTTTGTTTAGTCGAGCCTGGTCTTTAATAAAGGAGCTCTGAGCAACTTTGTTCCTTCGGTAGCCGAATACATCTTCTCTTCACATAAGTATCCACTTAAGCCACCATGCATCCTCTCACACGTCTGTCTTTCTCTCTTTCACACACGCAAGCACTCACGACGGCTGGTAGTTTATGAGGGAGTTGTTTTTTTTGTTGTGAAAGTGACAGGTTAGTAAAATACACCACAGACGCTTCACACAGGCGAGACAGACAGGGAGATCTCTGTGTAACTGTAGAGTTTGGTATCCCATAAGGCTTTGCTGTGACAAAATCAAAGCTAATATAGTGTTTATACTTTATTTGCACAAATCAAAGGAAATAAAAATACTCAATTCCTTTTACACAAGGTCATTTTCTGGTTAATCCTTAAAAACTGGAAGAAGCAGCTCCGATTTTTTTTTCTACATTTCTATTTTGTGTGTGTGGGAGTCAGACATAGGATTTGGACTGCTATGCTTGAAAACACTAATTATTTGATACAGAAATAATAGAGACCTAATGAAAGCCCAGTGGGGCAGAAATACTGTCAGTTCATATTAAGCGGGACAGGTTCTTGATAATGGTTTTGACAAGTTCTACGTCTTCTCTCGCTAATCTCAGCAGATTTCACTCAACTCAGTCCCTGAGACAAAATGTGTTTGTGACTACTTTGATGGCTCTGCTAGTTCACCTGAGATTAACAAAAGTGTGGTATTTTAAAGGATAGCTTTAGATTTAGCTGATAATTCTCCCATGACTCCAAACAAGGGTGGAGATCCACCATCTTGTTTTGATGGTTTGTTAACAACCTCCATATCCAGTCAAGTTTTCAGTTTCCATCTTTACTTTGGGCAGTGGTTTTATTTGCATGTTGAGTAAATGTGACAACCAATCTGTAGCTGCTCTCACACATGCACTGCAACCCTGAACTTTTCTAGACCTCACCCGGAGGAGCTGTATGTGTGAACGCGAATGTCTGAATCAGTTGAACCGGACTTTACTCTGCCAGCTCCTTAATACAAAGTCTGTGTAAGGTCCCATTGAGCCGATCTGTGAATAGAGCAGGTCGTTGTCCGGAGGATTCACAGCAAGCGAGTGGGTGTGTCGATGACGTTTCTATCCTGCATCCTGCACGCCCTTCACCTAAACCAAATGGAGTATGTCCAGTTGGTGTGGACACACAGTGACAATCCACGGCTGCGTGCTGCATGTTGCAAGGGCAACTCCGTACATTGTCCAGAGTTTATATGTGAAAACGGCTTCTGTGTGTGTGCGTTTGTGTGTGTGCCTATACATGTGTATGTCGTATTGAGCTTCTCTGTGTTAGCTCTCTGTTGGACTGGATATACAGTATTCCTGCCCAAAGGGCTTGTGTGTTTGTGTCTGTGTGTGTAGCTATGGGCAGTGGCTGAAGTGGTTTACATTAGTACAGTTAAGAAGACATCTGTCATGAAGCTACATCCACACACACACACGCACACAGAAGTCGCCATAAGCAATCCATGAGCAGTATACCATAGAAAGTCTCATTCCTGATCTCTGTGTGTAGCCTCATGATAAAATCCCAGAGGACATTCTGCTGCAGTCACTTCCAGCCCTGAATGTATACACTGATGTCAAAAAGACAGGGACACTATTTTTACTCGCCTTACATTCCTTTCCGATAACTCTCCTCTGCTCTTTAAGCTGATTTCTGTTCAAGAGCAGTGGAAAGCTTTCGAGAAATATAAACCCCCCCCCCCTGTGTGTGTGTGTGTGTGTGTGTGTGTGTGTGTGTGTGTGTGTGTGTGTGTGTGTGTGTGTGTGTGTGTGTGAGAGAGAGAGAGAATCAGGGGCTTACAGACAGATGACCAGTCCATTAAGATTATCATCTCCATCCCTGACTATATATCTTCACATCACCACGGTGCTGGTCCCCTGTCTGTCTGCGTGAGCAGATTTAAATCTTCTATCAGATATTCCAGAGCTATCTTTTCCCTTTTTCCCTCTAATTGATGTTACACAGTGTTTTTTTATCTGTCTGCCATACTAAACTGTGTCCGTCTGTCTGCCTGCCTGCCAGCCAGCCTGCGCGTGTCCCTCCTGTCTGCCGATGACTAGATGACTGCAGACACATGGTCAGTCTGACAGCGATCGCGAACACGTATACGCACCTACAGTCAATCACTCTCACAGACAGGCTGTGTGTGGGAGTTTGGAGACAGACATTTAAATGTTGAACATCTGTCTGTCTGTCTGTCAGTTTTCTGGTTGGTCCGTCTCAGCCTTGATATCTGAAGCACTGAGATAATGTGATGTATAAGAAGTTCAGCGCTTTAGTAGCACGTTTAACAGACACATCAGAGTGCTTACATTCTAAATATATTCAGTAAATACAGTGGTGTATATCGTGTTGTCTTAATTGTCAGTTCCAAGACGGTATTTGTATGAATATGTAAGTAGCTAGTTAATATATGAGGATAATTAACCTTTGATATCATAATTCAGTGTCCTCCAACAGTATTTAACTTGCCACTTTACTGGTCGAGATATTTTGCAGAGAGCTAATCCCAAGGACACACAAGTCAGTTCAAATGAAAGTAATAAAGTCAGTTAAGCAAATGATTGATCGCTAATTAACGGACACAAATTTGATTATTGGGTAATCGCTTAAGTCTCTTTATGAGGCCAAATTATTCCACAACCTTAACTGTCTGTTTATTATTGTAACCACGACAACGAAGGTCATCCAACCTTAATGAAGTACTCACTTTAACCCAAACCACGACCTTTCCCGAAACCTGACCAAGTTGTTTTTGTGCCTAAACCAAACCAAACCCTGTGTTTAAATTGTAACCATGACAACAAAGGTCTGGTACGCCTGGCGCGGTAAGGGCACTATTTCATGAGATGCTCCAATGGGTCGCCTCAGAGGGTATGGACAGACAACCTATGTGGTCCCTCTGCTTGGAGGACTTGTTGTCTCTTCCATTGGAGTCACATTTGAAAGGGATCTCTTCATGGCCAGTACAAAGAGGAGGACTGCTTACAGCCACCAAAAACTCTTTGACGTGTTCACATGGGCGTGTGAAGATTCTGTTAAGACAGACTTGAGAAATGTGAGCCCATCCTTTTCCATTAGGCCCCCGTTGTCTTCAATGGGACATTATAACTGAACTGCATACTTCCTCAGGGATTAAGAAGAGGTCACAAATGATATGCAAACAATCACAGTGTGTTACTGGCCTACATCAAATTTAAAATATACAACCACCAACAGCTTAAACTTGCAGAGGAGCCAGTGCTGCCTACTGATCTGCAGCCTCATACCTCCAACCACTCTGGCTTTCAGATTTATTTCTATGCATTCATGAAACTAAACAATAGTGTTTTCACGGTTTCCATAGATTGTAGGGTTAGAACACCTACTGAGACCATAACTCCCCAAGGCACTTGTGCTTTAAAGTGAGCAGAACTGAATAAATGCTTGTGGGAAGCCCTGACCGCGGGCACTGCTGCCCCGATTAGAGAACTGCAAAGTTGTGTGAACGGTGCAAACAGTGCGTCCTTCCCACTGGAAGTGATAAGGAATCAGTGCAGAGAAATTCCCAGCGGACATTCGGCTGTACAGCAACATGTGGACCAAGAAGAGCACCGAAATGGGACGTGTGATGTTTACTTTAGCCCTGAGATTCTGAAGGTGAAGGTGTTTGATTTTTCTTAAAGCTGATACTACACACACCCTGATGCACACACACTCCCCAGCGATGTTGATACTACGTGTCTGCTGGAGTAGAGCAAAATAAGTTTAGTCAAACTCTCCTCTCCTTTCTTTCCCTTTTCTCTAAACATATCCTAGTACGACTCCCTCCTTTTCTCCCCTCCAAACTTCTCCTAACGGTTATTTTATCTCACTCCCCTCTTCTCGTCCTGATCCCTCGCTTCCCTTGGAATTTATGGCCCACTAACCTAAACAAAGCAACACAACGTTTATCAAACCCTCCCCCCTTCTCATGTACTCCTCATACCCCCTCTCTCCCCCTCTTTCTCCCTTCTCGGCCTCCTCCTCCCCAACTCCCCACCTCCACTCACTGCCCCTTCTTTCCCCTTTTCCCTCCCACCTCCTCTCCTCCCTGTTTCTCCAGTTTCCGTGTTTCCCCCACAACAAGAGCAAGGGTGGGACTTTGTGCTCCCAAATCCAGACTGAATGGTGTTGTATTACAGGGATAAAGTGTGGGGATTCTGTTTAAGGTGGAAATTGTAATTGTAAAGGGAGTTATTTTCAGAGTAACATAGGAGCAACTTGGGGAAAGCAGTACAGCAAGGTAATTTAAAATAAGTTTACACAGTTACTTATCAAGACTGGACAATGAACCACATTTATGAAATTCCCAACATAATAAATCTCTTACTGACCTACATTTACAGAGATCAAATCTTTGTTAAATGTCTAAGAAATGACACTACTTACCTTTTAAACAAATTATTGGGACATTTAACTTTATAATGGTTGATCTAATAATTTATCCCAATACAGTTTTTAATAAATCCATATTCCAAGATTTCAAACACTCCACACACTCTCAGAGGGAGAGGATGAAAATATTCACTCTGTATCTGATGCAATACTTTAGTGAAAACTTGCTCTAACAAAAGCAAAATTACACAATGAATAAAAACAACACAATTTCCGTAACGAGGGGTGTTGTAATCAAACAATGTCAGTTAACAAAGCTGCCAAACAAAACAATCATGTGTTTTTTAATCTGATATTTCAAAGAGTGAAGAACAAGTTCTTCTCAACTCTGTCACGCTGACACAAAACACTCTCACCCCCCTCCTGCCTCACGTCAAGGTCTCTCTCTCCCTCTCTCTCGCTCGCTCTCTGTCCGTCTTTTTCTGTGTCTCGCTATCTCTCTCACCCACTTTCTGGAATGCTTTTGTTAGTGTTTTCTCTCTGCTCTGTTTTCAGTTCAGCCAGATTTACTCTGACTCACACACACACAGACACACTAACCCCCCCCCCCCCCCCCCCCCCCCCCCGAATATAAGACTTTGTAGAAGAAACTGTCTCTTTGTATTAAGTGCCTAGGTTAACTGTCACTATGTCTATATTGGGCCAAAGGTAAATAAAGTGTGTGTGTGTGTGTGTGCATCTCGTGTGTGTTCGTATTAGCCTGTGTGTGTGTGTATTAGTGTGTGTGAGCCAAGCGAGCTGTCTTGTTGGAGTAACGGTTAGCAGATACAGCGCTACCTCCCCATGACATAAACTGTCTCTTACACTCAACCTCACACACGCAGACACACACACACACATGCACACAACACTGCTCTAACACACAGCGTCGCTCTGTCTTGTTGGGTTAGTCCCTCATTACAAAGTGAGCTATGTGAAGTTAAGTACAGGTCTGAAGCAGAACTACTGCAGTCTGTGTTTACAGTCGGACTCACGAGACAAGCGTTTGAAATGATTTATGTAAAATTTAAGTTTATTTGTTATTATGTGGGAGGCTCCCGCTGCTTGTCCTGCTACATACTGTTTTGAGGTCCCGGAGCGATTTGCAAGCACAACTTACACGTAACAGTCTCACAAACATTTGTCACTCGTAAATTGCAGATAAATTAGCGAGTCCTACAGGGCTGTTGTATACTCATGAATTAGTCACATCAGATTACTGATGTAGCTGTCTGTTAGTACATTTCACTGAGATCCCTTTAGCTAAGAAGGAAACTAAGAAAAAGGAAATAGAGGAGTTTTTTGTAATAGTTTGGATGCAGTCATTGAAATCCATAAGAACCGTTGTGGGCAGTTTCCTATTTGACACATAAACAGCATTTTCTTATGTATGAAGTGGCTTCAGTAACTACTGCTTATAGTTCTAAGAACTCTGACCTTGAGCAAAGCGCTTAACCTCTGACTGATCTAGTGGCCACCAGTAGAAAACTGTGGTTACAAGAGAGCAGCTCCCATGTGAACGTACAGCAGCACGACAAGAAAACAGCTCAACACAACCGTTCCCTGGATAAATAAAGGTTAAAGTCAAGCCATGAGCTCACTCTGCCTCTCTTTCTGCTGTTTGCTCTGGTATCACACCTCCCCCCTCACACTCACACTCCAGAGGCTCACATACCTCTGGACGGAGAGAGAGCGAGTCAGCCACATGTGGTTTCGGTTAGCCACACTTTCCCCTCACACTGGCCCCAAACTAACCACTTCTACTTTACCATGGTCAAGTACATGTGTATATCTCCCATTCGGCGTATGCTGCTGTGTGTTTGCCTGTAAATGTGCCTGTCTGTACACGTGTCCGTGTTTAGTGCGTGTGTGTGTGTGTGTATGTGTGTGAGAATGCATGTCCCAGCCCGAGGCAGAGTCGAGTAGAACAGTGAATCAAGGTTAGTGGTCCAAAGAGAGCAAGAGAGATTGAAAGAGGGGGAGAGAGAGAGAGAGAGACTTTAATCGAGGCAGCAGCAGTGGTGGAAGGAGTGAAAGAGGAGATGGAGAGAGAGTTTAGGGTTTAGTGAATTCACATCTAACGGCGTGTGTGAACTACACATAATTATTTCATGGCGGTGATGGTGTCGAGCTGTTGATGTTAAGGCCTATCAGGGTGGACTTAATAAAACAGGTCACGGCAAGGATTTTATTTCATGTAAGCTTACGGTGTAGTAATCTGCTATTATAGGGTCTGTCTAGTGTTTCTAATAATAGGATATGGTCTCAAGTACAATTGGTGGTGGCGGCGGTGTTAGAATTGTTTGGAAATACTTGAGATTATTGAATTACACGCGCACCCATAATGACATAGATGGAGGACCTTGTATTTCACCAGTGTTTGTGCCCGTAACGTGGCTCAATGGCACAGATAAGGCTGAACGTTTTGAGGGTTGAAGTGACTTTGTATGTGATTATGTAAGTTGTTGATGAGTTGTTGTTGTTTTATCAACAGCTCTGCTGACATAATGTAAGAAAGTGGACGCTTCTCTTTGTTCTTTGGTTTATTATTTTACTTCACTCACTCAAAGATGCCAGATTTCATTAGTCATACTGAGCATTTCCAAACAGACCAAGCTTCATGATATTTTGTTTGCTGTGTTTTTTATTTTTTTCAAAGTTGTGACTTTCTGTACTGAAAGGCTGCAGATTTTCAGAGCTTTTCAGAGCTTTTGGTGGCTATATGAAGACAAAAACACACACACACACACATTGTACACACATACAAACACACAGAAAGATGTAAAACATTTGATTTTCTTACATTTTTTGCCTTAAGATTGTAAATGGAATTAGATTTAGTACTGGTTTGCACAGATTAGTTAAAATTATGGATCCTCGGTGGGTCAGTCATTACAAATTCATGTTCTGGAGCTGAACATTGTTTAAACTCATGCAACATTATATTACATTCCCCAAATTTTCAAAGCTACCAAATATGTCGGGCTGAATTTTAGGGAAATGCATAAAATATATACTGCACGTGCAGAAAATGATGCACAAATCATGCAGAATAGTTCTATTTGATGGAATGGGTTTTAATATTTTACTCAGTCTAACCATCAAAGAGCTTTGATGGATACTTGGAATGAGTCGATACAGAATATAGATATGTCGAACACTGTAAAATAAGATTTTTACTACCTTGAAGCTACTTATGGGGGAAAAGGGAAAACTGCAAGTGAAGGGGTTAAGTGGATCCTCGAATATGAAAATAAGTTGTTTGATCTATAGTCATTGTTTGAAGGATGATTATGAGCCAGAGAAAGCTACTCAACATGTAGCTCTGCCTCCTGGGATTCCCGAGAACATGAGTCACGTTAATCATATTGCCTGTTTTTTTTCTTAAAACCAGAGAAAAATCCACAGCCTAATGTTGCTTGCAACCAACGCATCCCAGAACAGTGCGAAACCTCCACCTACTTGTGAACAATTTAGAAAGCCAAACTCTTTTTAAATGACACTGTGAACAAAGAGTGAGCTTGACAGAAGTTTTTTATTTCTGTTCTCTCTGTGGCTGTTTCGACAAGCATCCTCTGTTCCGATGTGTTCAGTCAATTGTAAATCATTTTTCTTGGCTGCTGTGAAATCAGTTTGGTATATTATTACAGTATAATGAAGCATGGTTTAACACACTTAAGCTTAATCTATCTTGGGACCATGATACAATTTTTCTCTTTTTTTTTTTCTGGCTCTTCCAGTAAGATAATTTAGAAAGCTTTCCCGGTTGTTACAACTATCTTTTAATGTTTGTTTTCAAGAATAATTTGTAAGATTTGACCATGACCTGTGGGAGTTAAATTCTTGTTGCCATGTATCAGATGAGGTTAAAACTGTGAGCCCTGTGCATGGGAACGGAATTCTGTGATGAGGTCTCTGTTAAACCACATTGCTAACAACCAGGGCTGTATTGCTGCCAGTCTGTTTTCATGGCTATTAGCTTTCAAGTTGCAATTTCTTACCATTTTACAGTTTGTTAAGAGATGGCATGGGTAACAGATGTACAGAGATATGTTTTTGGATTTGATGTATAGATACAGTAGGAAAAAAAGTTGTGTGAGTGTTACTGTCACCATTTTTTGGTCTTGTATCTTAACATTTCCTCTCAATAGACGGTAGACATGGATAGGAAAGCAGTTTGTTTTATGGCATTGTTTCTTCAACACAGAGTAGAACAAAGTAGAAGTTAAGAAAGCAGAACAAAAAGAGCAGTCTGACGTAGATGGCTTATAACCACGATAAGAAGCTATGTAAATGTGCGTTACAGGCCCCAACCTGACTGGCACAGGCTTGGACTGTAATCCTTTACGAAATGGAGGAGAATGAAAAGGGAGTAAATGATACAGAATAGAAGTGGGAAGGGAAAAGTGTGTGGGAGAAGGAGCAAGAGCTGTTTGAAGTGTGATAAGGAACTACGCAAGAACAGCACAGACCAGAGCAGACTGACACAACAAACACTCGCAGCTGCACTCTTTCATTCCTTACCTCCTCCATATCTGCTGATAACAACAGAGGAGCGAGACAGAGGGAGGGAGTGAAAGTTAGGCTGGTTTGGTAGGATGCAAGGCTTGGGTTTTCTTTGTCTGATCATGCTCTTTAAGGCGAGTTTTTCCTCCTCATAAATCTCTGTCCTGTTTGGGTTTAATCCCCAAAACATATTCACTGTTACCATGTGGAAAAGAAACCAGAATGCATTGCTTGCTTTTTCGTTTGGAGCCATAGTTAGGCTATGACGCTGACTGACCTGCACAAGGAGGACAAATGCGAGTTGTTAACCTGAATTCACACAGACGGAGACGAGAGAACTGGACTTTGTTCTTTGTTCTCGTGTGTGTGTTTGTTTACATTGCTAACTGGCTGTAATCCTGTGCAGAGATTAGTTAGGTTTCTGCCCTGAAATCAGTCTGTTTGTCTTTCAGGGGCCGGATTCTGTTTCACATTCATCAGCATTTTGGTCGGAGCTGTTTAGATTTAACCAGGGAGATGTAGTAAAGGGTAAAACCACTTTACTCCAGTCAGTCAGGCCACTTAGTTTTCATGTGACCCGCCTTTTAAAGCTGACATAAATCTTAGAAATGCAAATTCATGGTTTATGTCATATTTGTCAAGTTGTAAGAGCCTGAAGAGCCTGTAGTTACTTGGACTTCCACCGAAAGTTAAATGTTAGCCTTATTCATTCGAAATTGGCCAGTAATTGTATTGCCTCATAGCTTTGGCTTCATGGTGTACCAGGGTATGTCATAGATTTATTTTTGGATTTTTGTTAAAGTCTCCAGTTGTATCACATATTGAGCAGCAACAAAAACCATGTGGAGAGACACGGGCAGCCTTTAGATGTGTAATCAATCGTTATGAAAAAGAAATTGATACGTCCTCCTCCCTCTTTTCTGCACATCTCCTCTCTTTCTTCTTCTCCTGTGTGCCCTCTTTTTTCTGTTGCTCATTATGCCGATCACTCAACTTTCACTGACACACAGTAGTCACACCTCATTACTGACCGTACACACACACACAAACACACACACACAAATACATGCAGCTTTCAGTCAGTGAACTTGCATCTTTCCTTCATGTGGCGAGGACGGATGTGGACGCTCGCTAGTATTGGTGTGTAAGAGAGAAAGCAACTGAGTGAAACATGATTTTAATGTTTATTAGCTAACTGGACAACAAACTGTGTATTAGTTTGTTGCCTTTGAGCATGAGCTAACGTGACAGACAAAATGTAGTCCATCATCATCAAAAGCAAATTTAGAAATTGAATCATCCTCACCAGTGGTGCAAAAACTGAGTACATCAAGTACTGTGTTTAACTGTTTATTTGAGGTACTTATATATATGTTCTTACTTTTTAATATATTTTTCAGAATTGATTTATGCAGTGATTTTTTAATTAATTGTTTAGACAATGAAATTTCCAAAACTTAGCGAAAAAGTGGCCATCACTATTTCTCAGAGCCCGAGGTGATCTCTCAGGTGCCTTATTTTGTCTGACCAAAAGTCTAAAGCCCGAAGATATTCAGTGTACAATGATACACAGCTAAGAAAAGCGGTACATTTTCACATTTGACGAGCCGAAACCAGCAAATGTTTGCCATTCTGAACACGTCTTCTACCACTAGTCCACACGACCAAACATTCTGATTAAATGTCATGCATACCAAAAAATCTTGTACAACTCTTGGGACTTATCTAAGTCACCATAAGGATTCGAGTTTATGTGTGAAGTGGTTGTGTGTGTGTGTGTGTGTGTGTGTGTGTGTGACTAATGAGTGGTGAGTCGTGTTGAGTAATGCACGGTGTATGCTGATGTGATTCCTACTGGCAGATCCAGGAGCTAGGGCTAGAAGGTGTGTGTGTGTGTGTGCATGCACACGCATGTGTTTGTGATAGGTAGTTAATGATACCAGTGTGTCTGTCCATTTGTAGATGTTTCCACACGTGCACACTGACCACAGGCCTGACGGGCAGGTCTTAATTAGTTGCCACGGCTACCGATGATGCGTCCTGACAGTAACTGTGGTGATGACAGAATCTCCTGCCTCGGAGCAGAGAGGCATGCTGGGATTGACACAGGGTCCACTCAGTCATCTGTGTGTGTGTGTGTTTGTATTTGGTGTTTGTGTGTGTGTGTGTGTGTGTGTGTGTGTGTGTGTGTGTGTGTGTGTGTGTACGTGTATATGTGTGTAAAAGTTTAGACTGAAGAAAATGAGACAGTTTGTCAGTCATGCCAGTTACTTCCTTGTTTGTCGGTCAGTCAAATTAGTCAGAGGGACACAAAAACACACACTCAGTACACACACTTTTTGTGTGGTAAACACAGTGAAAATAGGAAATTGCCTGGCGATTTCCAGTCTGTAGGTGTGAAGATGGAATGACTTCAATCATCACTTTATTCTTCCCTCTCCTCGCCCCCTCTATTGGTAACCCTCTCCACCTCATTCCTCTTTTCCTTTATTCATCCCGGGAGGCAGCAGGAGGCCAGAGAGAGCGAATATTATGAAATGTTTAGACGGCATGTCACAACACATCCACGGAGAGATGGTCAGCTCTACAAAAAAGGGCGATTTATTCAGGGATTATAAAACATGCGGTTCACCTCTGGCTTAAATCACTTAACAAAACAGGAATTTAAAACCAAAAAGGAGAAGCAACGAAATGAGCAGCTCGTTGTGATCTCTGATTTTTAGCACTGCTTTAGTGCTACACTTACAGCATTCATTATGCATTCAGTGATTTGAATTGGCCTAAATGACAGGCGAGAGACAAACGGAAGTGGAGAGACAATTGCTGCACTCTGATAGAGAGACCACACTCATCTGGATCCGTCTGTGTGTGTGTATGTGTGAGTTTGGTTTGCTGGTAGTGCACTCAGAGATGAATCTTAATGGCCATCATTTAACCTTTCACCTCAGCTTATACACACACACACACACAGACACACGCAAACACGCAGCTAGTTTACTGGATGAGGAATGAAGTGGTGGGTGGAGTGCTGAGGATATTAAATGGAGTGTGTTTGTGTGCATGTGTGTGTGTGGTAAGAATGAGGTTGATTGGGGTCAATAGCCACAATTTGCCTTTGAGAGCTTTGCGGGATCCACTCTTAACAAATATGATGCGGTGTAGGTCTCACAAGTAGCAGAACTACACAAAGTCCAATTTTAGGTTTTCGCACAAAAATTTTACTGACAAATATTTTGATAATTGATAGATCAATTGAGTCAAATGTCCAAAATAGGCAGATTCCAGCTTCCAAAATGTGAATATTTGCTGGTTTTCTCAGACTTCTATGACAGTAAATTGAATACTTCAGGGTTTTTGTACAGTTGGTTGTATTTAATAAGCAATTTGAAGACATCACCTGGGGCTGTGGGAATTTTCACCATTTCCTGACATTGCCAGTTGAAGCCCTACTGCAGTAAATCTTTCAAAGTAATCATGGTGCAACATTAGAGCTTTTTTAAAATCTAAAATTAAATTAACTTAGAATAAAACAGTGCCGCATTGCTCTGTACGGGTTGGGAACGTTTAGGCATGTTGCACTTCTGGCCACATCCCAACCTGCGATGTTACAGCAGGTGGTTCCCATCTGCAATCAAAGGCAGGACACCTGTTTCTGATGTACAGGTAGATAACCACAAAATATCTGTGCAGATTAAAACTGCTGAAATTGCTGTCTCACCAGAACAATTTGGGCCCATTTAATTCAAAGAGCAAGAGCAAAAAAATTCTTGTGAAGATTAAATTTGTTGCGTTTTGCAGAATTGGACAGAAAGGCTCACTTCAGTTTCTCGTGCCAAATCTCCTTCTGCTCATATGTCAGAGCTTTAAAAGTGAGAATAGTGTATGTGGAATCGCATGCATGCAGGAGAACTGCTGAATTGTGCCTACATGATGCTATTGGGTGGAATCTGCCATTTGTGTGTGTGTCTGTGTATGTCCATCTGGTATGACCCCCTGTTCAACTCCTCCAGCACTAATGCACATATGGACCATACGCACACACACACACACACACACACACACACACACACACACACACACACACACACACACACACACACTTAGCAGCACATACACACCCATATGAGAGAACAGCTGAAAGAAACTGCCCAACCCTCTGCCCATCCTCCCTCCTCCTTGGTTTCTCCCCTCTTTCCTGCACCGCCTCAGGACTCATCCAGGTGTCCACTTTCCTCCTCTGGTTCCTTTTTCTCATTTTTCTTTCTTGTCTGTCTTTCGTTTTGCTTTCTGTTGTATCCACATATGAAAAGCACTGGATCACTCCAGTTTGTGGTGGTAGGTTTGATTCATGTTAACTTAATGTTAATTTGACATTATGCTCTTTCCTCTTCTGGTTTAGTTCCATAGTTTCAGCTCCAGTGATGGTCACTGAATGAACTTCCCATTGGTCTCAATCTTTTTGTACATCAACTTGCTTCAGGTTATTTCAATTGAATGTTTGTCTGAAGAATGGAGGAAGTAAAGAAGGAAGAACTGGGGGTCAAGAAAAGAAATTGATAGGGGAATAAGGAAAGAAAAGAAATTAATAAGATCAGCAGTGCACTTCAAACTGAAGAAATGGGGGAGGACAAGAAGGAAAGGAAATATAAAAGGAAGAAAGAAATGGAAACAAAAGAAAGAAGGCAAGAAGGCAGAGGGGTGGTGGGGTGTAAAGAAAGAAATGAAGAAGGACTGAAGGAAAGAAAGAAAGAAAGGAAGGCACCAGTTTTGTGCAGGAGTGCAGTTTCAGCTTCTATAAACCCAGGAGCTCTGAATACCGCTTATTAAGCAGGGACCGTGTGTGTGTGTGTGTGTGTGTGTGTGTGTGTGTGTGTGTGTGTGTGACAGAGTGATATATTGAAACACACCTCTGTGGAACAGCTGCAATGATGAGACAGAGAGTAGGGAGTAAGAGGTGTCGTCTACCTTACACACACACACACACACACACACACTTTCATGCATGCAGACGCACAGAGCTGAGCCAAGTCCTTTATTGTATTACTGAGGCCAGCTTGTATCAGAGGGAGAGAGGGAACGAAAGAATGGAGAGAGAGAGAGAGAGAGAGAGAGAGAGATGAATTTGTTGTGACTGCTCTGGTGGACTCAGCTTTTTAACGCAGCACTTCTTTTTTTTTTGTTCTCCTCTTTTCCCCCTGCTTTCTCTGCACTCTCCACCGCTCTTTATTCCTCGACCCTCTTCTCTTCTCTTGTCTTCTCTTCTCTTCTCTTCATTCCACCTCCTCATCTGTGTGCATGCTTATTATATTACACGGACAACGAGACTGATACAGGGAATGACAGAAATTGAGAAAGACAGACAGTAAAAAAAGTAAAGGGAAAGATTTAAAAGAGGAGGGGAGAGAGAGCTAGAATTGGGGAAAAGAGAAACACAGAGAGGAAGAAAGGGAGAGAAATGGAAAGGAACCGACAGATAGAAGGAAAGAGAGATTGAATAGATGAATCTGATTTATCTATAATGAAATCAGCCTTAGTCTGTATAGAGGAATGTGCTCCATTCAGGCTTTCTGCTGTTACAGACAGATTTACCCATTTAATATTCTAAAGATCAGTGTGAGGATATACATGCAGACCGTCCCAGTGTTTCGCTGGTGCAGTTACTCACTGACTAGTCCTACTTTAAATGCAAAGTTAACACTTCTTACCATTTAAGACTGCTGATGGTGGAGAGAGTACTGTAACAGGCCAAAAAAAAAAAAAAATATGCAGGGCAGTTTCAAATTTTGTTGACCACTGATGCTAACATGATGTTCAACTTGTTCCCAGCTGTCTTTCTGAATCTGAGCAAAGAGAA
This sequence comes from Toxotes jaculatrix, assembly GCF_017976425.1. Lineage (NCBI taxonomy): Eukaryota > Metazoa > Chordata > Actinopteri > Toxotidae > Toxotes > Toxotes jaculatrix. Next base: position 5,582,236 of record NC_054412.1, read on the forward strand.
GCATGTTTTGGTTTGACTTCTGGTCTCCACTGCTGCAAGAAGAGTTTGAATAAACATATTTTTCTGGTAGCGGCTGTTTTTAAGATCAAATTCTTTGATCTCCAAATTCATCCAGTGAAGAAGTGAAAAATCTGACCACTAAAATCACTATAAAGAGGTTGGAGAATAGTTCAGTGCCGGTGATTTTTGATAAATGTCACGAATCCTCTCCGAACTCAGTTTTTTTCTGTTTATTTCTGAAACAATTACTTGATTAATCAAAAAAAGTTCTGCTAAAATGATATATTTTAAGAACTGACAAATCACTGAAGTCATTCATCAAGAGAAAATGCCATTGATAAATTTTGGCAAGAAAACATATTGATTTGTTTGACCTAAATATAGCTTAAAATGAAATGACGATAAAGAAAATAAAAATGGTTCTATTTGTTGTTAAGATCTCCCACAAATACAATAATCTAAACCCAGAGGGGGTAAAATATGAATAATCCTCTCCTCTCACCTCCCTCGCTTTAGAAGAAATCGAAACACTCTGCTTCACTGTTCACAGTGATCATATGTGTTTGAAGGTCTTTGTCTTCTGGGTTCATACTGAAAGGAGATGGGTGCATGCAATTTTCTGTTTGTTCACGCATTCATACATGAATACTACGGCAAAAGGCTTTTCCTGTTTGCTGTGTGTGTGTGTGTGTGTGTGTGTGTGTGTGTGTGTGTGTGTGTGTGTGTGTGTGTGTGTGTGTGTGTGTGTGTGGGCATGCTCTCTCCCTCTTTCTACCTTTCATGTCCGTCCAGGCATGAAGCAATCCACTCCTCACACACACACTGCCTCAGGCCAACACACACACACACACACACACACACACACACAGACTCCGCCACATTGCCCATGGCTACATATTCGGTCCAAGGAAGCTGCTTTATACTCTTCAAGTTGTTTGTTTGAGTGGATTTTACACAATGCCCTTGGCATAACACACATACACATTCAGAGAGAGACATGTGGAAACACACAAGCACATTTTTAGGCCTGATTGTACGGACTTCTGCTCCTGTGGGCATGGCATAATAACACACAACAGCACACAGGCTCATATACATTTTGTGGATGCATCTCTTCCTACTGAAGCAGCGGCCATGATCAGAGATGCCGTCCAAAACCCGCAGCCAGATTGGTGTAGCTCACCTGCCAGAAACACTGTGCAAGTCCAATTATTTTGTAAATGCGTGTGTTTGTGTGTACGTTTTCTCAAATTGCATCTGCTGTTATGGCACAACTTTTTAAAGCAGCTTCTGTATGTTTCGCTGATGGATGCGGGCTCTGTTGTAAATCAAAGGATGGAGCCGCAACAGTCTGCTAGTTGATGCTTTTTGCTGTAATATTGTGCAGTGATTTGGGAAAATTACAGTCCATCTCAGGAGTTTTTTGGAGTAAATGTTCTGTAAATGGTCCACATTGTGCATCGCCGGGGGATCATCTGGGATTTGTTTATTCTGAAAGGAATCAAAAATGTTGTGATCGCAAAATCCCAGTTTGGGGACAGAATGGGCCAATAATGCTGGTAAAGTGGTAAACTGGTTCGCCTTCTCTTTCATCACGTCTATATTTCCTCTCTCTCCTTTGCCTGTGTCACTATCAGTTTCCCCGTCTCCTCTTCCTCGTCCCTCTCTCCCTTCCCCCTCGCCTGCAGGACAGGAGGCAGAGAGGAGTGGACAGTTAAAGGAGATGATCCCTCGCTCGCTCACTCTGTCTCTGCCTCTCTGTGTCTTTCTCCCTCACTCGCCCAGCATTACAAAGCCCCTTGTCCACTTTGATTACTTACATTAACATGAGCAAGAAAAAGACTGCGCTCTGGATTTGCCTGTGTGTGTGCGCTTCAGAGGAAGAGAGAGTGGCCGCGTTTGTTTGTGCGTGTATGTGTGTGTGTGTGTTCGGCCCAGACACAAGTCAACAACCAAACAGAGCAGTGATTGTTGGGTTGTTGTATAACAACCAATGGTTTCCTTGTGCGACACACCAGAGAGGAACCAGCATTTTCTGCCTGGCTGCTGTGAACGTTGCCACTGACATGGAGGGAAGAGGAGGAGGAGGAGGAGGAAAGCGTTAGAGAGTGTGTGTGTTGGTGTGTGAGTGTGTTCAGAGGGATGAGCGATCAAGAGGAGGAGGAGGAGGAGGAAAGGGGGAAGGATGGATGGAGAGGTGGACATGGATAGATACATGGGATAAATGAAAATGCGGCTAGTCTGTACTTGTTTTCCATTATCAAGGTTCCAAACTGTTCACAGAACAAACACAAACAGCGTTAATTACTTGGCACACATTGTGGTGTACGTGCCACAATGGGAGCGAAAGCTTCTGAATGTGTGTGCATGTATACACAACAAAGGGAAGAGAGCTCGTGTGTGACAGAGATAGAAAGGACAATGCTGTGGGAAAGTTTAAAAGATGTAGGGCAACACTCATGAGGGTGGTCGTAAGCAGCTACTGAACTTTGCTCTAACTGGAGTCAATAGTTTCCAATCGTTTGTGCTGACTTAGTCATGTAATAATGTTACAGCGTTCATGGTCTGGAAAAATGCTTTCCCATATAAAGACAACTGGCTCTGTTTAGGTGATGATTTCTTTCCCAGTCAACAGATTTTGATTTGTTTCCCAGTCGCTCTACCTAACCAATGAGGAAATAACATCAGCAACTTCAGGTAAACTGGAACTGTGACCCAAGCTCAGGAATAAAACACCAACTGCAAACAACAAACCGGGCTTTGTTAAAAAAATACAGTATATATTGGTTGTGCAGTTTATGGCGATGAAAACTAATCTGCCCATCCTGTGATTTGCCTGTGAGAACTTTGCAGTTTAATTTTTGATTGCAGTGTAGTGCCTTTCTTATTTAGCAGCATATGACTGGTAACCTCCTCTTGCATTATCAGCTGCTGGAGACTGCAGCCATTTTCAGCACTAAAATAGATTAACAAAATGTTAAGTAATTAAACAGCATCAATTTGCAGCAATTGACAGGCTGCCTATGAATTAATTTGTTAATTTGATGATGCATCTTTTTTTTTTTTTTTTTTGAATAATGAATCTGGAGAATGACACTGCTATCTCGCACATTTTTAAAGCTGGCTGCTTTTTGTTGGTGCTCATCATCAGTCCCTGAGGCGTTCTATACTGCTACCATTTTAGCAGCATGTCCTCCTGAATATTAATTTTCCCCTACCTCAAACAGTTTTAACACATGTACACTTTTAACCTGAAAATCGGGACGCATATGAGATTGAATTTGATTCATGTTCTTGGAAACGTATATTTAGGATATTCAGGGATGGGTGTGTTCATCCAAAATCTGTATGATACTGCAGTAGATTCTTTACCAGCCTCATGCAGCCTGTTGAGAATCTTATGCTGACCTCTGATCTTCCCAGAGGTGTACACACAAAGATTAATTTATTGACCCATAAGGGTCAATAAAGAAAGTATCCCATTAAATTATTCGTCCTCTGCCATTTTTTTCAGTTAAAAATCACATTTATAGGAGAAAATGTCCCCGTCCCTGAGTTCACTGTTCAATTTCTGCTGGGACAAAGCAAGACACGTATACAACTCACAGCCAGCAACAGGACTCTTTGTGAGAGGACTATAGGTTTCTTGTGCTGCATGAATGAAATGGTATGGAAGGTCCAGTGAGAAGAATACATTGTGAGGTGACTTGTAGTACTCGCTTTGTGTAGCCTCTGCAGTGTTTGTGTCTAGATCTTAGGTCATGGGTGTGTATATGCTTCAGTGATGCCCTCCTCTGCATTTCTTCCCATGACTTTGACATTAAAGGGTCCATCTTACTGTGGGTCCATGCTTGATAAACCAGGGTCTTATGCCCTGGAGCAATAGGCCACAGCCCCTCAAAATGTACACTCACATTCTCCGTGAAAGGGACATTTCAGGGTCAGAGACATGGTCGCCATCCTGGAGAAAGTGTTTTGTTTATCTTGGTGTGTCTTAAAACTTCAGTGTGACATATAGTTAAACAAGAGTCCTAAAAATGGGAACTTTCAGTTTTGCATTCCGTTTACAAATTGTTGAAGATTTTGCAGTGTACAGAATGTTGTCAAGGCCAATCAGATTCCTTGTATCTCAGAGTTTTTTTTTTTTTTTTAACTTGCCAATTTAAGAAAAAAAAAAAATCATTGTGTTTCTGACATTTTGCAACAACCATTTCCAGAAAGCTGGCAGAGACTCATTCATGCACTGCTGTCCCCAAATCAATGTTCAGGCTTTCTGTCAAGGTCAGGAAATATTTTCTGCTTACAGGAGACAGTGTTTGCTGTCAGCTGGAGTAAAACTGACGATGATATCTGTTCAACACTGACAAGATACAAGTACATCTACAATCCTTTTTTTATACCGTGTCCACTATAAGTGGCTTCACAATGGGTTTCACATGATTCCCACTGGTCCCATTGTTTTTTGGAAACTGTGGAAAGTTGTGAGGCGAATTCCATGCAGTGCAGGGAATGTAGTAAATTATCCAAAGAATCAAGGCATTTCTGGTTTTGTTTTTTTTGTTTTTTTTTTTTTTAGGGTGACGAATGTGCAGGTCAGCTCGATCCATTAATTCCACACGGACAGAAAATTTAATTTTAACTCCTCTTTAGATTCTGAGCTTTGAAATTGTAGGATGTGCTAGAACTGTATTTTTTATTTGACAGCAAAGAAAGACAAGCTTCCACTCTGACATTCCTAAAGAAACACTGACACGATTTCAATGACCCAGAGTTCACGCAGCACCACCGACAAAAGCTCTGTACTCAACAACTGGGAGACAGCCACTGCTTATTGTCTGATGCTGTGTGTGTGTGTGTTTGTGTGTGTGTGTGTGTGTGTGAGTGAGGTCAGGGATTTAAACCAGCAACCCTCCAGTCATGTCTCTGACCATTAAACCTCAGGACTGCCCATATATTTGTCTATTGACCTCAATATGTGCAGACAGAAATAAAGAAACAAAGGGAGGGGACACATTTAACGATGGTGTCTGGTGTCTAATAGTGTGTACATGAGCTTTTGTGTGTGTGTGTGTGTGTGTGTGTGTGTGTGTGTGTGTGTGTGTGTGTGAAAGCCCGAGGCAGTGCTCTGTAACCTGAATGTGAGTCAGAAACTGGTTCGACTCATTTCCTGCTCAGAGCTTTGTCATTTAACAATGGACACGCACACACACACACACACACACACACACACACACACACACACACACACACAAGCTTGAGAACAGTATTCTATTAAAAGACCACTCCCCTGTAGGTAACTGGCCTCTCCCTCCCATGAGCCACTCCTTTGCTCCAACACACACATACTTAAACATACGCACACATGATAGTTTGTATAACTAGACTTGAATAATTGAATCAAGGTGAATTAATATAATTTCCTAAAATGGCTCGTTTTCCAAATGTGGCCCATCTAAAACATCTTTAATTTTCCTTATCATTAAACTCACACAAGGACACAAGTACCAAGTACATGACCATAATGTTTCTCAGTTTCTTTCACTGGTGCTCACACACACACACACACACTCACACACTGTCTCTCTCAAGCACACACATTCACTCATATACAGTATTTCCCTGTTGTAAAGTGTAATAACAGCTGTCCTCGGGCCAGTTACAGCTATCGTAAAGAGACGACAACTCCCAAAACTCATTTACCCCACACACACACACATACACACTCGCCGTGAACCTGGAGGGAGGAGGAGTGGAGGTCTCTGTACCATTTATTCTGCCCTTTCTTTTTTCTGCCTCTCTGTCGCTGTCTCTCTCTCTCTCTCTCTTCCTGTCTCACGTCTCTCTTTTTTCAGCCCATAAGTGACGTCTGGCCACATTTTACAGCTGAAGGTGACAACGTACACACTCATATTCATGCACACTCTGCGGTATGTGCTCTCTCCAGTCTCCGGGCCAGTGTGTTTGTGAAGGAGAGAGTTGAAAACAGACAGAAGAGAAAGTGGTAGTCGTGGGTTCACATTCCTATAGCTTCCCCTTTGCTGTGCTTTGAAGAACGGCTGTTGTAATGAAAACATGAGATGCAACACACACGCAATTTGTGGCTGAGGGAAAATTCTGGTTTATTGCATCTGGGAATTTATTTCTGTAGTTCTGGCGATGTTTTCGATCTTTGATGATATAAACAGGGGAAGACTGATCCAGTACTTCACCACATACACGAGCAGCAAACAAATTGTTTAGTTAGAGACCCTCATTCCTCTTGGGGATTTGCCAATGTTGCTAATAAGATTTATGATTGTTTTGTGTGACTAACCCATTTTGTTGTGATCTTGTACATCCAGAATCTAGAAAAAGAAATCTTGAACTTAACTAATTAACTGAAAGTAATCTCTTAGACCTCGGGACACAGCAATGCCGCTAATACAAAGTCAGATGTGGCAGAAAAGCACAACTTGGGCAAATGCAGTAGGTCAGAGTTGAACCTGAGAGTCTGTTTAACACAAGACCAGGCTTGATTTTTTTTTGAGAGGGGACAGTCCCAGGGTGGCCCTGGTCTGCCGTGTTAGCATGCGTTGGTGCAGTTATGGCCGAGTTGATCTGAAAGGTTGTCTCCAGCAAATCATGGCTTATTGTGACTCAGCCCTATAAAAGAGAGCTATACTTGACTCATTAAAACTGGCCCAGGATAAACTGGAAATATCACTGCAGCAAAATTGGACAGGGCACATACCATCAGACAGTCAGAAAGGATTGACCAGATTATTTGAACCACTTTGCTTTGGAAATAATAATTAGTTTGGGTCAAAACTTTACTGTTTGTCTTCATTATCTCTCCCTTATAAGTTCAGCAAAAACCTGTCCGAACATCTGCCTCCTTGTTTCTCACCCCCTCCCTCTTTTATTTTTTTGGCGATGTGGCCTTCTGCCCAGATGTTAGCACTAAACTTGATGAGAGCAATGTTATTACTACTGTTAGCTACAAAAATAACACGCAAGTCGTATTAAACAGAATTTCCTTTTAATAAACACCTGTCTTTGGAGGTAAATAGACTGACCCCAGCGCTAACATAGTTGTAAATATTGTTTCATTTAGTTTTACATTTATACACACGGCCTTGGCGTTCCTGACATACAGCTGCAATCTTTATTTATACCTGTTATCATTACCCTCAGCACTGCCACCATCTTGACAGGCTAACAGAAATGTGTAATGTATGTTTATCTCTGCAGACAGTCTCAGCACTAGGAGCTCTGGTAGTTGTCTGGCCTGCTAGCACGTTATTCCCACTTGTATGTTATTCCCTTTGTTTGGGTCTTTATGATTTCCACTGCTGTGTAATACGGTCTTTTTCTGTGCTGTAAATTTCCTCCAGGACAGTAAATGCTATCGTTAGGTATCTTTTGTTGTTCGACAGAACTGTGTCACAACCACAGATGAAAGAAATTCTTTGACACATTATTTTTTAATATTTCAGATTTTTTTTTTTTTTCATATTTGATTTTTATTGGTTTCAGAAGTCCCAGAAACATTTTCCAAATGTTATTTTAGGTGCTGTTTTCTTCTTTGAAGTTAGATATTTTAGAGGCCTTTTTATGTGTGTTTATTTATTTGTCTCTGTCTTTTCTCTCTCCGTCTCTGTCGGTCTCTCCAGTATTAGTGCTGTTTCAGGTTGTTCTTTGTGTGTCAGTGTGGAGAACTGCTTTTTGTCCGACAGGCTGAACAACTGAAGTGCTTCTGCTGCACAAACACTGGATAGACTAAATCCGACCCGCCGGTCGGTCAGTCAGTAAATCAGTCAGCCAGCCTTTGAACCAACTTGCTGGACAATTGGAGAAGTCAGCCAGGCAGTTCAGTGTGTCACCAGCCCCTGTGCTGACTTGCTAAGCTAGCTGCTTCAGATTTAACCTGCTTATAGCTCTCGGGTGGGATTTTTTTCTTAACTCACAGTTGGGCTTCCTTCTTTTCACACTCTTCTACTTTTTCCCCTCTTCCCCTCATCTTCACTCTCTTTTCTTTCCTCTCTCCTTGCCTTTTGTTTTTCCCAAATTTTTCTCCTCCCTTCTCCATCTGGCCTTACTTACCTTGTGCTTCTGTCGATGTGTGTGTGTATGTCTGTGGGGGATGGTGTTTAATGTGTGTTTGTTCTGCTCTTATCTCGTCCAAACCAGACCTGCTTTTGAGTCCAAAAACTCAGCTGTGCCCCGATTGGCTCAGAAACAAACTGCCTCCTGTCTGCCCTGTGATTGGCCCATTCAAATCCTCTACAATGGATAGAGCATTTTTTTTGATTGTATCCCCCCTGGTTATTTATCACTTAGCTATCAGGGAACATGATGAATGGTTTAGAATAACAGTGGAAAGAAGCTTTGCTGGCTCCGGTGGCATGTGGGTACATACAGGTGAAGGGCTCGCTGCTCCGCCCAAGTGCAGCCCATCAACCGCTAGCAATCATTTTGACCCCATTCTGTCCAGTATTGATCCCTTTACAGTCCAGGCTCCTTTTGTATAAGTCAGTGGCATCATGTTTTGTTGAGAAGCGTCATTGAGCTGCTTACATCTTATGAATTACACCTCACTCACATAATGTTTAGATGCTTGACGAGGAGACCACCGATACCATATTAATTGCTTCCTGAATTCTTCCCACTTTGAGTCATATTATGGTTAAAGTTTATACAGGCTGACTGTCTGTAGTGAGTCAGCCAGTCAGCATTTTTGAGGTCAAGTGTGCGGTGAAGGGTGGAGAGAAGCAGCCAGTTGAGACTTGTTGTTTGGGGATTTTACTTAAAAGAAAATACCAGCTGTTCTCTCGCTTCTGAGCAGAGCTGAGTGCCGTCGGAGGGCTCCGTAATTACTCCCCCCTGACTCATTCAGAATGACACACTGACACGGGATCTGATGGTGGAGATGGTTTATGGGTTGGTCTTTCGGTGACGTTACAGGCTACCAATGTCCAGAGTCACCTTAAGACTTAATTGCCATCCCTGAAACTTTTCTGTCTTGTTTCAGTTCAGCTCTTTTTTTTTCTGCAGAGAAAGAAAGAGGAAGAAAAGTTTACCTGTCATGTCTGACAAAAAGATGAAGTGTGTCAGTGTTCCCAAAGCACCGTGTTTTATAGTGAATTGTTAAATTGACTCCTACAGTACCAAACTGTAAGATATCCCACACCGACAAAGACAGAAAGAAAGGGGTGGACAGGGAGACAGTAAACAGAGATGTGGGTGTGGGGAGCAGTAAATGGGTGAACAAACACACGAAAAAAGGAGGGGATGGTTCAGCTTCCCTGAGAACGAGTGAAATCCGACTCCCTCCAGGGCTTATGGGTGAACTCATTCACAGACAGGGAGGCGTGAAGAGGGGGAGGGAGGTAAAGGAGAGGTGAGCAGGATTTCCCAATTTTCTCTGTGAACGACAAGCTCTCCTCTCCGTCTCTCTATCATGCCCACCTCCTCTCCTGTCCTCTATTCTCCTGCCTTATCTGCCAGCCAGTCAGCCAGTCAGTCAGCATGTGAAGTTGCTTTAAATGTCAGCATTTGAATAGTAATAGAGATTAACGATGGAGAGATAGACAGAGAGTGTACGAGGGAGAGAGGGAAAGCACGGGAGAGAGGTGAATGTCATAAAGATAGTGTCTATGGAGGGTTTTCGACCCCTGCTAACAGTGCTAACAGCTATCTGGACACACACACATACACACACGCATTGTACCGCTCATTGTGGTCAGACAAAGAGAAGCATAAAGACAGATAGAGAGAAAGCAGATATTCCCTTAGAGGTGGGATGTACGAGTTACATAGAGACTCATGCAAACATTTGGATGTTTTTGTTATTAAATTCAAGCTAAATACATTTTCTGGTTCCAGCTTGTGTGTGTGAAATGTGAGGATTTGCTGTTGTTCTCATTTAAATTGTTATAAAGCTACATACACACTGCACCTCAAACCTGTCTCTGTACTGCAGTTTTTTTAGAACTTATCAGCTGACATTTATACGATATATATATCTGCAATAAGCCAATATCAGCTGATATGTCATCTGGACCCATTTATTGGTCTAGCTCTAATGCTTATCTAATACTTATAGCCAATGATGAAATGATAACATGAGTGATTGATCAGGCACTCATGAGAAAATTGATCCACAACAATTTCTTAGCCATTTATCAGTGAACACAAAGCATTCATTTGCTCCAGCTTTATCCATTTTACATCACTGTAATTTGTTGGTTTTGGCAAAACATTCAGTTTTTGTAAGGCGCTCTTCTTAATTTCATTTTCCGAAAAAGATGGATAGATAAGCCAACAATGTCAACAATGATTAGGTTCAGCCTTGTGCCAACAGACACTTTCAGACCTGATGTCTTTCTTTATCCACATGAAGTGTGCAGCCGCCCTGCTACAGGCAATATTACAACCTTTTTCAGACTGCAGGTGATGCAACATCCCGGAAAAAATTGAGAGACTATTTTCCATTTTCAGATTGAACCTTTTAATGATAAGGTTGCCATGTGAACCAAGTAGTTTGCTGAGAAAGGTGCCATTGAAGGATCAAAAGACAGTTCCTCACTGTCAGCCCAGTTCCCCTTCCTATTGTATTGTGCGACAGTGATACTGTGTTGGCAGGTCATTAGTGCGTCGTTCATGCCTCATTGTGCGCTGATGGTGCTTTTTGTTTGCGGTTGTCCAAGCAGAGATGTGTTTTCTCGTTCCACATTCAACTTCCTTTGTGAAAGCCTCATTCAAAAGCAAATTTCTCTCTAAGGTCAGAATAACAGACAATTTTGGAAACACGGAAACAGAGCTCAAAGTACAGTGAGTGCGCTATTTTATGGCAACGGCATTTTAAAGTAATGCAACTCAGAATTAAATGTTGGCTCAGTAAATAAAGTTTTAAACACCATCCAGACATGTTGGTCAATGAAATGTCAATATGCAGAGATGGAGGTCATGGCTGCCTTTCACCGACGCTTTTGTACAACAAAATCACCAGTTTGTGGAAAATAATGCGGCGCTTGAAAAGTGCTTGAGTTTGAATTTGAATTGAAAAGCCGCATTAACCCCAAGAAAGGAGCGGGGTGAGGGGAGAAGATAGTCAGGGATGGAAGGACAGAAGGGCTCCTCACAGAAGGAAAAACACACATTTCTGTTTTACTGATACTGTCAATGGAAACTCCTGAATCAGCTGAACACACACACACACACACAAGTACACACACGTCTCAGATTCAATTACAGCATCGTGAGATGAAGGAGAAATTCTTCAGCCTTCAGCACTTCCAATTAAACTGCCGCTCTGAGTGTGTGTGTGTGTGTTTGTGTGTTGCTCTGTAAGTCGTGTGTATTTGGGTGTGTGATTGCGCGTGCCAGCGTGTATGTTTAACAGGCGAGGTGTGTGTATATGGGTCTTGGCTTTGATGGCGTCGCGCTGCGCTGCAAGGGCCACTGAAGCGTGACGAGTGAGAGTTTGTGTGTGTGTGTGTGTGTGTCTGTGTGTGTGTGTGTGTGTCAGCCTCTCTGATGTCACCTTGTATCATTTCAGGCTAATTTCACCTATTCTCAGAGAGGGAGAGAGAGAATCAGAGGGAGAGAGAGAGAGAGAACAAAAAAGTAGAGACGCCACAGAAAGTAAATGATAAGGTGCAACTTTATTAGTGTCCTTGAGGCGGGCGACATCAGGTCTACTCAGTGATGCACACACATGCATAGATTAAAAACAACAAACACGGCAACAGGAGCGCAGAGCATTGTGTATCGCAGCGCAAAGTCAAGGGAACATTAAAAATTACATTATAATACAGTATGACTGTGTAAAGTTAGTTAAATAGTTATTGTGTACCATCATTTTTACATTAATTCCCTTCCCTCCTGCTTATTTCTATTCTCCTTTTAAACCTTCTTCATTTGTTTGAGCCAAAAAACTAAAATCGTCGTAGTGATTCACGGGCATAAAATGTCCCACAAAGCCACATATGATTATAAATCCAGGTCAACAAACATAATTATTAACTGGACTTGGCCAAAATTGGAATGATTTGAAGGGAAACAGGATTACTGGTGGTTGGAATTGGATTTTAATGATGCAAATGTAATTATTGTCCTTGAAAATTATTTCCATTTGCAAAATGGAGCTTCTCTTCTCTTCTCTTCTCTTCTCTTCTCTTCTCTTCTCTTCTCTTCTCTTCATGTTGAATAACTGTGATGCCACCAAACTTAATAGAAATTGTTCCTTATTAAATGTGTTATTCATGCAGACAAGAATAGAAACTAAGACAAAAGGCAACTGAAGAAAAAAGACAAATGTTATGCATGTATGCCTGTTTACTGTATCACATAGTTCATCAATGGGCTTATTATAATCTTCCAAAAATTAATTTCCCCATTTCTTTTTCTGCCGGTCCCTATCTTCTTCCCTCCGCTGTCTCCATTTCTTTGAACCCGTTTCCTCCTGTTTCACTCTTTCTCACTCATCTTGTCTTATCTCCTCTCTGGTGATAAAATCTCAGCCTGCAAACTGAAACAGAGCTCTGCTGAGAAATACTAGACAGACATCATGGTGAGAAAGACAGAGAGTGAGGAAGCATGAGTTTGTACTGTGCTGTATATTCATTAGAGAAAGAACATGGGTTGCGTGAGTTGGGGGGGGTGAGATTTAATTTGTGCCCCTTAGTCTAACAGATTCCTCAGCTTTTGATCAGGGCCAAGATACGATGATGTTTTCGACCTACCTGTTAATGTAAGGGTCAAGTTGGGTCAAGTGTTGTGGAAGAGGAGGTGGTTTCCTTGAATATGCAGATGTGGGCGTCATTACATTATCTTGAGTCCAAGATAATAATGATTGCAGTTGTCTGTAGTATAGAGCCAGTTGTGACAGCTGAGGCAATGTATAGCTTTTTTTTTTTTTTTTTTTTAAAAAGGATGTTTATAGAGAACATCAAGGCCACGCTACTGTTTTGATTCTCCGATGTTTCTTTCTTTCGTGAGAAAATCTACTCACTCTCACCAAGGAAGAATGTTTTACACAAGGGCACAAGTATTGACTTAACATTCTTAGATTTTACAATCAGCCGCCTTTCAGTTCCGTTGGAGTTTCTTTGTCATAATAGATTTTCTGGAATTGTCTAGAGAAAGAACAGAAGCACCTCAGGCCTTCATGTGATTTAAACGTGTCCCAGGGTCTTCTATCTGAGCAGGCTTTAGCTGTAAGATCTGATTTAATACAGCCTATTCTGCAGATCGGTTAGATCACATTGGAGAGGAGGAAAGCTAATCAAACCAGCCATTGTTACACATTCTTGCCGTGTAGCCAACTAATAATCTTGATCTAAGCTAATAACGGAGAAATGGACGTGGTCCTCTTTTCTTTTTTTTGCCGTGGACCCCCTGAGGCCTGTCTGCACCCATGTTTTCGAACAGTTTTGTTTGACTCACCTCCCGGAGGTGGAGGTCAATGCAGATCACCACAAAATGATTCTGAGTGACGATGGCAGATGTTGTGTCCGATGCCATTCAGCAATCTTTCAGAAAAGACTGCGGCTGTCCAGTGTCACTGTGAGTGTGTGTGTGTGTGTGTGTGTGTGTGTGTGTGTGTGTGTGTGTGTGTGTGTGTGGTTTCCTCTCTCTGCCCTTGAGCCTTTATCAAGTCCTTCTAATTATTTTATTATGCAAATAAGTCACCATTATTTCATTAGCGAGGCAGCCAATCACAGAAGCTGATTAGGAAGTGATTAGCATGCAGTCGGTTTCTCTCTGTCTCTCTGTGTCCTTGTGAATGGAGAGGAGGGGGGCAATAATGACCCATCTGGACACACACTCATGCATATACTTTGAAAACTGTTGTAGGGATTTGTTAAATCATATCAACCAGTCAACACATGGAGACAGACACAGTGCAAATACACAAATACACACAGTATTTCTGGAATGTTTAGATCTACTGTAATCAATATTTTTATAATAATAATGGATCAAATGAAGCCACATATGATTATCATCCTATTTTAGCATCTTCCAGCTCATTGCCTTGTTCTTCCAGCGAGCAAATTTACTGTTACGGTTCACGCTCACTGTATTTCAGCTACGCTAGGCGGCTGTTTTCAACAAAGAAGGCTAAAACGATATCTGCTGAGCACCAAACAGAAGACAAACAAAGTTAGTGAGTAGCTGATGAACCTAGTGGAGCATTTAGCAGATAAAGAGCCAGATATTTCAATCAGGATTTGGTCGACGCCACAGTGAGAACTAAGAGGAGAGTGAACACTACTCCAAATGCATGCTAACCTTGCTGACTATCTTCTGGATGTGTAAATAGGCAACTATTTGCTAACAAGTTACCATAAAAGCTTAAAAGGTAACAGAATGCTGTCACTAGCAGAGCATACTACAAACAAAACAGAAGTCAGAGAAGATTGGTGATATTTATGTTTAAATATTAAAAAAAACAAGACAAAAAAAAAAACAGACAGACATGGATACCCCATAGAGAGAGAGATATGAACTCCATACAACATTTGGGCAAGATATGGCTCATCACAGAGTCTTTTTTTCAGCAGAGGGAAAAAAATGTTCAAGGTCTGCTCCTCTCATTATTGGCAACAAGGATTTGCTGTCAGATGCATGTGTCTGTTGCTGTGTGTCTGTGTGTGTCTGTGTGTGTGTGTTTTGGTTTTGGCAGGACATTGAGGAAAGGGAAAAGTGTTAACTGAGAACTCGAGTGAGCGAGCGTGAGGTTTATGTTTGTGTATTTGTGTGCCGGTGCAGACAGTTTCACACATATTTAGTTTCCATAAAACCCCTTTGCAGCGCACACACAAACACAAAAACACAGCCTTTTTGTTTGGTATGTTAGCAGTTGAAAGTAAATGTCTATCAGAGATGTGCAGATGAAAAGAGAGGAATGCTCTACGATTGAGAAATGTTCTTTTAAACCAGTCAGTAAAGTGGAATTTAAAACAAGGACATGTTTTTCTTCACTGCCAAGCCAAGGCAAAATACCTCCTCTGCTGCAGCACTATATCAGAACTAAGTGGAACTCTTGTGTGTGCATGTGTACACAGTTAAAAAGCCACAGCACATATTTTAAACATGGTGGGTTTAAATCCAATTTTGCTATACACTGTATACTGCTTTCAGAGGCAGAAATTACATAAAAAGAGCTTTGAAACTAAATAGAGCTTCTCTGTGTTCTCTGTAGCGTTGGCAAGGCCAAACAAATGCTTTGGCAGGTAAACCAAGGTTGAGTGGTTGCGCAATGTCAAAGCAAGTGCCCATTAGATTAGAACTTAAAGAAAACATAAAAAGCAAGTCATTACTCTTTATACTAAAGTAAAATTCAGAAATATATCGACATTGTCATGTTTTAGTTTCCAGCCCTGAGCAAAAAGTGCGGTCAGTGAGGAAGGAAAAATGATGTGGATTTTACCAGGTGAGTTTAAAGAAATGTGGCGCTCTCCATCAGTACAATCATTGTGTTGTTGCTGTGAGGTTCAGCTTACCTCAGGTGGGTTTGTACTTTGAACAGTAGTCTGACACTTTATTTAAATGCCCACCACCCATTCAGGACCAGCTTATAATAATAATATAATGCATTCATGGACACCGATGTATGAGAAGTGCTGGTCTTGTCTCATTGCAGACTGTAAACTAAACAAACTGGGCCACATTAATTAAATAGTTATGCTAATATGTTATATGTTCTCTATAAAGTAAACTTGAAAATTGTCTTTACTGAGCATCTGAATGACTGAGCTGTAATTTCAACAACTACACACAGTTTAGCTGAAGCAAAGCCCGACTCTTACATAGAACTCTTAGTGCTGCTGTGCATGTGGTCACTCCCACAATCCACCAGGAGTAAGCAGGTTTTATTTGTAGATGAAGTAATGAAAGCTGTCACTGTTCAGACATGGAGGCAGTTCTGATTTTAACAGCAGTGCCCTTTCCTCTACTTCTAAAATGATCACACTTCATTCTCTGTCTCTGTCTCTGTCTCTCCCCTTCTCTCTCTAAAAGAGGTCAAATCAAAAAGGCTGTAAACTGTAATTACAGTCACGTCAGACTCATCATAATTAAAACTAAAAGACTTACTTAAGATTACGTAATACAGAGTATAATGTAGCATGAAGACATATAATAAAACTGAATGCACAATCCTGCCTGGGTTGGCAAGTTTTAACTCTTACTACAGGTCCATTTCTGTAGTAAGAAAGTGGGAAGGACATTTTTCTTCTGCTAACCAAAGATTATTTTCCACCACAAGCTGCAAAACGCATGCAAAGTGACCTTTTCTGTATACAAACAATTAGTGACAGAAAACATATTTGCGATATGCAGCTAACAGGTCCCCTCTGGAAGAGAAGCTACTAAATGTGAATGAGGTGCTTTTCATCTAAAACACACACATCCACAGACTTTCAGAACACCCTGCAGCCCATTTACATGTTAAATAGCATGTGATATTTAACATGGATTGTTATGTGGTGATATAGTAGTTTGTTGTCTTAGAACCAGTACACTGGTTTGTAGATGCAGCACATGGAGTTAACACGCTTTGCTCTTTTAACCCATGCAGAGAGAGCTACCTGACAGCAAGATGTAAACTGACACACACGCTGTGAGACACAGGAAGTCATGGTGTTTTACACACACATACAAATACACTCGCACAAACACACACCCTTGGACATTTTTTAGACATCAGTAGAAGTAGATTGTGTTCGTCCAAGTTTAGTTTATAATATAATAGTTCTGACAGGATAAATTCATGTTGTCGTGCTGTGCTTGATGCCCTCTACATGTCCCAGCATTTTTCACATTATAACTGGAGGTAAACTTGCTGTGACAGAGACTTAATTGAATTGAATGGGAGTGAACCGAATTGCACGAGGAGAGGCTGGTTTTAAGAATGACGCCAAGAGGAATGTGATCCAATGCATCTCTGAGGCTGTGAGTCACAGCCAGCCATACAGCCGGCAGCCGAAGACAGTCACTTAGTTTGATGTTAACTTGTTTCTCCTCCGGCGGCGGCTGTCACCTCTTGGTATCCCTCTGTAGCGGGAGCTCAGATCAGTGGGGTATCTGAGGGCCTGTCGTTCTGTTCTCCATCACAGCAGCCGCAGCTCGCTCTAGGACACACGTAGCAAAGCTGCACCGCTAACTGAATGTGAGGAGATTTATGTTGCTGCAGTGCTGGTTGCTCATAGTGTTTCATGGTGGCTTGAGCTTGTATACCTTTTTTTTTTGTGTGTGTGTCTTCTTAGTGTTTTTTTTAGTTGCTCTCCAGAAAACTTGAGCTGCAACATCAAAGTTGCATAATAAAACTCTATGATCATGCCAAGTCTTGCTGAATGGATCAACAACGGACAATGGATCATTTTTCTGACAGTCTATGTATTAATCCAGAAGATAATAATATTTCACTGTTAGTTGCAATATTGATGTAAATGTTTGTGTTGAGATACAGCACAATATTTGAGTTTGTCAATATTACACACTCTTACTTCAACCAATGTCAAGTCAAGCACAGAGGACACATTTGGGTGACCACTAACTACCAGTGACTTGAATCAGATGGCACTGTGGCTTTTCTTAGCCATATCTCTCTAAGCCACTTTATTAACACAAGCTGTACATCACTGCTAGGTCAGTGAATCAGATAGCTAATATGCTATTCCTATAAGCGGTATTGCCAGCACAAGCCACATATCGTTGCGAGTTGATCGGTTCGGCTAGCCGTCAGGGACAAGTGGCGTCTCTCTGTATTAGAGCGACTTCCTGTTTAGGCGGAGCCACGGGCGGCCAGCTCACACATGCTTGTCCCGAGGCTGTGGTGATGGGCTCAGATGATCAGCTGAAGGCCCTGATGGTTGAGTCAGAGGTGATCCTGACTGGCCTTGAGTGATGGCTGCTGGAGCTCAGACTCCTGGTGGTTTGTTAATGAGCTGAGACAAACACACGCACAGGAAAAACAACATACAGGAAAGAATCAAAAGTTTAACTGGATAAGACCAGACAGGAATTCATGCTGGATTAAAAATAACAACATTTAGTTAATGCAGTCAGCAATCACTGATCCTATGAGGTGAACTAAATCGTTTTGTGTTTCTCTTTGCAGGAAGCTGTACATTTGATGAGGGCTTCTCTCAGTGTGATTACCAGCAAGATCCCTATGATGACTTTGACTGGACTCACATCAACACCCAGGAAGTGCCCTACATCTCACCAGACCTGCCACAAGGTAACAACGGATTTCCTTTGTCCTTTTTTGTCATCTAAAAGACCTCTCTTCTCCATACACTGTCCAGCTCCTCGCAGTGGGGGAAAGTAAAAATATAATGTTAAAGACTAAACCAGTGGTTTCTACCTCTTGCTTTGCTTGTGGCCCCTTATAAAACAGCAGTGTGAAGTTACTTTGAACTTTGTTTTTTTTTTTTCTATCCCCTTAATCATCTCATCTCATGAATTCTCCAGATTTATGTTGCGACCTTTCGGAAGTAACCACTGGACAAAAATAAAATAATATAGAGTATATATATGTTGTAGAGTAGTTAAAACCAGCTCCACATTTACTTGTAATGGAGTATTTTTACATTATTGTATTGCCACTTTTACTTAAGGGAAAGTTCTGAATACCTCCACTGACATCTCATCCTCCTCTGCATCCCATCCACATCTTTTCTTCTTCTCACCTCTTTTCCAAGATGTCCTCTCCTCTTCCCTCCTCTCCTCTTTAATCAGTTGTTTTTTTTCTTCCATGATGATGATGAAGGGGAAATTAAATCTTTCTGCCTCAGGGCTGAGGGTCTAATTAACAGAATATGAGGTCATTAATCAATGGCAGGGAACAGGGAAGGTTGCCTACTTTACAATGTTAAAAGCAAAATGTTATAACAATAACCAGCTATGCAATGTTGAGATAGTAACTGACTTTACAAAATTAAAACCGCAGAGTAACAATGTTGACTGGTGTCTGAACAATGACGTTAACCACAGGGAAGAAACCGTGTGAAAACATAACAACCCCAAACATGTTTGTTCATTTCTTTTATGTCCACTTCTCTCAAGTTCATTCTTCTCTGCTTACCTCTGTTCCTCTTTTTTATCATCTCTTCTCTTTCCTTTTGTCTGCTCTTACCTTATGCCATTTTCCCCCCATCTTCTGTCCTTTCCTCATGTCTCCTTTCCTTTTTTCTCTTTTCCCCTCTTCCCTCCTCTGATTTCTGTTCATATCCTCTCCTCTGCTTTTGTCTCTTCTCATCTTCTTTCCTTTCCACTTGTCTCCTCTCCTTTTTTCCCCTGTCCTTTCCTACCTTTACCTTTCGTATCCCCCCTTCTCCTCTCCTCTCCTCCTCGTCTGTCTGGGAAGATTATGACTTTGTTACCATGACAATGTAATGCCGTTATTTATCTCTCGTGCTTATCATCATGACAACCCAGCCTCGCTGACATTTAGAGAAAGGTTCGGTTCAACACCAGCTCTTTACGATTTTCACACAAACACACACACATTTCTTCCCAAAATGCGGGGTTGCTATCTTGCACATGTGGTCTTGCATATATTTAAGCAAAGATACAAGAGTGTAGTGCCTTGCCCAGTGGTACAAAGCCAAAGTCTAGCATTTAGTGATATTAATACCAAGAGGTGTCACTATGAAGCGAGGGCAGAGCTGGCCATTTGAAGAGGTTAAATACCTTGCCCAAGAGCGTAGGGGTAATGTCTGGAATTAGCATACTATTAACACCTGTAGAAGCTGGTGGAATGAGAGGGGGTGGGAGGATGGCAGAGCAGGTTAATGGTTTGGAGATGTGAGTTGCTGAAGGGGGGGTTCAGAGCCTTGCCTAAAGGTACGGGAGCATGAACTGACATTTGATGTGTTAATAATGCCAGCAGGGTGTGGGACAGTGGATGGAAAACAATGTTGCTGGAGGGGTTTACAGATAGAACGCTTGGCTCGGTTTTGCATTTGGATGGAGGAGTAGGAAATGGGTGATGGGCTGAGTTGGTAGCTTAAATGCCTTGCCCAGGGACACGTGGATAATGCCTATTATTAGAATTGTTAATTTCTTAGGCAGTCCAAGCCACCAGTAATTTAGAAGTAGTTTGGTCTGGCTAGCTGTAGTCTCTCTGAGGACATGACATGATTTAGTGCAGTGGCACTAAACCCTTTTGGCTTTTGACCCCTGAAAACAAAGGGATATCTACTCCCTTTGTTTACGGGGAGTTGTTAAGAGTATTTGGCATCTGAAAGACCTTTGGGAGGGAGTTTATTTTGCTGATTAGTAGTTCAGGAGGTTGTACATTGTCAAAGGTGTTGGCAGAAGTAAAGGAGTCTTCTTATAGCTTTATGCAGAATCGTTTAAGAGTCATTGGATAGTTCAGCCAACAGTTACACTTTTGTTCCTTATAACCCACATTGATTCGTCCCAGTCGCTAATCGCCATTTGTGCTTAAGGCAGTATTGAGGGTGCAGGGATGGTTTGGCAGTTTTTGTAATAGAGATAAAACTCTTCTGTGTAATCTCTCTGAGGGCTGATGCTGGCACTAGTCACCATGGCAGGGTCTAGATGCTACGCTGGCATTGTACGTTGTGCCAGTTGAACATTCATGCGCTGGGGCTCTGTGGCTCAGTGGACTAAAGCAGATACTCTTGACTCATAATGTTGTCAGCCAGTACCACTCTAAACCTATTTGGCATGCCATTCTCTCCATGCCTCCCTTATTCCTCTTGTTGTTCACACAAACAGTGACCTAAAAATTATCATTAAATCAAATCTCTCTGACACAGTCTCTGCAAGAGTTGAACATTAAGCCTTCACAACAGTTAACAATCTGTTAAACTAAAATAATTTAGATAATGAATTAAGCATTTAAATCATTTTTAAGGCAAAAATGGCACAAATTCTGTAGTTGCAGAATTTCAAAGGTAAAAATTTACTGATTTTTCTTTGTCTTATATGATAATAAATTGAATGTCTTTGGGTTTTGGACATTTGGTCAGACAAAACAAGACATTTGAAGATGTTACTCTGGGCTCTGGGAAGTTGTAATCATAATTTTTTCGTTATTTTCTTTTTATAGAAAAAACAAATAATTCATCAAGAAAATAATCTGTCACTGAATTAGAAATGAAAATAACAGAGCACATGAAAATGAAAATCAGTCATAGCGCTAAAAAGTATGAGTGGAATGGAAGAATTAAATATTGAGTACTTAAAAATACTTGATCACTGTTTAATTTTAACATAGGTCACATGGGATGAAGATCAGTGATTGGTCAGTAAACCAGCGAGGCCTCGACACTGAATATGGCCTAAGGAGACTTGTGAGGTGTTGACCTATGCGGTGCTCTAAAAGAAAAGAAAAATTCAGAAATATTAATTTTGAACGAGCTGCACATTCTTGTTGTAAGTATTTTGTCTTGTAATGTCAAGTCTAAGAGGCAGTTAGCTATTTTGCTTCCCACCTACTTTGGTTGGCACCATAAAATACTGAAAGAGTAAGTATCCTATTAGCAGGCTGTTATTGTTTTGCTGAGCAACACTGTCCTCTGTCTACCACGCTGCTGTTGTTGTTATGTGACATATCTGGGTCTTAAGGCTGTCATGGGGGTATTTTTAGCCTCATCGTTATATCGTGGCGTCATTCTATTAGCGGCCATTTTAGACTTTGGCAGTTCAAAGACATCAGCCATTTTAAAAATTGGCAGACTTCAGGTGTCAGATGTTCTTGGCATCACACGGTCTGCTTTCTTAGCATGAGTGCTGTATCAGTTTCATGTACTGTCAAGTCTTTTATTACTCATGTTTTCCAATGCTATATTTGTCTCAGATTAGGTCTTGTTATTTTTCTGTCTTCTAGGCTGATATTGCAGAACTTTAATAATTTGTTGAACATATTTGAATATTTTTAGTATCTCAGTATAACCATGCATGCGTAAATTGACAGCCCTACACTGGATATATTCAACGAATATTATTCACCCATTTTCCCCTATACCTAAGCCATTTGTTGTTAGAATTTTGCAGCATGCGGTGTTATGATTAGCTAAAGTGCTAAAGGTTATATTTTGCAAACGTTGTTGTGTGTTATGACATATCTGGGGCTCTGACTGTTAGGAGTATTTTTAGCTGGCACACCATCTTGGCAGCCATCTTAAAGACACTTTCTCATGTCACCATCTTTGCATCAGTGCCAAAAATGAAGAAATAGGAGTGACATCCATCGTGTGTTCATTTTGGATGGATTTAGATTACAGCGTTGGAGAGAGAGAGAAAGAGAGAGAGAGAGAGAGAGAGAGAGAATAGTGTTGGCCTCTTGTCTTGTTTGGGTCTTGTTGGTGACATTCAGAACCAGGATGTAGGATTATTATAATACTTCAATGGCAGCAATAGAAATGTGTGTGTGTGTGTGTGTGTGTCAAGATTGGGGTTGGGTGATAAAGACAAAGAGGAAGAGAGAGAAGAAGCGCCAAACCAATAACTAGGATACAGTGTTTGGTACTGAAAGGCTGATGTGTTTTTGTGTCCATGCACATGTTTGTGTGCACCAGTTGAAAGCCTGTTATGCTCTGCTCTATTCTGCAGAGAAAAGTGTTTTCTCACAGCAGATTAGCTAAACAATAACTGATAATCACCATTGTCCTACAGCCCATTGTATAGTGCATAATGTCTATGGTATAATTTGCAAATAGAATTACTCAGTTAGGATAAAGTGCTGTGTTTGTTTTTCTGGAGCAAAGATATTGTTTTGTATTTTATTTTATTGTTTTTTTTAATTCTGTTTAATTGTATTTAATTCTGTCGTATATTGACAAACCAATCGGCCAATGTATTGTTTCAGCTCTAGTTCTATTCACCTCTGTTCTACAAACCGAATTAAACACTGTCTCTCAGTTTGCGATGAGCTAATGCGAGATGGTGAGATTAAACATTAGGCAGGAAAATATCACATTTTATCATATTTCACTGGAACAACATCTGGTTGAGGTCTGAGCTGATTACTAGAACATCTGGATGGGCTGACTGGCTGTCCTGTCAGCACACAAACAGATCATGTATTATGTTGAGCTCCCATTTCCTGCACTCAACTTCTGCAGGTATAAGATATAGTCCTCAACGTGAAGTAGGGCATGAAAAATTTCTCCCAAGTCCCATCATGTTAGCATAACAAAACTAACTGATTTATATTTGAATTCAGCAGAGAAAGGAGGAACACAATGCAAACAAAATAAGTAAAACAGAAAAACATAGCCCCGAGGGTAGCTGTGAAAAACGCAACTAATCATGCCACGCTGCTGGGTACTTGCAGGTAATGATATATTGCATGCTGTGGAAAAATTTGAGTGTGGTTAAGGGGCCTCTGCAAACTGCAGGGACTGGTATCAACATGGCATGCCATTTTGGCTGCAAGCTGACCACTTTACATGATAGTGATCAAGCCTCACTAATTCTGACTTTGCTGATACGCGTCTCTGCTTTTACGCTCACACATGTGTAATCATTATCACCTGGACACTGTACAGGTCTTTCATAGAAATGAAAGGAGGGAGGGGATAAAGAAAATGTGGAAGAAAAAAGCAGAGGAGGAAAAAGAAAACCGTGATTCTGTTAGAACATAAAATGAAGACTATAAAAGAAAGAAATTGCTCTTCTCCCCTTCTCTCTTCTCTTCTCTTCTCTTCTCTTCTCTTCTCTTTCCCATTTCCTGTGTTTATTTGTTGTTGGCGAGCTAAGAAACAGCCCCACAATCACAAAGGAGAAACAAATGACACAGTTATAGGAACAGGGGTTTGTTTTATGTGTCTGTGGGGGACTGATTCTTGTACGGTAAGCCCAAAAGGAAAGAAAGGAAGAGAGAAACAGACAGGAGTAAAAACATGCAAACATAAAAGGGAAGAATAAAGGCGTTTTTTCTGTCCATGACATGAAACTCGCTGCTTGAAAGTGAGTTTGTTAAAGAGGGAAGGCCAAACCAGGTGAGAAGGTACAGTAGAGAACAGGGATTCCAGCTCTTTGTGTCCTGCACTAAATCATAAATCAGAGATGCTGACCTGAAACCAGGTGGTCATAGGTTCAGCTCCCAGTACTGATAGCAGTTATAGTCTAGTGAGATGGTGACTCAAGCCAAAGTCAGAGGAGAATGTCGGGTTACTGTAATGTGCCTGGTGACAAGCATCACATGACACAAAAACCAAAAGGAAAACCTTTAGACCAATTTCAAAACCAAACACCATTTAGCTTTTTATTTACTCATTCTTTCACTCGCTTCACTGAACTGTTGTAGCTGTCTGTATAAGATGTTCACGTCTTCAGTGTGGATTATTTTTAAGCAAAACAGAAGCGAATAAAGTTGGTTTACTCGTTCCCGTGCATGTAACGCAAGCTGTGGGCAGACAGTCTGCTCTTTGGCAAGTCCAGTCGTAACTCACTGCGTCTATACACTAACAACCTCCTCAGAGGGCACCATTGCTAGTCTGCTCAAGCACTGAGTTTCAGCTGGTATGCGGTGTACAAGCACAAACAGCTGCAAAAAAGAATGAAGTAAATCATGGTTCGTGATTCAGGTCAGAACATGAACCCGATCCACCTCAAATTGTATGTGAAGTTGTTGATTTTTTTTTTTTTTAATCTTTGGTGACCTTCTCCTTGTCTTCTTCTCTGTGTTCAGGTTCCTACATGTATGTGGACGTCTCTCAGTATGATGTTGGCGAAAAGGCCAGATTTCAGCTGCCAGTCATGAAGGAGAACGATACCCACTGTATCGACTTCAACTATCTCCTCACCAGCCCTGACGGCTCCAGCCCTGGCACCCTGAATGTCCTGGTGAAGGTACTGAGCATCAGCGCAACAGAATGGAATAGAAACACAGTGGTTTATTTGTCTTAATGGACTGAGACTGATTGTATTTGTTTCAAATGTTATGGTTTTAGCTCTCCAGCAAAAAGCAGTCCTTACTGTGGCACATTAACATTAAAACAAGACCAAATATAAACCTATTTACTGGCCCCTTTCCTGCAGTTTACATTGTGTAAGGCTGTTTTTTTTTTCTTCCAAAATGAAAGGTTATTTTAATCCAAAAAAACAACTCCAGAACAGTTCAAGTGCTGAGTTAAAGTTTTCTGTTTGCCACAAAAGCAGATGGTGAAGAGCCTCTTCAGTAAAAACAAAACAAAACAGGATTTATGGGATATGTGGTCTGGATTTCATGAAACACAACCACAAATAATCCAGCGAGAATGTGATGGAGGCTGCTGACTGCTTTGATTTAACCAGGAGTTTATGTAAGAATGCAAACAACATATTGAATTTTAAAAACAGCAAACCTGCACCTTCAACTCACCAGCGTTGTTTTTGTCTTTAGATTTATATTAATTATTTAGAATCACATTAAGATTATGTTATTTAATTGAGAAATAAATCAGAGGGGACATATCTGACATACTGGTGGCTTTAGAGTATTTCACAATCCAGTGAACCAAATTTCATTAACTTCCATGTTTGACCGTTTTCAAAACACGCTTGTCTTCTCGTCTTCCCGTCCTCTAAAGTTTTCTTTAAATATGTGGAAGCTGCTGGAAAACACATTTGCTTGTAAAGGTAAAGGTGATTTACTGGTTGTGGCTGCACCTAAATGTGGTAACAAATTAGCAAACACTTTAGCACTTCCCTGCTAAAGTGTCCTTGAGAAAGACATTGTGTGCCAAGCCCAGAGGGTCTGCGCTGTAGCTGACCCTGACCTCCGACTGAAAAACGGTCTTACAGGGTCTAATTATGCATTACATCATTATTATTGTTATATAATTAAATACATCTCACAGTGATGGAAGGGTGACCTCTCTCAGTGTGTTACCACGTTCGTTTTTGTGTGAAATATTTTATGATCAAGTTTTATTCTGTGTTTTGTGTCATCTCTAGGTTAACAAGGGTCCTTTGGCCAACCCCATATGGAACGTGACGTCCTACACTGGTAAAGACGGCCTCAGACCACCACTCATTCAAAACTTATTCTGACACTGTTGTGATTTTACTCACTTGTGTTGACTTGAATTTTGTCGTCCAGGTAAAGACTGGCTGAAAGCCGAACTGGCAGTCTCCACCTTCTGGCCTAATGAATATCAGGTAACTCCCTAAATAACCAACCGACGGCTGTTAATACACGATTGCTTTCCCATGTACATATTTCTTTATTTCCAGTTGTGTTCATGTGACTGCACAGACACACCACACAGAACAAACACGTTACACACGCTGTGAGGCAGGCAGCTGATTTATTTGTGTTGACTGAGGCTCAGGAGGTGACGATTAGGCTAGAAAGACACTGAGAAAAACTAGGTGGATGTGCGTTCATGTGTATGTGTGTTTGCTTGCATAGGGGTGTGTCTTGGTTGTCAATGCTTTTATGTCTTGTATGTGTTTTTAATAAACATCTGTGTAAGATGAACATCACAAAGGTTCACAGAGGTAGACTTCATTGCAGGACAGTTGTAATGAATTTCATTATAGTGAACATGTGTGTGTGTTTGTGTCTTCTTTCTTCATTTATGTCAGTCAACACTATCTGTACGTGTGTTAGTTGGCTGGTGTTGACAAACGTGTGCATGTTGTTGGATAGCTTGTCTCTGAATGTCCTAGCAGGCATACACACACACACACACACAGATCATGTTAACACACACAGCCTGGGGACCATATAATATTACTGTAAGGCGAAGTGTGAAAGCATCCTCCAAATGGCCCATCTGGAGCCCAGTCCCCCTCAGTGACTATGGGAGGAGATCACCAGCCTGAAACTCGTGTGTCAACATGTTTTAATTGAACATAATCATCCTGGTTTGCTGAGGCTTATGTAGGTTTTTCAGGCTATGAAACAGGTTATTGGATTTGAGGTTATGAAGCTATTTTTTTCATGTTCGAACATGTTTCTGTGTTAGCACTTTAGCTTGAGTTGTAATGAGCCTGGTTTCACCAAGGGATGACTAGGCACACGAGGACACGTGTTAGTACACATACACACACACACGTGCACAAGAACATATGATCACATGAATCCAGACACACACACCCATGCAGTAATATACTGGTAGACCTTATAATTAGGTTTTTTCCTTGATCTCCTCTTTATTTTGAATAAAAACCAAACAGGCTGATGAGAGTTCCTTGACTATCAATAGACTGCAATACATTTAACCAACTTCTGATTAAATTTTTACTTTATTAAAGCTGCCACAAGTGGTCAATTAATTGATAAGTCGATCAAACAATAGTTAACAGCTTTTTTTGATAATTGATTAAAATGTGGTGGTTTCTGCATCTTCAAAGCTTTGGTTCATGTGTGTTTGGATACAGCAGGCGCTGACATATCTAAGGATTCACACCATAACACGAAACGAAAGAAAGGTCCACTCCCTGCAGGTTTAAACATTTTTGATTCGGTGCCCATACATGCATGCATCAAAGTGATATAGAGTGACAATTTGCTGATAACAGCACAGGCAGGGAGAACCCAAACGCAGACTCGAAGACAGGATAATGCAATGAAGTTACTTTTATTGTAAGATAACAAGGCTTACAGCCAGATGGGTGGACAAGCAGGCAGGCAGGCAGGCAGGCAGGCAGGCACACAGGCAGGTAGAGGTAACAGGATAATGCACGCTGGTAGCAGGAACACAGTGGAAACCACAGGAACATAAACAGATAACCCAAAAAGGAGCTGGTGACAGTGTTTATATACTGGCTTGGGTGATGAGGGAACTGGGGACAGGTGTGTGAGTGGTGAGGGAAATAAAGGTGATTGAAGATGGGAAACAGGTGAGCAGATGGATATGGGGACGGGAAGAAAGTCCGGGGACATCTGGTGGGTGGATGGAAAATGACAGGTCTGGGGAAATGAAGGGGCAAACATGGCCAGGGAGAAGTGAGCAGGGGCTGAGGAGCAGACTGCGGCATATATGTGACTGGTTGATAAGAGGATGTATTACTCAACCCTACTCTGGAGTGATGATATGTCAGTCCTCAGCCTTCAGTGCTTCAGAGTTGCTTGGCCCATGTAAGAACTTGTAAACACAAGCTATCAGTAATCCTGCCCTACACTGATGAGACCAGTGAGTCAGTGAATGTTTGACATCTGCAAGAACGGCATACTATTTCCCCGGAGAGGACCACCGTCATATCTGTGAATCGCTTATTTTAAGTGGCTGATGAGTAGATTCAATAAGCAAACAGCCAAGTGAGCAATGGCTGCATCCAGGTTTCTATGATCCCAGGTTTCGAAGAAACAGAAATTCATTATCATTTACAGAGCTGCAGACTTGAGACTTGGCCTCGAGTCAGACTTGAAAAGTGACAAAAATGAGCCTTGGGTCTTTGATTTGTCTGCTGTGAAACTTGTTACATCATGTGATTTGGACTGAGATTTGAAAACAAAACAAAAACAACAAAAAAATTAAAATCTCCAGTTCTGAGCTGCTAAAGTCCCTCAGTGATCGTGATAGCTGCAGGCCTCAGTGGTGCTGTCGTTTCTCACAAAATCAAGGTAGAACAAATTCTATAAATTTTAGCTCATACACTGAACTTTAAATTTGAGACCTATGTATTGAACAGACTTGGTCTTAGCTATGTAAAAAACACACAGCTTTGAAAGGGTAATATTAAAATGCCATTTCATTATAATATTCTGCATTCAGAGACCTGAAAGACTTGTTACTGATTTGCTATTTGTGTCCTGGACATGCCCTTAATCACTTTAGACTTGATATAACACGACATGAGACTTGGTTTGGACTCGTCTCAACTGACCTGAGACTTGGCGTAAAAACACCTCTTGTTTATAACGAAGTTAATACAAAAAGTAGAAAAAATATATTCATAAATTTTCATGTGTACATGTGCAGATAAAGGAGAAGAGATCATAAGGTCACGTTAAGGCTATGAAACCAAATGTGGATATAATAACAAGTGATGATGAGCAGACTGTGGAGGCAGGCAGACAGACAGACAAGCCGGTCTTCAGACAGACAGAGATGAAGGTATTAAAAGTCAACTGATGTCTTGCTGCTGTGCTCCGCAGTGAGCTATGAGTGAAAGATGATAGGAAAGAGAGACAAGATAGATTGGTTGGGGAGGGAGAAAGAGAGGGGGAGAGTGTGACAAGCAGGGGATGATAAGCTATGGGTAAACAGTTCACGGCAGATTTCCTTTTACAGGTGATGAATGACAACAACTGCTCACCCCCTCGCTCTCTTTCTCCCTGTGTCGCTCTTTTTGATAGCGACCTCCTCTTCTCTCCTCCCACCTCTTCCTCTGTTCATTACAGTGCTCCTCTCTGAGTAAACACAGTTAGAAAACAGAGGCGGCTAGAGAGATCCAGAAAGAGAGAAATTAGGGGAGAGGAATGTTTAGAAAGAGGGATGATGACGAGTGGAGGGAGTAGGAGGGCTAACACATGGACAAGGAGGAGAGAGGGAAGATGAGAGAGATGAGTTGATGAACTGAGATGGTGGCAAATGGAAGCATCTGTTGTAGGGGCTGCCCTGCCCTTCGCCCGTAATACCCATAATTCCCAGCTCAACCTCACAGGCAATATCCACCCACCGCCTCACCTTTCACTTTAACAGTATTGGATACAGTTTCACAGAAACAGCGACTGGATCCCATTCTGTTTCTTAAACTGTGAGTTAGACTCCTAATGACTGGAAGACCAAAGGACAGAGGATCTGCAGCTGATGAGCTGTTGAGTTAAAAGATCTGTTCTCTCTGGACCTTCACCCAGCGCCATCCACCAGACAGCAAAGACACACTGAAATAGCTTCACTACCTCAGAGACAGATTTTATGAAACTGATGTGACAATATTAAATAACTACTAAGGCCCATAATTTAATAATCCCTTTCCTCGTTTTTCTGTTCTCCTCTTTCTATAGTTGTTGTGATATTTCAGTCATGGTCAAACCAATGGACTTACCAACCTACATTGCTAACACCTCTGTTGTGAAAAGAAAAAAAAAATGAATGTCCACATTTTATTTTTGCAATTTAAATGAACTTCTCAGCAGCCGTAATATGGATGATTGTGCAGATGTAGCAAAACTAAGACAGGAAAAGATGAAATGAAAGCAGAGAAAGGAAAAGACAGAGAGGAATGAAATAAGAATGAAAAACAAATAGATGGGCCCTAACACTTCATTCTCTACCTCACTGCACTGGGCTTCATTACTTATTACTTACTTATTATCAATTCTTTGGCAGCAATTTTATGTGTACCAAAGGAGATTACTATGATCCTACAGGAAGTATCTCATTTATCCTTCCTGACTTGTTGGCCAGAATGTATAAATCCAGCAGCAGTCAGGATGGCAGCTTTGTGTTTACCCAGTTTTATGCACATCGCTGGGGGCTGTCACGGTATTCTTTGACAATTCAGATTGGATCCATCACTTTGACATCAAATTTAATTGGCAATTGTCTTGCTTACTTCTAAATGCTTCCAAAACTCAGTTCAGAGGCACAGTTTATGATTTGGTGACAGTGCCGTAGAGGGTTTGGGATTTGCAAGCAGAGCATCTGTAGCTTATGTAATTTCAGTTTTATTGTTGTCATTTTGTTTTGTTTGGAGACTTTGCAATTTCTCACTGCTCAGACTGTCCCTTTTACAAATGTCAGAAATGACTTTATTTTCTAATAATCACTGCTGTGTTTAATTTAACAAATGATACTGGTAAATACACATTTTGCAAATCTAAACACACAAATTAAGCTAATCACTTTTTTTGTTTATATAAATTGTGTACATTTCTGTGTGTTTGTGTATGCTTGTGCTGCATGTTTATTCTTGCACTTTTTTCATTCTTGCTCTCTCTTGAAAAACACGACTTGATCTCAGTGAGACTACCTGTGTTTAATAATAATAATAAAAAAAAGATTCTATGTAGTAACGTTCATAACGAAGACAGTAATAGCTAAATCCCCTCTCTCGTTCTCTTCTCAGGTCATATTTGAAGCAGAGGTATCGGACAGCAAAGCCGGCTTCATCGCCATAGACGACATTCAGGTGCTCAGCTACCCATGCGGTGAGTCATTAGCATGCCAGCAATTAGTCCTAGTTCGCTGAATAGACGCTGATAGCTTTGGCCACTAATTAGACTGTACCTGGGATGGTTTCTGTTGCAGTTGAATGGGTAGATAAGTGGGAAGGTGACACGGGAGAGGAGGGATGCGGTGAGAGGAGAGAGACGAGTCGTAGAGAAAAATGAGAGAAATAAAAACGGAGAGTGAGAGAGAGATTGCGAGAAGGAGAAACAGAGAGGAAGCAGGAATAGGAGAGAGTGAAGCGGGAAATGGGACAGTATTAGGGCAATCATGGAGAGAGAAGATTTTGACCACTCAGCACTTTCTCTCTCTCTTTAACCCACGTGCACACACACACACACACAAAGTTGCACACACATACACACACAGTGAACAGTAGCTGTCTTGTCTCAAACTGACAGGAAAGAGATGAGGGCTGCGATCCATTTTAAATTCTCGCTACGTCTCAAGTCTTCTCCTCTCCTGTGCCTGAGTGTTTCCTTACCGCTAGAGGCCAAAAAAAAGAAGTTGTGACGACAAACTGTTAGTGGTAACAGAAGTGTCTGTTAATCTAAAGCCATAGGCATGTTCCTGGAGGGTCCCCATGTTTGAAAGGAAGCAATTACAACCTCTTTTGCTCATCTGTCAAGTAGCAGCACTGAAATCTTTGAGGACAATTTTGTTTCTTAATAGATTCTATTGATTATAAGTCATAGAAATAAACTGTCTTGCACTGTCCCCTTGTACAGTTTGTGAGGTCCCGGAATCCCTGTTGTTCCTGTCTCTGTCACAAGTTGTCGATGTTCCTCTGAAAGAAATTTCTGGACATTCGTTTTGTCACCAAAGTGACCCAGAATCTGAGAAAATATAAAAGAACAGCCCCAGTCTTTTAAAGGCAGAGGAGCAGCACCTCTAATAGGAAGGAGCAAGTAATTGAAAAGGAATTAGTACTTAGTCTCCACAGTGGAAGCATTCATTCACACAGCTGCATTTCTGGACACACAGGTTTGTGTGTGTGTGTGTGTGTGTGTGTGTGTGTGTGTGTGTATTCATTCACCATAGGAGCTGCTATCTATGATTGCAATCACCTCCCTGGAATAAAAATGTCATAGCTGAACTGCATCTTCAGGGTCTATAAGCCTTACTTCATATTTTAGCGCTGTGGTTGAGAACTGAAAGCGAGGTGAATTATATTTACTGGATGTGACATTGATGTTACCTCCCAGTGGCAATTCAGCACCGTGTTCTGGTTTCATCTGACTCCACTAAAATCTAATCGCAGTAATAATGAACATATTCCTGAGGGTTAAAAAATGTCCTTGAATGTATACGGCGTGTTTGTGATAACCCGACCTGTCTGTATCCATAACGCCCTCTGGCTCTGTCACCTCATTTCCACTTTTAGCAGACAAATAAAATGAAACCAAAAACACAGAAATGTGTAACCTTGCTGTAAATTCAGTCTCATTTAATTCTTTTCGTCAACCACATTTCCTGCAGATAAATCCCCTCATTTCCTGCGTCTTGGTGACGTGGAGGTGAACGCCGGACAAAACGCCACATTTCAGTGTATCGCTACGGGACGAGACACATCCAACAACAAACTCTGGCTACAGGTATACACATACACACACACACACACAGACACGCACAAATGCAATCCATGTTCTTGTATACTGATAGAGCAAGAAACCATAACTACACATATATACAGTTTAGTGTAATGTGTCTTTGTTGAAAGAGGCTGTACAAGACAACATATTTTTGCACTTAACCTTAAATTAAACATCATCACCTCATTTCAGAAATAGTGGAATAAAACATTTTAGTAATTTGGGGGAACCGGCACTTAAATACCACACTCTTCATATTTACATCTTTGCAGTCGGTCCATTTTAAAATTCTGACAAGGGGACTGCAGATTTACATTTCCGTTATATTCTAATGCTGATTAATGTGCCCTGTACCTAAATAAAATAAATAAAAAAACAAATACAAAGTACAAATATATGTATTTGTATGCCCCCAGTATAATGGGGTAGAAATAGACAAACACAAAGAGATAAAACAATGTACTAAATGTGCCACCCTCAGGACTGGTACATCCAATAATTAAGTGTCATACACACACAGACACACACACATGCGCGCACAGAGCGACTCCAGGCCATACATCCTAGCAGCTAACATGATTAAGAGTTTAATAGCTCCTGATTTCATTATGGTTCTATTGTAGTCATGACCTTCAAACCTGCTGTCAGCGAGGCAGAGGGGGGCGTGTGAATGTGTGTGTGTGTGCAAGTGGGCGTGTGTGGTGCAGTGTGGCCTTGTGACCTTGAGCAAGGCAGTTAACCCTTCACAGCCCATTCAGAACCTGATGTGTCTGTGTGTTTGTCTGTCTGCGAATCAGAGGAGAAACGGAGAAGATATTCCTGTGGCTCAGACCAAAAACATCAACCACAGACGGTTTGCCGCCTCCTTCCACCTCAAAGAAGTCACTAATCAGGATCAAGATCTGTACCGCTGCGTCACCCAATCAGAGCGTGGCTCCGGGGTGTCGAACTTTGCAGGTCTTATCGTCAGAGGTGAGGACTTTAAAAAATGTTTTCAAGGTTATTTAATTGATTTGCTGTCAGCTCGGGACATTGTGTTCTTTGCTGTTTTCTTCTTCTTCTGATTTTATATTTGATATTTTTCAGAGATCGCTTTCTCTGCTTGAGTAGATAGCTCTTAGTGGAAAGTGAAAAAAAAGTGTTTCAGTATATTTGGAAGCCAACTGGCTGTTTGCTGAGCCTTTTAAGCTTTTCTGTTTGCACTTTACAGTCGTAACAGTGGCAGATTAACCAAAAACAAACGCATGTTTCTTATTTCTAGCCAGTGAATGAGCTACTTGCATAAATATGATGAGCTACTTGATGGCTACATACATGATGCTAAGATAAAAGGCTTGTCAGGTTGCTAAGTCAATATTGGACAGTCATTGTTTGGGAGAGTTTTTTGTGAATGGTCAGTTGTAAAGTTTATTTGAATCTCTCCATGACCTTGATTTTGACCAAAGTTATTTTTGACCCAGTTTTATATTTTGTGTTATGACTAACTTTGCATTGTGTGTAACTTTTAAAATGTGAAATGACTTTTCCAGTCAAATGCACATTCACTGTGTCTGACTGATAAAATATAAGTCACACAATATAGACTAATGAGGAGAGTTTGTGTGCGTATGTAGATGTGTGTATATCAGCCTTATGTTTTGTACGCGTGTGTGTGTGTGTGTGTGTGCGTGTGTGCACATCCTGTGTGGGTGTGTTTGTGAGTGGGAATGAGCCAGCTGTATTGGTGTCTATGTGCACATGTGTAAGCTGTGTGTGAGTTTGTGTGAATGGAAACTGTGTGTGTGTGTTCCAGCTGTCATGTGCAGCTGACATGTGGTTAATAAGGTGTCACCAATGTGTGTTTGAGACGGGATGCTTTATTCATTCACATCCAATAGCTTACATATTCGATTCATCTCCCAGAGAGAGACAGAGGAGGAGGGCAGAGAGAGAGGGGGGTAAAGGCGAAAGGGATTCGGAAAGAATGATACGGGAGTGACAGAGAGGAGGGGGGAGAAATGGGAGACGGAGAAGGGTGAGCAAAGAGAGAAGTGGAGATGGTGAAGGAAAGTTAAATGTAAATAGTCAGCTCATTATCCCAAGAATATCCATATCAGAATCAGGAATATGTCTGAATATGTAAACAGCTGAGCAGAGTCATGTTTATTATTCTGCATAAGAGATGGCGGAGGAGAAAGAAATGAGAAATCAAAGCAGAAGCGAGCGCCATGAATATGAATATTAGCTGGTGTGGCTCAGATAATGGCGCTCTTACACTGTCCGGTTTAGGGGTTTGACTCTCTCGCTTGAGCAAGACACTGACACGTCCAGGGTTAGTGTTACAACCACACTGGGAATGAATAGGTTTGTTTTTTCTTTGGTCCAGAAAATCTGGCTGTTTTGGAGACACACTTTCTCCATGGGACCTTGGCGCTTTAGTAAGAATACATAAGCAGCTAATGTTTATTTATTGTGAAGATCTTTTTTTTGAATATGGGAAGGCAAAGAGGGGCGAGATGAGGAATCTGCACAGCAGGAGACATGTGTCTAAACATGAATAGGACCAATCTACATATATGAAAATGTATTCAGGTTCAATAAGACGCACTGAGCACATTGCGTTTCATGGCCAGGCATCGGCTTGACAACCAGCCACTGTCACAATCTGTGAGAAGACACTTTTGGAGCTCTGAGGGATATTGGTGATTATGAATATTGATCCAGAGTCTGGTTGTTAGAAAGATATCACAATAAAAGAATGAGGACTGCATGTATGAATGTGGAAGGAGAGGAGCCTCATGTTTATTTATTAGAAATATCAGATGGGAGATGAGAGCCAGAGAGAAATCAAAGAAACAGGGAATATGTTTATTTCACTTCTTGGAGAGTATGCGTGTTGGAGTTTTGAGGTTCCTGCAGGGCATTGATGACCATGAATATGAACAGAGTTAAGCTGCATTGCTAATGTTTTTACTGTGGATATTTTAATATTTATTTACAGTGAAATTTGAGAGGGCAGGAGAAAGATGAGGGAAGGGATATTACTGGAGGAATCATGTAGCAGGTAGGATTCTGAGGAAAAAGAAAAATGGAAGTAAGAATCACTGGGGGGTGCCAAAATATATATGACTTGTATACATTAAAAATGTTTGGCAGTAGGACAGTAACCCAGGTTTCATCTTCAAAGCCTGAAAAGTGGTCCATTGGGTGATGTGAGATTGCCTCGGTGCAGGTACGCGCAGGCCTGGTCTATTGATATTTATAACATGTAGATGACAGAGATGTGCGATTATCTTCTCCCTGTGTGTGTGCTGGAGCTGTCAAGATCAGAGAAAAGAAGCACATTTTTGTAGACAGAGGTGCATCATGGGAGCATGAGAGGGGTAACATGGGATTCCCAGATCAGCCTTGAAGACATTTTTTTCTCACCCACAAACAAAAATGTGAAAATACTGTTAATTAATAAAATATATATGTGTGTGTGTGTGTGTGTGATAAATAGGTTGAGTTGTAGTATGTGTATGTGTTTGTGCCACTGTTTGGTCAGAGCCAAGCTTTAATAAAGCCTTGCCCTCTGGTTCCTACGGTGACAGAGTGCATCATCACGCCAGCTTGTATCTCACACACATGCGCACACACACACCAATACATCACCATGCCAGCTTGCATTACACAAGCCATGGCCTAAAAAGCTCCTGCAGTATTACTGTCACACACACGCATGCCCACAATCACACACTTCTCAGACTTACGAGAACACACAACGGACTTGAATTCATACAATTGTCTTAAACCTGTAACGGTTCACTTCCAAAACGTCCTTCTCTTCCTTTTAACCTATCACACACACTCACACACACACATACACGCACACACACCCTTTCTCACTCTAAGTAACAGTGACAGGTGGAGCTCGAGGCGTTACTGAACTTCAGAAAACCTACTGCCACTGTTGGCCGTCGATATGCCTGAAACACACTTGCACACCCATGCACACACTCCTCTCTAGTTCTGGAGGTCAGATGTCCTCCAGTGAGTACCGTAGTGATGTCAGCAGAGGTCTGTGAAAGCTAAATTTTATTGACAAGGTTGCTGACGATGGACAACAAAGGAGAACACGCCAAGTGGGCGCCAGTGACCAGCGAAAAACCCTCCTGTCCTCTTTCTTTCTTTGACTTTCTTTCTGTTTGTCTGTCCATCTTTGCCATGTTTATCCACTACATCATAAATCTTAAATCATATTCCAGTGCCTCAGGAGAGCTTTTAATGCTAATATCACTGAATGAAGTGAGTGACAATGAAAACAAATTAATCAAGAGGATGGGTTCGGTCAGAATCGACACACACTCATTTGACATTTTCCCAGTGTTGATTTGTGTTTTTTTTATTAACATTTACATTTGACCCAAAAAAAAAAAAAAGAGAAATGATGCGAGGGTTCACATATGTGATTAATAATAAAAAAGATGGTGACAACAATCCCATTTCAAAACAGCATCATTGATGATTTGTTATATTTTTTTTTTAGGTCAACTGTACCAATGACAAGTGATTAAAAAAAAAAGGAGCAGAAAATCAAAAGCATGAATCCGTTCCAGTGCATGTTTTTTATCTGGAGTCATATAATGACCCACTTACATCCTTAACTGTTTCCTTTTCTATTTCTATTATCTATATTTTAGATATTCAATAGGCTTTTAAGTAGCACACAAACACATATTCAAGACAACACACAAGCTGCAGCCTACTGTACTCTTTTGTATGCTTGAATACATCTTTGAGTTTTTGTTTTAGTTCTTTATTTGTTTGTTAATAATCAAGTTGTTTACTTTGTTTATTTGATGGCATTGCAAACTGACATGTTGTTGACGTTGTTGGTTTTCTGAAGTCACCTCAACATTCATTATCTGAATTCAGCTCCGTCTGCATGTGTCGGTGTGTGTCTGCATGTCTCTGTGCGTGTGTGTGTGTGAGTGTGTGTATGTGTGTGTGTGTGTGCCTGTTTGCGCATGTGCTGTCAAACTAGTGTTTCATCTTTTGCTAAAAAGACACTTCCCAGCCTGCACCTCTCTGACAGCCACAATCAACACACACACACACACACACAGAAATGTAAACACAAAAACTCATTCACATCCACACAAAGAGAAAAAGAGGTGGCAGCAATGCAAAATATAGCTATTAATGGACCAACACGCACAGTAACACACACACACGCAAATATAATTCAGATAATACTCACTTTGATATGATAGGATTGAAGCTGGATTGCAATAAAATCACATTTTCCCTATCGTCTTACAGATAGAGGTGTGTTTGAGAATGTGTCTGAGAGAGATGCAATCTGTATGGTTTACTGTATGTGAGATAGATCACAGCGTATGTGTGTGTGGAGAGTGTATGTGATTGGTCTGCGTGTGTATATGTGTCAAGTAGATGAACCTTTGATGCGGAGTGTTTTAAGGTTGTGTGTGTGTGTGTTGCGCTTTCCACTTGTCAACCACAGATGCGTGACAGTTAGCTCTGATCTGACTGACTGAACCATCACACATCCACCGCATTTACGTACAAGTACATACACAGTATTTTTTTTTCACTACAGAATTTTCGAGGCATACAGTATGTTTAATGAAAACTACAGCGTATGCCATGTTTAGAATTTTAAAATAAAAATGTCATTGCTCAGTCAGTCAAATTCAATCAAATCAATGTAATACTTAAGGTTACACATGCACAATATTTCTCTTTATCAAAAACAGTCTTAGCCAAGCAGGTAAAGCTGATCATCCCTTACTGTTTCCCTTGATAAAGCAATGCCAATGAAAGATGACATGTAGAGAAAGGAAAGCAGATCAACTGATGAAAAATTTGGTAAATTTGGTAGTTTCTTTTATTAAAGGCGGAAGGCTTTTGATGTGGACCAGCTGGAAAAGGCATGTGTGCATTAACATTAAATTCATTATAACTCCAACGATACAGCAAAGGAGAGTGTATCAGTGCATGAAGCCACGTGGCTTCAAGCCGTGATGATACCAGATGAAAGTGGCTTTTTATAAAGGTTGTTATGTGAAGTGTTTGGGAAAGCCCTCTGTGAACACAGTGTATTGTATTGTATTATTGTTGGTAAGGAAGTAAAGAAAAGCTACTGAGACCTGAACACAGTGGGCCTTACAAGAAAAGTTTTTTCTCTCTGCTCCCCTGGATGACCACACGTTAAGCAAGTCAGTGCCCCTCAGTGTGATGTCCCTAATGATCTGAGTCATTGGTACAGTTGTCATTATTTACTGGTATTATGTTTAAAATATATATTTGAGTTTCACACATTTCACGTCAGCTGTCACACTGATGAGGCTTTGTATCACAGAGATTGTGCAACTGCGCTCTTCTGTTACATTGTGACCTTGTTTCAGTGTGTTTCATTTATCTTGTGAGGCCCTTTGAAACCATCTTTTATGATCTTTTCCATTGTTTTCTCTCCTCAGAGCCTCCGCACCCCATCGCCCCACCCCAGCTGCTAGGCGTCGGCCCGACGTACCTACTGATTCAGCTCAATGCTAACTCCATATTTGGAGATGGACCTATTATATTGAAAGAGGTATGTTCTAAGCAATAACTTGTAATTTGACATCTGCAGTAATGCTCAGGATGAGTTTCTATTAATAGTGAGCATTTGAGTAACATGTAATATTTGACCGTCTTTCCTTCAGGTTGAGTACCGTATGACATCAGGCAGCTGGACGGAAACTCACGCAGTGAACTCTCCTAATTATAAGCTATGGCATCTTGACCCAGACACAGAGTACGAGATCAGGGTCTTACTAACCAGACCAGGAGAGGGAGGGACTGGCAAACCTGGGCCGCCACTCATCACCAGGACCAAATGTGCAGGTAGGCCATAGATACTGAAGCAAGATGGAAACTGGATCAGTTTTGTAATTACCATAAGCGAAACAGTCATAAGATAAAGCCAGGATAAATGGAACTTGACCTATATCTCAGTTATATATATATTTCATCGCACCATTTACAATAATGTATTTTGTGAAAATAGATTATAAAGATGTATGTCCACCTAAAACATGATCAACTCGATTTTGCAAGAAACGTTGGAAATTTAGTCGAGCTGGGTCTGCCTGTGCACACAGCTTTTTCTGCCTGTGTGATTGTCTATCGATCTGTCCATCTACTGTTGTTCTTTTTATCTTGGTATCTATATTTTAGTCGGTGGAGTGATATTTGTACTGTGAGCATGTAGTGAGAGGAGAGAGATGTAGCGAGGGATAGAATGGAGAAGAAAGGAGGGGAGAGCCTGAGTCAGTCCGTGGTTGCTCAGTGATCTGAGAGAAAGAGTGATTAAAATACTGGAGGCTCTCTCTACCTTTCTCATTTTTTATCCTGATTTTTTCCCCCCTTCTCTCACCTCATTCCTTCTTTCTCACTGATGCTTCTCCTTTCTCTCATATCTCCCATTCCTCCTTCTGTATCTCTCTTTCCACTTCGTTCCCTGTCGCTGCCTTTTCCCCCCTTTCTGCCTGGCTCTCTCTCTCCCCATCTCTTTCTCTCTCTCTGTGGATCAATAGACGGAGGGCAGAAACACTGTCTGACATTTGTAGAAATAAACGACTGAAATATAAACACAGCTAGCCTGAGGGAGAGAGACAGAGTGAGCGAGAGAGACTTGATATGAGAGAGAAAGAGACAGAGAGAAAAGCAATGAGCTTGAATGAGAAACAGAATAAGGGAGCGATGGAGAGATGATGAAAAACAATAAGGCTGGAAAAGAAAGAGAGGAGAGAATAGGAGCGGGGGGGAGAGAGAGCGCGAGAGAGAATGATGAAACTGGAGAATGGAAATGAAAGAGAGATGAAAACTCATAACCACGGGGCTGACTGATGTCTGCCAACCTGTGTGTGTGTGTGTGTGCGTTTGAATGAATCTGTATGTGTGTCTGTGTGTGTTTATTGACAGAGAGGAAGTCATAGGCTTGTTCAGGCGACTCATGTATTGAACAGTTTCCTGTTTGACAGGAAGAGGAAATTAATCTTCTTCTCCTCACTCATGCAGGACCACATTTGTGTTAAACTCGTTAACTCATTGTAATCCACATAACGTATTGATATCTGACGAAAGTGGGAAAATAGGCTCATAAATTTAAAATTACATCAAATTATGCTGTTTATCTGAATAAGTTTCAAGCACGTGCTCATTTCTTAAATTAAGTAAAAGATTAATCTACTAAGATGTACAAAGAAAGGATTTTTTTGAAACAGAATTTATTCACATTTGAAACAAGTAGAATAATCTCA
The DNA here is from genome assembly GCF_017976425.1 of Toxotes jaculatrix. NCBI lineage: Eukaryota > Metazoa > Chordata > Actinopteri > Toxotidae > Toxotes > Toxotes jaculatrix. Next base: position 5,623,189 of record NC_054412.1, read on the forward strand.
CCCTGTTTTCTGTTCTATTTGACATGCTTTAAAGGAATAGTTCAGCATTATTGGAAATACGCTTATTGGCTTCTTGCTGAGAGTTAGATGAGTACAGTCCTTCTCCAGCTGAGCTGGTTTAGAGCATGTGTGTCCGAGGCTTCCGCTGGCCGAACTAGCTGAAATCAAGTGGCTAACAAGTGTGGCCACGACTCTACTACTACTTTGTCTACAATACTATATGAATTAGACATAATTACTTATACTATAAATAAACATAATGTACAATATACAGGTGCAACACAAGGTAATGAACCAAAGTGGTTATTATTGGGATATTTGGGGTATTTTCTTTACCTGTACCTTTACCTCTCTCTTTCTGATTTCAGTGCTACAGGGTCATTCACATTCAGACTCACACACAAAGACACACACACACACTTGGACTTGTGTGTGTTTGTTGAAAGATTGAGACAGACACACACAGGGTAGAAATGTTATTTAAATGGTAATGATTCCTTAGCTTTTTCTGTTTAGTTAGGTTTGTCTGATCCGGCCACCTGTAGTTTACTGAATATTTAGTTCAACACAATATAATGAGGATATGCTCACACACTCACACAGTGAAGTGTGTGCACAAGCACCGGGCTTAAACCCAATCTATCACCACACAAAACACCGTTTAATTAAAAACCAATAAAGTTGATAAAATACAGAGCAGAAAGCACACACACTGCAGATGTGATACCAAGCAGCATTTTCCCTTCAATTCTCTTTTCATCTCTACATTTTTTTTATTTCTTTTTTTACCTCTACTCTTTTCTTATGCTCCCTCTGTCTCTCCTTCTCTCCCACTCTTCTCGATTTTTTTTCTGTGGTGATTTATTGCTCTTGTCTGAAGGGTGAAAAATAATCAACTTGAAGTGAAGAGTTAGCGAGAGTGTGTGTTGTGTGCGCATATCTGAGTGTGTGTGTGTGTGTGTGTGTGTGTGTGTGGTGTGTGTGTGTGTGTGTGTGTGTGTGACAGAAGAAGGTGATGAAGTAGCTTTTAATCCAAATCCTGAATTTTCTGCTGAAAACCTCTCGGTCATGGCAGGTTAGACATATACACACACTCACGCACCCACACACACACACAGCTCAAACACACACGGACACACTCTAAAACCATAGTCACACAGGCATGAGCACACACAGAAGAGAGACACACTAAGACGTATCGAGATGGAGAGAAATGTACAGACGCACACACAGTTCAGAAGAGTCACAGTATTTCTCCTATGTTGCACGAGCTCAGCATCAGTTGGATTAATGGAAGAATGGAATCACAAAGCGCACATTTCCGGACACACAACCACGGATGTTGTAGGAATCACACACAATATATCACAAGTACTTCTTTATATATGTGAAAACACACACGCACACATACACAGTCAGCAGGACAACGCTTTAAGGGTCAGACCCTTGAAATATCAGCCAGCAGATTTACAGACACAGTACTGTTCAGCGTGTGTGTTTGTTTGAGAGTCAGTCAGTTTTACAACAATGATCTGTCAGTGTGTTTGCATGTGCCTGTGGCAGTTTATGTAGTGTTTTTTTTTACTGAGGTTCACATCATTTACGAGGGTCAGTTTTGTTGTTTTTTTGCACATTCAGATTTGTAGATTTGGGGAAAACTTAAAACTTGAACTCCATCTGTCATGTTTGATGGTATCTCAGAAGGAAAATGGTCCATTAATTTAAAAAATGACATCAAAACATTAATAACAAAAACAAGTGGACGAAGATTTGTGGCTGTGAACTTTGCTGAGCTGCAAAAACAATAAGTAAAATTTATACTTCTTGTTGCTTTTACCTATATTTCTTTGTAACAATAGATGTTTTGAAATGTTATGTTATTCATGGGTATTTCTGTTTCACGAGGTATAATTTGTTTTCTTTTTCTGAGCTTCTTGATTTTGAGCAAATTCCCCACACTGAATTGTAGTGATACCAATTGTGAGCTCTATGAGACAGTTTATTTCATAATTAGCCTCTGCTTCCATTCCATTCCATTCCATTCCATTCCATGTAACTTGCAAGTGCAAATTGAAAACATGGTGCAGTGAAAATTTGCACCTTTCATGTACTTAAATCTGGTCCAGAGAGAGACAGAGACATACAGAGAGAATAAGAGATGGATACAGAATGAATGAACGGAGTTTCATTTGTCTTCCTCATGGCAGTGGAAGGATTACCAGGAACTAATTGGACAGATTAACTTGGATTTAGCTGCATCTCCTGTCACCCTTTTCTGTTTCCTCCCCTCGTATCCTCTCCCCCCGCCGTTCCTCTTTTCTTTCTTTTCTTCTTTAAGCTTTCTTCTTCCTGCTCTATGTTCTTTTTACTGTATATTTCTTGGCGCTTCCTAAAGCTTCATGTTGAGGGACAGGGTTTTTTTTTTTTCTTTTTGCCCTTAGCGTAGTTCTATTTCATTTAGTTTTATTTCCTTTTCTTTTGTTTTCCGTTCTTTAATTCCAACCTCTGGATTCTGCTGATATGAAGCTTGCCGTCCTTGGTGTTATTGTTGGTGTTTATTGGTATTGTTATTGTTTTCAAAGCTCCATCTGTGGAGAACAAAGCCTTTTAGTTCCAACATGAATCCAGCCGTTTGTCTGTCTACCGGAGGAGGAGAAAAGAACAAGGCAGCCTCTGTGGTTTACCATTGGACCAGGTCCCGTTTGACTCTGGCCATTCTCCAAACTAGTTATCGTCTTTCCCCGCTCCTCTTTTCAGTCCCTCTCTTTCCCCCTCTCATCTTTCTCCTCCATTTCTCTCTCTGCTCCCTTTATCTGTCCCCCACTGCCCCAGTTTCATTTTTCCATTCATTGCTTTGTTTTTATACTCCTCTTTACTCACTTTCAATATCACTCTCTTTACCCACATCTTTTTTTTCTTTCTTTCTTTCTTTCTTTCTTTCTTTCTTTCTTTCTTTCTTTCTTCCATTCATTTGTCCATTTTCTGTCATTGTTTCTTCCCCTATCTTTCTCTACCTGCTTTCATTACCCTATAGTAAATAGAGATAAGCGGCAATGCATCTTGGGTGGGGGACTAACCTTAATTTGCATGTGCACGTGCATGTGTGTGAAAGGCAGCTAGTCATATATTTTGTTTTAATTCCGTGTTGAAGACCATCACTGTGAGACAGTGTTAGCATCCAGAGACCCTGAAATCAATACAGTTTATTACAATGCCCTAACTTTGTGAGTGTGTGTTTGTGTGTGTGTGTGTGTGTGTGTGTGTGTGTGTGTGTGTGTGTCCTAATAGCCAGGTTTATAGTGAGGATCACAAGTATTGATTTGAACAGGGAGGGAGACAGAGAGGAAGAGACCGAGTGAGGAAGAGACAGAGATAGAGGAGAGACAGGCGGAGAAAACAGTAGGTCTCCCTTTTGCTCTATTTAAATGTCAACCATCAAATAACAGGTTGAGGCAAAAATGAAATGCTCTGACCCCTAAGCTATTAACACACACACACACACACACAAATGTTGGTCTCGCTGCAGTTGTGAGGACACTCATTGACATCATGCATTCCCTAGCCCCTCACCCTAACCTTAGCCATCACAACTAGATGTCTAACCCCAACCCTTACCCTAACCTAAACCTAACTCTAACCTGAACCCTAAAACCAAGTCTTAACCTTCACTTTTCCAAAATGTCCTCAAGGCCTATGCTTGGTCCTGACAAAGATAGATCTACAAGTACACACACGCACACACACACTTTTTATTAGTGAGCTATTTACATCTAAATGAGTTAGTAAACCTCAACATGTTTGCATTCACTAACAGCTCAGTGTGTAAGAGTGTATATGAGAGTTGTGTTTGCCTTTGACAATGCATTGTTATTAAGTTAGTTTTGTTAAAACTAGCACACAGACACACACCTACACAAACCCACACCTATACGTGCTCTTCTCAGATTTAATCTTTATTCGGTCAGAACCTGAAGCACATATATGTGTGTGTGTTTGGGTAATATCTGAGTGTGAGAGTGGCCGTTCCTGTGAGTCTCTGTTTGTGTGTGTGAGTGACAGGCAGATAATGGGCTGTCAGAAGACGCAACAACTTTGTGTCCTTGTGTTGTCTCCTCTGAGAGAGGAAGACCCAGGGAAAAACAGAGAATGAGACAAGGAGGGGTTGGGGGGACTCTTGCATCTGTACTTAAGGTGAGCTTTTTATTAAAGAATCCTGAAAGGACATAAAGCAGGAAGCAGGAGGGTTACAGCGAGACAAAGTTGAAGGAAAATCAACAGGTGATAAAATAATTATCACTGTGAATCAGTTTATGACAAGAAACACTAAACAGAATTTTTAATTAAATTTGTTACGGTTGCCCAGTAACAGATTCCACTTTAGTCTGGGGATATCTAGAGTCAATCTGAAAGATCAGTGTCAGAATTAATCAAGGTATATTTGGTACAGGCTGTATTGATCCTGAGCAAACTGTCCTTCTTTTTTCTCATGGTAACCTATTGCCCTCTCAACTGTAAAGCAGGGAAATATCGTACTTTTTATGTCACTGCATTCATCTGGATTTATCTGACAGTTAACTCCACCTCCACCATCTACACCATTACTTTAAAAATGCAACTGGTGGATCTGTAATCACAAGCCCAGGATTGTTCAAACCCACAGAACTTGATTTGAAACTCTTGCAAAGATTGCAGACTTCTGAAAGACACCAGAAACCGGACAGACTGAATGTGGAGAAAGACTTTCAGCACAGGAAAGACAGGTAGCACAAAATCATGAGACGGGGTAGGCCCCAAGTTTAAGAGAAATATGCTCCTAATACTGTCATTGAAAGGTAAGGTATGGTTTAGTCTATTTTTCTCGATGGGGTGGTAAACAGCAGTATTGCATACCAAGATAGTGGATTGTAAAGGTCACTGCACACCACTCGCTTTAACGCTTGCAGATTAAGTGATAACTGCTGTGTGAGTAGTAAATGGCGGAGTATGTCCTGTGGAGTAATAACAGCCTTCGTGATTGAGCGATATTTGTTCTAGTTAGAGATGTACTTTCCTTAGCTTGAGAAATAGCTAAAGATAATAGTTTCCTTACAGAGAAGGGCAGCTCTGCTAGGTAAATGGGTAGCCACAACAGCTTGAGGAGTAACTCTTCTGTGTGGGGGGGTCACTTAAATGAGCCAGTTAAGGTAATTAAATCCCTCGGCTGATGGGAAATGGTAAATTATATACTGTGAAACCCTCGATTTACCGAGTCAAATTGTTGACTCAGCGTTCTTGGTCTTTTTTTTGGCACTACAAAGTACATTTACGCTATACTCACGGTAATTATACAGTAACTGACAGAAATTATTAACCTTAAAAACTTCACTAAAGTTCACGTGTAAATTCATCACAAAATGGTGATAGTTTCCCCTAACTGCACTTCTCCTTGCCATTGTGGTTTACCTTTTTTTTTCTCTGTTCTTCTCCCTGTTTGTGTAGAACCTATGCGGACCCCTAAGAGGCTGAAGATTGCCGAGACCAGGTCTCGTCTGATAGCGGTGGACTGGGAATCGTTGGGTTACAACATCACTCGCTGTCACACCTTTAACGTCACCATCTGTTACCATTATATGACTGCCAACAACCGGAGCAAGGCTGACTGCCTGGACATGGACCCTAAAGGTAATACTAAATATTATTGTTGTTGATAAAAGCTTTGTTACTGTAACTTGTACTGCTGTTTTACTGTTATACTGAATATGATACTTTAATTTGTAAACGCTGCATTGTGGGTTTGATGGGTGGATTTTTTCAGTTTTCAGTTGCATCAAATTACATTTGAAAATATGTGCAACACAATATTAAATATATCAAGGAGTCCTTGAAAGCTAGTAACTAAATGGTGGTAGAAATCTTATTTACCTACTTTAGCAATGACCTGCGGACCTGACCTTTTTTCCTTCTCCTTTTCTTCTCAGCACCACGCCACCTGGTGGGAAACCTGCCACCCTATACCAATGTCAGTCTGAAAATGATTCTGACCAATCCAGAGGGACGGAAAGAAAGCGACGAGACCATTATACAAACTGATGAAGATGGTGCGAAGAACAAAACACACTTTTGTATTTAATAATGAATTAATTTGTATGTTAGCTTTTGCAACAAGGGTACAGAGTAAAAAGCAACTGGCTGTAATTCCTTGATGCTTATATGTTTATAAGTCTATTAACAGGTACTTTGACAGATTAGGTAAAATAATTTCATGACTAGTGCTAGGATGTGAGTGAACAAGGCATGTTGCATCCTACTTGTGTAGCTGATATTTTTGGGAAATCTGCATTAAATAGGAAAGGTCTGCAAAATATACTTCAACAAGTCACAGCTGTGTGTATTCCTGTTGTTTGTATGTATTTACTAACATCTTTTTCACTTTGTGGACAGAATCTTGTTATTCATTTTATCAGAATTGTATAATTTTGTCTGTGTACGTGTTTACAGTTCCAGGTCCAGTTCCTAGCCAGTCGCTAAGAGCCACTCCATTTGAAGACAGAATTCTTCTTTACTGGAAGGAACCAGCTGAACCCAATGGAGTCATCATACAGTATGAGGTATTACCAGGAGTAGTAGAGTCAAACTAACAACATGGTCAGTTGGAAAAATACTAAAGACAGTTTTTTGTCTCTCTGAAACACCTCAGATCAGCTACAGCGGTGTGCGTTCATTCGATCCTTCGGTGCCTCTCCAGCGGCCGGGGCTCACAGTCTCTCTGCCTTCAAACACCACCTATCACCTGTTTTCCCAGCTCCACCCAGGTGTCACATACCAGCTCTCTATACGAGCATCCACGTCCAAAGGATTCGGTCCTGCAACTACGCTCAACGTAACTACCAACATTTCAGGTAGAAAATAAGCTTTATCATGGCTTATTATCACAAGTATTTTTTAATATCACATTTAGATAGATAGCAAGGGGATGTGCGTTGACTAATACAGATTCTGATGCTCGTTCTTCAGCCCCAACAATAGATGAGTACGATGGGTCAGAGGCCTTTCTGAATGAAACTGCAACAACCATCACTGTCCTACTCAAACCTGCCCAGGCCAAGGGAGCACCTATAAGGTACTTAGAGGTCCATATCACTTAATTTTGGCATGAAGTTGGCGTGCATATTGTACATTGTTAGTTCTCTCCTCATCTACAGCGCATACCAGATCGTAGTGGAGGAAGTGAATCCTCAGCGGACACGACGCCAGGCTTCCTCTGACTGTTACGAGGTGATTATTAATCTGTTCTACATATATGTAACAAGCCATGCCTTTATAACCTAGCTATCTAATATGCATGTATTTATTTGCTAACATGACATTTTCATTACAAAAACATGGCATTTTATGGTAGATGTCCAGTATTTTGCTCTGTCAACCGTTGGATCCAAACTCCTATAAAGCAGAGCTTTTATTTGTAGAAAAACACTGTAACTGAATTTTCATTTCTTTCTTTTCTTTTCCGTCAGATTTATTGACATGTTTCTTTTAATGGAAATAAATCTTCTTCCCCAGGTTCCAGTTTCCTACCACAGCGCATCTAGCGGTGGATCTCCATATTATTATGCTGCCCAGCTGTCCCCCAGCAACCTGCTTGAGCCGCTTCCCTTCACTGTGGGAGACAACAAGACATATCAGGCAAGTCTCATCTTACCGGACCTGAGCCACATACTGTTTGTAGTGCAACAAAAATACACACAGGTACACATACACATACAGTATGCATGTGCCAGATGTTCTTCATTCAAGTATATTAGTTCATGTAAACATTGCAAAATTGTGCATAATGTAAACACTTTTGAAACAAGTTCTAGTTCCTGGATCTGCACATAAAACAACAACAACAAAAAAACATCTTCCATGGTCATTACTTTTCTGTTCATCTGATTTAATTGAAATCTGTTAATGAATGGTGAATTGAGAATGAGATAAGCACATGATAATTTGTTAATTGATAATTTAACAAGATTTGATATGCTCCTAACTTACAAACAGACAACTCAAAGGGACAGGAAACATATCCTCTTTAGCAGAGGTAATAAGTAGAAACAGTGCCCATATTTAGCCTCCTATAAAGTTGATGATCACTTCATTTTTAATCCTCAGGGTTTCTGGAATCCTCCACTGGCTCCAAGGAAGAACTACAATATCTACCTTCAAGCTGTTAGCAGCACTGAGCGGGTAAATAAATATTTATTCACATGAAGACACACTAAACACACAGAGAACTTACAGCTCTCACCTGCTAGCTGCTGAGTAAATATACTGTATGCACACATTATAAGTGACACATTAAAAGACTACGTCGCACTATTTAAAACTACAAAATAACTGCAGGCAGTCGAATATACACCTCTCATTTTTTGTTATATTTTAAATACATATGTACAATATTTAACTTTAAAATTCACATTCTCTTGGTTAATGCTGTAGTGTGTTGTATGTGGACTTGGTTCTCATTCTTACTGTGTCTTTTTCTGCAGGAAACTAAGACGCAATGTCTGAGGCTTGCTACTAAAGGTAAGAGTACACTGCTCAATGCTACTTTCCTTCGTAAAAAGACCTAATCTCAGTGTTAATTTGATGATCACATGCAACTCAGATGGTAAAAAATGTTTCCAGGGTTTTCTGTATTTTTGTGTATTCTGTGTCTGGGAGCTATGCTTATCTTCTGTGGTTAAATTGCTCAGTGTCCCTTAATGATTGATGTTAATCTGATATTTGTTGTTGTGTTTTCTTATGATTGATATTACAGATTCAGTTCAGTCTGATCAGTCCCTTCCTTCTGTGTTCGACAGAGAAGAGTCTGTTTCTGTATTAAGAGTATTAGAGATGATCATATGATATTTGTGCATGTTAGAGAGAGAAAACGTGTACAGGTTGTGTATGTTTGTGTGCACACTTATCCCCTGTATGTGCACAGAGTCTAAATGTCATGTTTTTACTAGCAGCCATATGCTGATAGATTATCAGACTGGTTAATCTCCGGGAAACGTTGCACAACTGCACACACACACTGTTTTCAGGAAAGGTTTTTTAGAAATGTGGCTAATGGATCAGAGTTTAGCTGTGTGGTGTAAGAACAAGGATAAACAGAAAAATACATGACCATGTTTTCAATGAAATTGACATTCCTGTACAGTTGTGTGCCTCGTGGCATAAAGCTTCAAAGAACAGAGAGGATATTTTAATCTTTATTTGGCCAGTGATGTAGAACTAGAAGGCAAACAACACTTTGTTTTTTTTTGTAATGTGTGCAAGCGACAGGCAATAAAAACAACATAACGTTTAGCACAATCACTGTAATGATTACAGAATGAATCATTACGGTTGTGTATTTGTATAAAGGTCCATCTAGGGAAGGGCACTGCATGTGGTGTGGTGCTCCATTCTACATATGTGTACCTATGAAAATACACATTAAATAATAAATAAAATAAGGGCCAGGTTAAAAAGAATTAGAGTCGCTCCACAAAGCATGTATGTAAAAGTGTACATTCTCATTAAACAAGGCCTTCCTGTTGATAGTTCACATGTTTTCTTTAGGTCGTAGAGTTCAGTGTGACCGTGTACACATAAGCAGGTAGGCTCAGATCCCAATGGATAGATCAAAGGCGTGGTTCAGTCACTTTCCTGTGCCTGTAAGGTGTCATGTTTCCAGCCTAGAATAAGAGAAAATGTGGGAAGTTACCGTGTTTCCAGTGTCATCATATTTCAAGAATAGCTGGTGGTTGTAGTTGTAGCTGGTGGTTACTTCACCCAAAAGCTGCCAAAAAGAGATGAAGCTCTGTCCTTCCAGCCTGAGGAGGAAGCTGAAAGACTTTAGAGAGGATTTTAGATTTTTTTTTTTATAAGTGGGAGAAAGACACACTAATGGACAGAGAGGTCAGACGACTGTCCCTTCCTTTCCCTCTGTCCGTCTGCGTGTGTGTGTGTGTGTGCTCAACTGTGCATCCGGGAGGGAGGATTAAGTGATGGTGGTCCTATTAGGTCATCTGGGGTATTGTGTATTGTCATTGCTGCCTCAGGGTGTTTTGTGTGTGTGTGTTTGTGGCTGTGTGGGTGAGTTAAGTGTTAGTGTACTGACCTGGATAATTTTTACAGACATTAAGAGCTACCGCCGACATTATGAGGTCAGACTCAGAACCCTTTAAAGTTTGTTTTTCTTTTTTATGGTGTCTTGTTTGGTACCGCCTTTATGTATAATTACCAAATAGTTTCTTGGCCTGACAGAAAAAAATGAAACAAAAAAGAAAAAAACAGTTGTGCCATCAACAAAAATATCATTAACTAAAACCTTACTGTAAAAGAAAAAATGTCAAAATGTTCACGAAAATCATGTGAGAAGTTAACGTGATTTTCACTGGTGATGAACACGGGCAGAGCAGTTTTGTTTTGACTTATTACATATGCACTATCCCGCTGCTGCAAGTAGTTTTTAGCACACCAAATATATATTAATATGCAGCTGAAAATAGTCCCCAACTATTTGTGCTTGTGTCTGAGTATTAATTACAGTGCCCAGCTGTTTTAGGAAAATATCTGCCCTTTTTTAAAAAAAAAAAAAGAAAAAAGAAACTATATATTTATGACCTGTTTTAAAAGATTTACACCTTCAGTGGGAACAAATGGACTAGGTTGGGAAGTCAGACAGTGCTGAGAGAGACATTGTTCATTTTGGTCTTTTTGTGGAATTTGCTGACAACAAGAAAAATATGGAATAATTTCAACCTCATGCTTTAAAAGCAATATTTTTGGCCAATACATTACTGCTTATGTTTCATCTATCAATCTGAGGCCTACACTGTGTTTTAGTGTAATACTGTTACATAATGATATGGAGCGGGATGGGCACATTTCAAAAATTTCAATGGCAGAAACATTTTATAACAAAATAATATGCTATCGTCACAAATATTGAGGGAGATGAAGAGAGAGAGGGAGATTATATTTATCTTGTTGATATTTAGCATTAGAAGTGGATTATTATTTGATAGATGCATTGCATTATGTTGAGTTTTGTGCACTTCTTTGTGTTGGATTATTTGGATTATCATAATGCATGATAATGTTCTTATGTTGCAGTATGAACTATTCTGGCTTTATGAGATCAGATCTCTAAGTAGAGCTTAGGAGCATGAAAACAGATGCTCTCACTCTCTCTCTCTCTCTCTCTCTCTCTCTCTCTCTCTCTCTCTCTCCATTGACTTTCTCTCTATGATCAACAGGCTTTAAATTCCTTCACTGCGTGCACTCTGCCTGACACATCATTTGTGAATTATTTTCCAAACAGACGAAATCAGGGAGTTCAGTCAATTCTCTGAAGTCATCAGGAACAGAAATGAGTTTTAGTACAAGTAATATACAGCGACACTGGTGCAGACACTTTCGACACCTACAGTCAAATCACATTTGAAAAGCATTTCCCAATGAGAGCATGATGCCAAGGATAACCTGAAATTTGCTGAAAAGACAGTGCAAGACAAAGTCAATTACAGATTTCTTTATTTGCATTTACGTAGTCAATATCTATTTTTATTTTTAATGTTTTGTCTTTTTCAGTGTGTCTGCAACTGGGACTAGGAGTAGTAGATGTGTGTAGAGTTGACTGGTTCGGTACATTTACTATCAGGTGACAAAAAAAAGGGAATGAGAAGCAGAAATCTGTGTAAGATGTGTGTTTTGAAATCAGTTGACCAGGCTCCATGAAATGGTGAAGGCCAGGAATAAACTTTGTCATCTCCCAGTGACTAAGAAAAAGTGAAATTATAAACTTAACTAATTTCTCAGGGATAAATTTAAAGTGACAAATTTCAGTTTGTCCAACATTTTGGTTTTTGGCCAAATACCTCTACACTTTGTGTTGTGTTAATTAGCAAATGCTACCATGCTAATATGCTAAACTAAGGTTTGGTGAACATGGTAAACGTATACCTGCTTAACAAGCAGCTTGTTAGCCATTTGTCATTGTGAGCATGTTAGCATTTAGCTAGTAGCCCCATTATGCCTATGTATAACCTTAAAGAGCTGCTAGCATGGCTGTAAATATTCAGTTTTGCTTTTTTGTGTTGCTAAAGCTGTACCTGCTTTATTCCCAACTATAAAACACACTATAAACACATACATATAATATTCCATGATGAGATGCTCGGTAGAAGTGACTGTTGTGGGTAGAAGCACATTCTTTTTTTTATTATTACACACCAGTCATAATAATGAATTTACTGCGAATCTCAATATTTCAGTCTATGAGACAAATAAGCTCCTCAAACAGAACTTTTTGTGTCATGACTGATAGTTACCATGGCATTTGTGTTGGCAGTTTTCTGACTTTGTTTTCGAGTCTTGATATTTACCTGATCTCTAGCACAGGGATGATTAAACCTTCCCATTTAAATGGCTCATCAGGATTTGTTTCTTATCACTCTTACCACTTTCCTGACGTGAGGGCATTTTGTAAAGACATCTTCAGAGAAGCCACACATAATTCCTGAGGCTGTGTTCGGTGGCATTCTTTGCCAGCCAGGGTTGCGTAAATACTTCAAAATAGTGCCAAGATTCCACATTATTTGTGTTACAGGCGGTGTATGAGATCAAAATTTCAGAAATGAGGAGAAGCTCTACTCAGCTGAAGCTTTAGGATTCCTAGAAAGTTTTCAGTGGTGGGTTTGGTTTTATTTGAACAGGAACAGCAGGTTTGGGTGATTAGAAACATTATCACTCTTTACTTTTCATTGTCTGATATCATGCAGCTCTTGGCAAAAACTCACTCAGCTATAGGAAAACCCAGAAGATAAAGCTTTTGAAGATCATTTCAGCTGCTAGTCTGTGTTTGATTTTCAGTCTCTTAAACTACTGCTTATTGAAAGATAGAAATATTTATCTTCTCAGTGAATAGAAATAGACTACAAACCAGTTGTTTTATACACATGTATTCCCCGGGTGGGTGGCAGCTTTTTAAGAAATTGGCTAATGGCTTTCAGCCAATTTTTTTTACTGTTTCTGTGTCCATTACAATGACAGCACTGGACACAGTAACAACAGTACTAAGCTCAGAAAGCTTTTAGTACTTTGGTGAATGATATCTCAGAGGTTAGTGCCAGATGATAGGGGTGATGATGATAAGTGTGAACCAGTGTCATTTAGAAGCTTTTCACTGAGGTGTACAGTCTTAAATAAGCACAATATACCGTTTATCTTATTAAATATGCCCATGGAAATGGCATATTTAATAATTGTTTTCATTGGTGCTTCTTGTAGACACACTATCTTTTGCCAAGAGGGATCTATGATGTATGTGTCCGTTTGAGCTGTTATCATGTTGGAGCCACAATAGTGATGCTTTTTTGTTGTTGTTATGTTGTAGGTGCTACAGAAGAGCCGGAGGTCATTCCTGACCCGGCTAAACAGACGGATCGGGTGGTGAAGATCGCTGGGATCAGCGCTGGTGTTCTTGTCTTTATTCTGCTGGTGTTGGTAGCCATCCTATTGGTCAAGAAGAGGTGAGTAATAATACCTAATCATGACCACTAAAGCAGCTTTCATGAAGAGTGCAAGTTTTACTTGAGCAATACTTCGTGTACACACCAACACGCATGCAGATGCGAGAACACACAGACACAAATGCGCACCTAAATCCATTCTCTTGTTGTGTGTTGGTCCAGTATTTGCTGTAGTAACACCATCTTCCATCCATCCACCATTAACGTTGATCTCCCTTCAGAACCAGTTTGATTACTTCCTGAAGGTTGCTCTGTCTTTAAGGCACTAAACAGCTGAAGGCTTGTTTTCCCGAGATCCATGCAAAAATACATATCCATAATTAGAAACTCCTGCCTCACTGTTGTTGTGATTTAGTGCAAAAAAGATCTGAGGTCATGTTTTTTTTTTTTCTTGTACACTACAGCTGTTCAATCAAACTAAACAAAACAACCACACAGAACAGCTGACTCAATTGTAAGTATGGAAGAGAGACACGGTGAAAGAAGTAACTTTCCAAGATTAATGGATTATATAAACACATCAAAGACATAAAAATATCTAATAGAAACCTAATTATTTTAAGCCACTGGTGTAATGCTTTCTCATTTAGTTATAGTGTGTTCTACTAGACTTCACACTTTAAATGTGTTTGTGCAAGTATAATTAAAGAGAAAAGAAAAAAGAAAAAGTAAACATAAAGACTGAGAGAATATTTCAGAATCATTGTCTCCATCTATCTCTCATTCTTCACTTGTAGCATTCAGTGGTGTCAGAGTTGGTCCCGGTATCACTGTAACGTTTTGGCCTCTGTTGTGTTAATTTGGTTCAGGGCTCCACCATGTGGTGGCTAAACACAGCCACAACATGAAAATGCCCACCGCGGCGCCAGACAGCACCTGAATTTGAGGATGAGGGGTATTGTCTTTTGTCTATAATAACTTGATATGCCCGTTGGTAATCCATGAGGCACCAAAAGTTGTTTGGTGTCACCAAAAGCTATTTCATTTCCATTTTTCCACATGAACCATAAAACCTGTTTAAGATGAGAGCAGCATTAATATTTAACTTATTTGAATTGTGTAATATCACAGCTGTGAAAACTAGCTTCAAGCTGAACCCCCCTGCCCCAAGTCTAGACACTTTTTCTTATCCATAATGTCCCCTCTTTAATGATCAGTGTCTACCAGAGTAAGTATGAGGTCGCACTGGGTTGAATTAGTGTGTCCTTGTACTTTTCAGGGCTTATGTCCATGCAAATTTATAGCTCATGTACACGAGTGTGCTTGTGTGCAGTAATTAACTATTACTAAACATGGAGCTCTTCTAGTGTCCTTTCAATTAAAATCTGGTGTTCAGGAAACCTAAGTGCCTCATTAAAAAGAGAATAATTAGGAAACTAATTATTTAATGTGTCAAGTGTTTTGTAACACATTTATTTCTTATTATAATAAAAAGTATTAACTTACATAGGTTGGTATGCTCATTGACCACCATGTAACTTGAACACATTACAAGAAATTTAAAGCTCAAGACGATGTCTCTTTCAGGAAACACTGGACAGGATTTCCTCTGAGCAGTGAGGTCTTGTGTCTTGCCAGAGGCTTTAGAGAGCAACCAAGAAAACAGCCTCTCAGTTACAACCAATCATGAGCTCACTCAGCAAATCAAAAACAATTAGACGCATTAAATTACAGTCAGTAATGAACTCTCATCACTGAAGATCTTTGCTCTTGCCGCCCCTGAGCTGCATATTATTATTCTAATGCTCTCAATGAATTCATGTGATCCAGTTTTCTGGCTGCTTCTTTAGTGTCAAAGCGTAATTGTTAATGATAACCAGAGGCCCTGAGCTTAAAGTGTAGGGTAGAAATGCTTTATTTATTGTAGAAGCTGTTGATATTTCATTATACGTGACCCAATATTTTAAATAGAGTAGATAGACAGACAGTGTTTGATCCATAGTTTGCACTCACTGGCCTGATTACAGTGACATGTTTTACTGAACATTATCTGTCCTTTGAGGATTGTAGGCCTTTTAATAATAGAAAATTGGTCCAAATTGAAAAATAATGCATTTTGGAGTTAACTGTTGTATACGACTGTAATTGCATGCAAAGCCTGGAGGAACTGAATTTAGTGTCTATTGTTGTTTTGCAACCAAACCAATCAGCTCAAGCCACATTCATGCATCTGGGCTAGAGGCAACTTCTAATAAATGTTAACACTAGATCATTAAATGTTTCAGGGACTTATACTTAGGTTGATTCTGACGGGTTGAAAGTATACAATGCCAGCATGAACAACTAAAAAGAAATGTTATTTTTGGAAACAGGAAATATTTTCAAATATTATGTTAAAATGTTCTATGTACATAAACACTTGCATCACAGAATTTTTTTTTAGATTTTTTTTGTTTGATTTATGAGAGCACATGAGATTGAGCAGCAAGAAACATTGATCAACTCGTGACAGATGTTTCCAGATGAACTAACATATTTGCATATCTCTGCATTGGACAGAAAATTGCCTTTGAGCAACTTAAAGTGAGTTCTGAAAACTTGGTTGAAGTTACACACTGAGTTTGTTTTCAGCTGTGACATCTTTTGTGTTAAAAATATAGAGGTTCTGTGACAACTGATTTTTTTGCAGTAGTGCATTCAGAAAATGTTATGAATATTATGAAAAAATTTGTGATTTTATGTCACCGTCATGAAGCATGAAGTTACATTTTTAGTTTCCTCTTCCACAAAGGTTTCTGGGGAGATCAATCTTCATTGTCATTGAACCTTTACAACTGAACAATACTGCATCTTTAAAATAGTGGGGACATGATGACATCACTATGACATCATGCTTGCTTTACAGGAAGCGAGCTGCGTGGTGTTACAGACCAGATAGCTTTGTTTCAGTTTCGGCGACATGTCAGGTGTCAGTGAAGGTGATTGGCTGATTAGGGTTAAATCTCGAACTAGGGTTGTCCATTGACAGCTTAGACATAATGCATGAATATTTTAAGTACAACACTCCCACAAGTAAAGGAGAGAGAGACAGCATGTTGATAGGTTTATACTGATAGTTGTTGTTTTAGTATTAATTATAAATTTCTTAGTTTAACATTAAACTTGAGTTTTCACGTTTTCTAAAGAAATAGGGCCCATAGTAATTATAACAGTCCCTTGCATGACCCTCAAGTTGTAGCAATCAAAAGGTGTTTTCTTCTGTTTCTGTTGTTGCTGGTTGAGACAGGACAGCATTGTCCTAATTTGCATATTCATGACCTTTGTGTCTCATTCTTTGCTTTCTGATTGGCTCACAACCCCAGGAGGACCTACTATTCATACTCTTATTACCTGTAAGTAAACAACCAATCAACAATCAGCTTACCCAGCTGCTGTTATCTTACTGGGCGAATTCTTAGTGGCTAGTTGTTGTTATTTTTAAAGATGCAGTATACTTTTTTCAAGACAAAACACATTTCCAACTCTGACCAACCAGCCAAAGCCATCCTCATTGATGCCTTGCCAGGGTGGGGGTCAATTCACTTTCGTGTCAGTCAGTCCAGGGTTTTAGTGAATCATTTGTTTCCAACATCTTTTTTTTTTTTTTTCAAAAACTTCCAGATTTTAAAAATGTTTGTTTTAATCAAGAGAATGTTGATTGTTTACTGTCCAAAAATGATATGAAATAAAAGAAATGCTGAATCATTAGCAAATTAAATGTCAGCTTCTGTTAGAGAGGCTGAACTGACAGTGAATTGACCTCAGCCCCGGTGTCCTCTACATGCTCCAAAGTTGCTCTGAAGCAGGCTTATAAAGGCCAAAGTTGGCCATGAACCAGAACAAAGCAGGCCCAAGTGGGACGACACAGGCCTAAGCGTGTTATTTGAAAAAAGAATGCTGCACTTGTGACTTGTAGCTCTTTGTGTGCATGTAGTCATGTGATCATCCATCCGCCCATCAAGTCACAGGTATCACGGTTAACTCTGCTACACATGCTCAGTGTGTCTCTCCTCTCAGTGGATCTGATCCAGTCGGCTTCCTTTTTGGGACACGTGGCCTCTGATTTTGTGTCAGGTGTTCTTTTGATGGTTTTTCTATCATTGTGGGTACTTCCGTCTCTACTCTGTCTCTTATTGTCTGTCATCGGCTGTGACCAAAATAGATCCCTAAGCTTGCACTGCCTTTAAAAGAGGTGGGGACTATTTAGTACGCGATTCAGCATAAACAAAAGCAGAATAATAAATTGATTTCAACATTTATGCATCATCAGCTTTTGCCTTCATTTACAGATGCTCGTAAACTCAGATAATTTATTGAAGCAAAAGTAGCAATACCACACTGTAAACGCAGTCCTTTACAAGCAAAAGTATTGCATTCAAAAATTTACTATTAAAGTATCAATCAAGTACATTTTATGAGCATGGACTTAAAATCAATTTACAAGTTCATTTACAATTCTAACTTTAAAAATACATTAGGAACTCAAATAAATTCATTCTAGTTCTGGTCACACTTGTCTCTTCAGCTCTTTTTATTTGCCTCCATTCTACAGTATGTTCACTACACAGCATTTGGTGGTTTATAACTTAAACATCTGCTTCTCTCCTGTTATTTTTCCTGTTATACAACCAATAATACACACACAAACACCAACACAAACAGCTACACTCGGTCAACGGTTGAATCTGTGTTCCCACTGAGTGTGTGAGTGTGTGAGTGTGTGTATCTTGTGTGTATGCGGTCTTAGAGGTGGAGTTGGTGTATTTTGGGGTCAAGAGGTAAAATATACTAAAAAAAAAAAAAAACACAGCATGCATTCTGTGTGGGAGGAGCCGTGCATTGCATCAGTTCGGCAACGATCAAAAAGTGATTTCTTTATCAATCCTCTGTGTTCATCGGCTGCAGCCATTTTGTGTCTGCAGCTGATAGAGAATATTTTTGAATTTTATGTTTGGACTCAAATTGCTATGAGAGGAACTAACTCTTCTTGAGTATACCATGAAAAACACAATGCTTATTTGTTCACTGGTAGAGATGTTGTCTTTACTGATGTATATCTATGGCTCTGGGTACATAATGCTCCTGCATGCTCTGTCATGCTTGAAATTTTAAGTCCTCTACAATTATTTTTCCTGGGATTTTAAGGATTGCACTCGCTGAAAGAGTTAAACCTGAAAAGGATTCCTCAATGTTTACATTTTAAGCTGTTATTTTTCTTCAACAGGCATTGGTCTCACAATAGAGACAATGCTTTCTGTTGCTTGAAAATAACAGCATGTGAGGGAACATAGGAGGTTAAGATTAAAAATCAGGTATCCCAAAATTTTATCTTGAATAAAAAATAGTATTTCACTCTCTTATAATGCTGAGATGACTGTTTATGACAGTTCTACTACTCATATAATGGTAACTGTGGTACTTTGGTTGGTAAATGGTTTTCCCTTTGCTACTATTGAGCTGTAGCAAAGTTGTTACCCTACTGTTGCTTTAATGGGTTTTTCTCCTGTCTTTGCTGTCGGATGAAAACCAAATATTTCATATTTTGCCAATTTTCTTTCCTCCTTTTGTTTGTCTTTTTTTTGTGTTTATCTGCCTTATTGAAAGCTTTGATTCCGATAATGCTGAGAGCTCATGAATTTACAAGAAATAAAGGGTCTCAGACAACTAAAAATGGAGTTTACAGTAAGATTTGTTTTTTGGTGGCTTTCATCTGACAGCTCATCTATGGTACCAAGTTTGATAACAGGTTTTCCCTTTTGCTACTTGTCTGTAGGTCATAGGTCATTTCCCTGGTCTGAATTAGATGCTGTTTTCCCTTTGTTCCTCTAGCCAAGCCTGTTTAATGCTGCCATTTACAAACAAGCCTCTCCTCTACCTTCCGTGCTTGTTCTCTCCTCTCTCCTTCCTCTCTTTTTCTCTTCTCCCCACCTTTCTTCTTTTCTCCTTTTTTTCTATCTTGTTGGTTATAAACTCTGCATCTTGAATCAGAAGCCTGCAGCCCTCAGCCAAGCTACTGTTACCAAAAAGAGACCTAAAGATACCAAGTCATACTATACTTGAAAATTTGAATATTCCATGCAAGGTAAAGCAAAGTGGGGCTGTGGTCTGCAGGCTAGCTGATGTTTGTGCATTTGTTTGTGAGATGCCTGACTGTGTCTGTCTCTGCCCTTGACAGGAAACTGGCTAAAAAACGTAAAGACGCCATCGGAACAACACGGCAGGAAATGACGCACATGGTGAATGCCATGGACCGCAGCTATGCCGACCAGAGCACTCTGCACGGAGAAGACCCGATGGCTGTGACGTTTATGGACTCACACAACTACAACAACAGATGTAGGTTCATCTCGGTATCTTTGGTTCAGTATCTCTTATACTCACTCTGACGTTTTGGTTGTAACATTTGACGAATTGCCTTTCAAAAGAGACTGGGGTTATGACTGCAATCAAATGTTGAAGAGTGTCTGATTGGAGAACGTCTGGTGCATCAGAGGCCATACACTACTCCCTTTGTTCTTTTGGAAGTGCTTAAATTGTCCTCACTTATGGGGATGTGTTAGATTAATGGTGAAATTGAGAGCATTTCCTGACCGTTTTTCCTTCTACAGTGCCCAACGATCCTCTGGTTCCTACTGCCGTGTTAGGTGAGACCCCTAGCATTGTTGAATATGTCACATTTATCACCAATAAATACCCTTTAGTGATCAACCACCATCATCTTCACGAAGCCCCCGTGCTTGTAACCCTGTCCTGTATGTCCTTGTGTGTCATTACACGCGTGTTACACACATGTGGCTGTTGAACATAGTCAGAGGCTCCATTACATCCTGTAGTGTCCCGTGCTTTGCTGTCTGATGTTTATTATGTGTTGGTGGACAGTTTGGCTTGTTTGAAGTTTCTGTACCATGATGTTCCCCTTAACTTAAATTAGAAGTGCTAAATCTTTAGGAAAGGTCAATGTAATATTACCACAATTAGGAAACTACTAACTACGACCAGTGAATTGAAGTGAACACCATTAAAAAGAAATACAGCGAAAAATACAAAGAGGATTAGATTTAGATTTGTTTCAAAGGCAATGTGTGTAATGGATGCGGGTATATAAGGATAGCTAAACTGTGTTTTCATCTTTAATCTTTTTTTGCCACCCACTGCCAACTTCTTGTGTAAAACATGCCCGGTACAAAAAACTCCAACATCCAAACACTTCATCTGTCGTCCTGTGTTTTCCCAAGGTTCAGTCATTCCCAATCCCAGCCGTGGATTCTGTTTCCTACTGAGAGTTATTGATATTCACAGTAATTACCATCATTCTCCCTTAGAGACCTCATTATTTCCACAGTTTTGAGTTCTTTTAAGGCATGCCATCTCCTGTTCCAAAACCGACAGAAACTGAAGCTTAAAAGGAGGAAGACAATTTGTCACATTGCCGCAGCAAAATGACTGCCGATAAAATCTGTGACATCAAGTGACAGTGAACAACTTAGTGCCTACAGCTCTGTGTCTTTGGCAGAAGCTTTTCTGTGCTCTGGATCTAGAAGTCTGCTTGAGTATCGACCATCTGTGTTATTCCCTAGGCTTGTGTTGTTGCTGATGCCCCAGTCTGAGTGTCTGAGTTGTGTAAGCTGCAGTTCTTTGCCAAGTTGGGATGTTTCTTCAGCTCCAGTTCTGCACCGCAGTGTCTTTAGTTTAGTCTGGTGTTGACACTGCAGTATGATGTGCAGTTCGAACGTATCCTTAAGGACTCTACAATCCACAACGCCACCAAACTGTGTTAATGAACTGTTCCATAGCCGCTAATTTGGAGTGAAGGCTGCAGTTACAATCTGTCCTGGCCAATCACATCACAGAGTGGGAAGAAGTAGCAGGAAGTAACGAATTAAGAGTCAGTGTCGGGTCAAGTTTACCATTAATTGGCCTGACGAGGGCTTAACAAACCTTTAACAATCAGTAATGAGCTAACGTGTCCTCAGAGCAGAGAAAAGCGTCCGTTGGACGAAATAAACAGTGTCAGTTAATAAGCAGTGGTGAAGATGAAATCAGTCGCAACACCAAGCCACTCCATTATACAACCTGTCAGTCTGTACATTTCTGCTGCCAACTCACATTATCTCCGACAGCACAGAAACGTTCACCTGGACATTCTGCAACAATTTGACCCTTTAATTATCTGTAACTGTCAGTTAAAGTTAGTCATATCCAAAATGCTGTACTCATAATTAAATCTATACATGTCTGCTATATAAAAGATTATTTCTTATTTATCTGTTGAATTTCAAATTGACTGACAGTTGTTTGTTTAAGTATATTACTGTTGGTAATGTTTCTAAATATTGAATTATACCAACTACCTTTACAGTTAAAATGAGTGAGAGTTTGTAATAGTATAGTGAGGTCCAACACATTTAATATGTTTATCATTATATTTTTTGGTCATGCAGCCTTGTTTTGTTCCATCATCTACTATTCTTTTGATCGTCCATCATTCATAAACCTTTGCGCTCTTTGTCGATGGATCAAAGTGGTCAAACTAAACCCTTGTCCATGTTTAGAGTCTGAACTAACAAGTCCTCTCACCCCGCAGTCTGACTTAACCTTTTTGCTCTTTTCTTTTTCTGCTGCTTTGACATGTAGTTCCAATCACAGGTGAGTATAAACCGAGAACAGAAACTGACAAATGGTTTGTTTAGTGTGTGGGAAAATGCAGTATTTTCTTAAGGTAATAGGTCAGAGGCACTATCGATTTTGAGAAGACAAACAGCACTTTTGCATACATCCGTCTACCGCCCCAAACAAATGTATTTTCTCTTTATTTTCTAACTATTGGTAAATGAAGAAACAAACAACCAAACAAGCTAAAGTTTTGGTATAGTAGCAATTTACCTGAACTCATTCCTCCCCCTCTTATAGATGAGAACCACAGCGGCTCTGCAGCGGAGAACAGCCGGCTTCTGGATGTTCCTCGGTATCACTGTGAAGGCACCGAGTCTCCTTATCAGACAGGACAGCTCCACCCTGCCATCAGAGTGGCCGACCTCCTGCAGCACATCAACCTAATGAAAACATCTGACAGCTACGGTTTTAAGGAGGAGTATGAAGTAAGTTTATTATAATCAGTGCTTTTATTACCAGTGCTAGTAGCAGTAACAGTAGAGTTGGTTGGTTATAGTGGCCAAAGCAGCAAATGTATTTCTAGTAGCAGCAGTCATGACAATTTTGATGTTGTTGTTGGGGACATGAATGACATGAATGTTTTTGATCCTATACATGGATCCTATACACATGGGTTTTATTGTAGAGTCCAACAAAAAGTATTACTGTGTAAATCCCTGATTCTTTTCTTTATGTTAAAATGATAAAATGACTTTTAATTTGAGGGCATTTTCTGCGCCATTGACAGGGTATTTTCTGCCTTATTGATTTATCATTTAAAGTGCTACAGCCATTTTAATGCCCCCCCTTGTTTTAGTATCTAATAAGCATTATCTAACCATTCATGTGCCAAGGGAAAGGTTATTTTTAAGGATCCATGACGTGTAATTTTCTTTGCTGTTTTCTTGTGTGTTGTTGGTGATACAGAGCTTCTTCGAGGGCCAGTCAGCCTCCTGGGATGTGGCCAAGAAGGAGCAGAACCGCACCAAGAACCGCTATGGGAACATAATAGCATGTAAGCAAACAAGCCAGTTTTATTTATGTATCACTGTTCAAAACAGAGGTTACAAAGCACTTTACAGGAAGAAGAAAAAAGGGAAAAGGGGAGGAAAAAAGACAAGCTGGATCATTTTATTTATGTGTTGACAGACTTGTGTTGTATATATAATGTTGTTTGGATCTGCTCTCTAACAAATCTTTGCCTTTCTCTCTATGTTACTGTCTCTCTCTCTTTGGCTTCATCTCTTGCTGTTCCTCTCTCCCACACTGTTCCTCTGTGTGTTTCTTTAGATGACCATTCAAGGGTTATTCTTCAGCCCATAGAAGACGACCCCTCCTCCGACTACATCAACGCCAACTACATCGATGTAAGTGGAAACGCATCGAATGCTACTATTGGCTCCCAACGAAACCAACGAAACCACACTCCCTCGCTCGTATGTCAGGCCTCTATACCTTTATTGCGTCTAATAGTCATCCATCATACCATTTTACACATTCAGCCATCCTGAAAACACATCATACATTCAGCACGTGTCTTGCTCGGGTGTCAGTCCTACTTGTCTTTCTCCCAAGTCTGTCCTTTCATTCACCCATCCATAATGAATTTATACATTTTTCCTGAGTCGGCTATATGAGTTACATTAAATACAAGAGTAGATTATTAGTCTTCACTTGGATTACTGAGTAGGAGTTACCACTCAGTTTTAAAGAAATGAAAGTTGCTTAGAGCTACACAAAGATGAGATGTTAAGTTCCTGTAATCAGATTCTCTTTCAGAGAGACAAAAACTGGCTACAACAACCCGCAGCAGGGGAAACAGCTAGACTGGCTCTGTCCAGAGGTAACAAAATCCGCCTACCAGCACCTCGAAATCTCACTGATTAGCATGTTATGTCTTGTTTGTCTGATCTGTACAAAAACCCAAATGTGACTCCAGAAAAACACAGTGTTCGGCCAAGAAATGCCAGCATTAGCAGTACAGATTAAATAAGCGAGACACAACATGTTCAGGCTCTTGAGGTACTGGTAGGTGGATTTTCTTATCTTTAGACAGAGTGAGACTTGCTGTTTCTCCCTGTTTCCAGTCTTTATGCTGTAGCGTCATATTTAGCATACAAACATGAGAGTGGCGTGGATCCGCTCATCTAACTCTCAGTGAGGTAGCAAATAAGGATTTCCTTTAAGTTGCTACATTTAGCCTTCAGTGCATCTTCCGTCCATCCTTTCATCCATTTCATCTGAATGCCATTCAGTATCCATCCAGTTCTCCCTTTTTTAATCATATGTCTGTCTAAGTTTATCTACCCATAAGTCCATGTAAATACCCATCTATTCATCATTCATCTTTTGCTGTCTCCACTCCACTGTCACCTTTACAACAATCATCTGCACGTTAGTCTTTCATGTTAAGCTTTTTAAAGCTAAAATGCTTATAGCATGCTCTTGTTCTTCCATATATTTCATTAACTGCCATTTTAACTGTTACATGCACGCTACTGCTCACATTAAGCTAGAATTAGAATGAATAGAGTGGACACTTCCTGTTGTACCCAGCAAAGCTGGAATATCAGCAGCAGTATAACTCTAATTTTTTGCTAAATGAGATTCACCTCAGTGTGCCTTGGCTGAGAGGTGGTCACACAACATCAGGAAGTGTCCTCTCTATTCAGTCTAATTCTGCATTTTAGATCATGTTTTTTTCTGCATGCCCTGTTCAACCTCCCATTATGTCAATGCAACTTTTCTTTTTCTGATTGACACTCACTGACATTGTTGTGCTTTCTTTCTTTCTTTCTTCCACTCGTTCTTTCTGCCTGTGGCTTGGGCTATAGATTTGGCTGTACAGGGATGTAAGTATCACTGTGGATTCTTTCATTCATGCCCTGCAACTTTTATACCTGTTCGCCTATTCATCCATTCATCGTTCACTCGTCCTTACATGCATTGAGTCATGGTGTATGTACTTTCTGAGTTGCTGGGGCCCCTGCTGCATGAAATATTTCACACCATCTTGATCTCCCACCAGTCTTCCTTACATCTCACTGTGAGCTGTAAATTTGCTTATGCATAGTCCCTGTTTTTGTCTTATTGCCACCAGGAAATCTTTCAGTGGTTGTTATACCTCTTTGCACACCTGACAGTTGTTATAAAGGTGACAGGCATCAACACAGAGTCATCTGTAGATTTTGGCTGGGCCATGCTACATTTAGCAGCTTTGTTTTGGTATTTCAGAAATGTCAAGTACTAGGGTTACGTGTAAATGTTTTTCAGATTGCTTCACCATGGTCAGATGATCAACTTTCCTATCTCCATAGTTAATATAATATAACAATACGCTGTGTAACTCAACATGTCACCCAAAAAAAGGCAATTACATTTATTATAACATGTAAATGTTTTTCTTAACTGTACTATATGTTGTGTTTGCAGGGCTACCAGAGACCAAGTCACTACATTGCCACTCAAGGTAAAATACTACAGCACTGTCAAACACATGCTGGAACAAATTCTACATAACTGCTCTTACACACAACGTTACAAATAGTGGCACTACTTTCTTCACACACAGGAATAATACAGAGCACTGAATATATGTCTTTCTGTATCTGTGTGCAGGCCCCGTTCATGAGACAGTGTATGACTTCTGGAGGATGGTGTGGCAGGAACAGTCAGCCTGCATCGTCATGGTAACCAATCTGGTGGAGGTTGGAAGGGTAAGTTGCTGTTTTTGGCCGTGCAAGTCACTCTCCCAGCACTCAGTGTGCTCATTTTCTTACCCTCTGACAGTTTGTACATTTGAAAACACTTCTGCCACTTGATCCAGTTCTTAAAACATGTATTTTAAAATAATCATTATACTGTATTCGATTAAATACTGACTTTCATTTTATTTTTAACAGGTCAAGTGCTATAAGTATTGGCCAGATGATGCAGAGGTGTATGGGGACTTCAAGGTGACTTTTGTGGAGGTTGAACCTCTTGCTGAATATGTGGTTCGCACATTTACACTGGAGAGGGTGAGTTATATTTACGTTTTGCATAATGTCTCTGTGAAATATTATCTTAAACATTTTGTATTTTTGGGCTCTTAAGCGTCACTTACAGTGCTGCAAAATTCATATACACTGAGTGGACAAAGTGAAATATAAACTTGAAAAAAAAAATCATGAAATGTAACCTAACAGTGTCTTTTATCTTTATTCAGCGTGGTTTCAATGAGGTGCGTGAAGTCAAGCAGTTCCACTTCACGGGCTGGCCTGATCACGGAGTTCCATATCACGCCACGGGACTACTGTCCTTCATCCGCAGAGTTAAAATCTCCAATCCTCCCTCTGCTGGGCCGATTGTGGTCCACTGCAGGTATAAAATCAGTAAACACCTATACTACATGTCCTCTACCACTTATAATTAACATTACCTTTAGGTGAGAAATATATATACATAGTCATAAACAGAAGATTTAAAACATTCCCTGCTTTGTAGAAATTAACATTTCCCTTTCTCTCGCTCTGTCTCTGACTGCAGCGCTGGAGCAGGACGCACAGGCTGTTTCATAGTCATTGACATCATGTTGGACATGGCGGAGCGAGAAGGAGTGGTTGACATCTACAACTGTGTGAAGGCTCTTCGCTCCAGGAGGATCAACATGGTACAGACTGAGGTGACTGCATTACCCATCCTCCATCTGCATCCACGTCTTAGAATACACTCAGTAAACCCTCACTGTAAGACTCAGCCGTCAGCATGGTGCAGGCTGAAGTGACTGCATCGAGCCATCTCCCTGTCAACAATTCATAAACATGTCATCCCACTACAGAGACTCAGCAAACACACACTTTAATGTAACACAGAGGACTTGGTAAGAATATTATCGTGACCTAGACAAAGGTGAAGTTCATCTTCATTCACCAAGCCACTTTCTCTGAGATTTGAAAGCTGACACGATTTTCAATAAACATTTGCTCAGTAAAGAAAAATCCAAGGACGTACAGATACAAACACATACCTACACTGAAGTAACAGCAGTTTTAATTCTTAGTTGTACCTTTAATTGTTGTCTTTAATTTTAGAATGAAAAATGTTCTAGTAACACATCCAGGCACACAGATTGCTTTTCTGTTGTTATCATGAAATTTCTAACCATATATATTTTCTATAACTTGTTTCTATGGAGACAACAAGGCACAAAGAAATATTTTCTCACAAGTTCCTTTCATTTTCCCATGGAATGTTTTTATCCATGTTGTAGTCACTGTAATTTTCACATACTACAGTAATTATTTATATACTATGAGTGCACATTCTAAAATGTATGAAATTCTAGTCTGCAGCATTGCGACACTTCAGACACAGTTTAATCAGATAACAAAGCACATTCGCACCACAGAAGCTTATAATTTATTCTGTCTGTTCTGTCTGAAATAACCCAAACCTTCACAGTCATCATCTCCTCTCATTCATAGCTCCATCTCCCATCAGCCATCCCTCACTCACAAAGTCTGCATGCTCACCTTCATTTGGTATCACAGCTGTTTGTGTTTTACATGTGTCAAGTTGCGTGTGTTTTATTGTTTACCAGTATCTTTATCTGGAAGTGAAATATTTGTGTGGATAGGATAATATGTCTTGAATTTTATGTCCTCAGGAGCAGTATATATTCATCCATGATGCCATACTAGAGGCTTGTCTCTGTGGAGAAACAGCCATACCAGTCTGTGAGTTCAAAGCTGCTTTTTATGAGCTGATCCGCATCGACTCCCAGACCAACTCGTCACATATAAAGGATGAGTTC
This sequence comes from Toxotes jaculatrix, assembly GCF_017976425.1. NCBI lineage: Eukaryota > Metazoa > Chordata > Actinopteri > Toxotidae > Toxotes > Toxotes jaculatrix. The sequence goes on from NC_054412.1 coordinate 5,651,140, forward strand.
CAGGTAAAACCTAATGATAATATCTATCTTCAGCCCTTAAAGTGACACAAATCTATATTGTGGGTATCGAACAGTCACCTGCTGTAGGTTTGAATCGTGCCTGTAAAAAGAACAGCAGCTGCTTCCAGCTTGAAATCATGTCAGTTACAATAGATTTAGAAGCTGAATTTTCACAGCAGAAAATAAACATCAAAATGCAGACAGAAACTTCTTGAGCCACTCCTGCAGGATAATCCACTTCACTGCTGTTCATCTATATGCTCAGAATGTTCTGCAAACAATAATAGCTTCGACAAAGTATGGCTAAATCCAGTATTTCTGGCAGAGTTCTGTGCTTCTGGATGATAGCGCAGCATCAAAGCAGTTTATTTAGCCACATTTTTGTGAAAGGATCAACTTCTGAATCCAATCCTGACCTTTCTCAAATTCTCAAACCTAAACTCTAACTTTATGCTCTAGCTACAACCCTCAAGCAACAGTCAAAAACATTTCAGCAGTTTCATTTTTACACTTACAGTAAAGGCTAATCTGTGTAGATGAATATAATGTATCAGCAACACAGGATTTTTATAAACGCATTTCTGTATAATGATTTAAGGATATATGTCCATCCTCTTAGGACCCACATTTGAGTCCCAACTTGCATGCGGATGTTTTAGCATTTTTATGAACCTAAAATGCCTCTGTATTAAGTTATTATACATCCTTCTCTTTGTCCAGACATTAAACTCGGTGACTCCACAACCACAGCCCGAAGACTGCAGCATTGCATTGTTGCCTAGAAACCAAGATAAGAATCGCTTTATGGATGGCCTTCCTCCCGATAGATGCCTACCCTTCCTCATTACGATAGACGGAGAAAGCAGCAACTACATTAATGCTGCTCTGATGGATGTAAGTCTATGACGCGCTCACATGCACATAAAAAGTAAGCTTGTGTTATTTTCAACACATCAAGCAGGAGTAGTTTGGGACACTTCACTCTGTGTTCTTTTTCATGAGTACATGTGAGAATAACCTTTCAGACCAGCAGATGTGTTGCTTTTAACACAATTATAGCCAATGCGATGTGAAAAAGTTTTTTTTTTTTTTTAAGAGTGGAATGTCTGTTGTCCCAAACTGCAGTCACAAGTTTGTTGAAAATGATACAGACTTTTAAGAAGCTGTGCACAACTGATGATGAAGAAAAACACATGAACATGTAAACAGTTTTACACAGGTGCTTGTACCTTTATACCTACGTTTATATACAACTCTCACTCACACACGTACACACACACACACACACGCACGCACACACACACAGACTCCCCTCCCTGTTTGTGTGATGCTGTGTTTGTGGTTTTAGCAGCAGAAGGCTAGAGACAAATCCAGGTTCTGAAAAGACCATTAGCTTCTCTGGCCGCCACCCAAACATTGCTTACATTGGCAACAGTTGAGACAACATGTTTTTGTCTCAACATGTTGCCTGTGTGCCATGACTTGAAAAACAAAGTCATTAAGTAGGTAGAAATTTAAGGTAAGATAGCAATATCTGGTTACTGTCAGTCAGAATTATAAGTTAATGTTTTTTAGCCGTTCTGTTTTTATTTAACAAAAAAAATAAATACATTGGAGAGGGAGGAAAAGATAGTAAGGGTGGGTTTGTAGGTATGAAAGTTCATAATAATGTTTGAAATACAAAATGTAATAAATGCATGGTGTGGAAAGAAACCTGGCTTCTCTCCAACAAAGCTGTTGGAGGACAAAAATACTGTAAATGCTGTAAATCTCATGGAGTTCAGTCCAAGCTTTAAAATTCACCTTTAAGATTTAGCTAAGTTAAACTTTACCTTTGGCCTCTCTCTAACCAAGCTGTCAGAAGAGTTCCAGGTAATCTCCGATACTGGATTTGTTTCATGGCTTCAGTGTCGTTCTGCCACCAGGTTCATGTTTAGAAAGCCATTTAGTGTAAACCCTAACCTCTAAACCTGACCCCGACCCTCACATTAGACTCCTCATGTTTACACTGCCTCAGTCTCCGAAGTCATTCACAACCCATGTCACACATTTGGCTGCACATTTTCATTCAGTATGAGTTGGGCTCAGTTCACTTTCAGTTCAGTCAGTTCATTTTGTGAGTCTTTGGGCGGATTCTCTCTTTAGATTTTCTCTTTACTTTGAACTTTAAAGAACTTCTTGAAGTGGCTGAACATGAAGATAACTGGCCTTATTAAATGTGGATGTAGATGTGCTGTATGTAGAGTGTATGTGTGTATGTAATGCATGCTCCTCACCCTCACATTTGATAGGCCAACTGCATGATCATGTGACCAAACATCACCTTTTTACAAGTATGCTTGATGTGTCATGTTCCACACGCTGTCTCACTGTGCTCTGCTGTTTGTGTTTTAACGTGTGTGTATGTATGAGAGAGAAAGAAAGATGTAATAAAGATAAGGATAGAGATATTTAGGAGAAGGATGTATATTAAAAGCAAAACTTAATGTTTAATACTGCTGGATTTAAAAAAAAAAGTTTGTTCCTAGAAGAAGTTACGCCTCTGTGTGAATGAAAGAGCTGATACCAGCTTTGCTTTTTCCTGCAGAGCTATAGACAGCCTGCTGCATTCATCGTTACTCAGCATCCTTTGCCCAACACTGTCAAAGACTTTTGGCGTCTGGTTTACGACTATGGATGTACCAGCCTGGTGATGCTGAATGAGATTGACCTGGCTCAGGTAATTCACTTCACGAACATCTAAATATCATAACTTTTTCAATTCATAATGTCAAAGATTTGTTGCTGTTTTTCTTATTTCCTGAGAAGCTGATATTTTGGAGATACACAACTTTCACCCAGCAACATCCAGCTACTATATGCAGCCTAATATATATACACAAACAATTACAGCAATGAAAAGCCAGAAAAATTTATTTTTTAATTAATTAAACTTATTACATATTTACATATATTACATATTTTACACTGTGGTACTCCAAAACCTGTAAAAACACACTGGAATGATTTGTATGGGCAGCATTGCCCATAAAAATCTTGTGTCTCTATATTTGGAAATTTGTAATAAAAGACTTAAAATATCAGTCAGAATCACACCTAGGTCAGAATATGACAAGAGAATAGACCAAGGTGGAAAACTGTTTAGCTCAAGGCCTCAAATTAACACAAACCATATAACATACAAATGTAGAACAAGTAAAGGGAAACATTACATTTCCTCTCTGTTACAGTGTGATGTTCTTCTTTTCATATATTCTGTCTAAATACTGGAAGTGTTTCTTCTCAGGGTTGTCCTCAGTACTGGCCAGAGGAGGGCATGCTGCGTTACGGCCCAGTCCAGGTGGAATGTATGTCCTGCTCGATGGACTGTGATGTTATCAGTAGACTCTTCAGAGTCTGCAACCTCACCAGGGTCAGTAGATCTACGTTGTGTTGTAATCTTGTTGTATCTTCCTGCTGTTAGCACAGAATAACTTACTGTGGAATTCCACTTTCTGCTCACATTAAATAGGATAAAGCATACATAAGTTATGGTAAATATTACTACAAGAATATGAGTTCATGATATTGGGTTCACAGATCTTAAACTGTTAGTTTGTATCAGAATTTTTGAGATAGATAAATCTAAAGGTCAGTATGAGGCTGCAGTTTAACTCTAGCTGCGTTTGTTGTTTGATGTTACAGCCTCAGGAGGGCTACCTGATGGTTCGTCAGTTCCAGTACCTGGGGTGGGCGGGGCACAGAGAAGTCCCCGCCTCCAAACGCTCCTTCCTGAAACTGATCCTGCAGGTCGACCAGTGGCAACGTGAGGGAGAGGAGGGAGAGGGAAGAACCATAGTGCACTGCCTGTGAGTACACAGCAAACATGCACTTTACATGCACTTTATTCTCTCCTTCTTTGTCCATGCAGCAGGGCTGTATTTTTAAGAGCATTTACCACCTATGTAAGGAATAAAAGAGCTGTCTGTTTACTCTCTGAAAAAAAAAAATTATATGTTTAAGTGAAGATTAAAAGAAAATGTTGCCAAATTTGCTTAACTGTCTAACAAGACTGTATGTACCATGTGGTGTAATAAAGACTTGTATTCATATGAGAAATGGTAGCTAGTACCAGTTATCTTGGCACCATTCGGTGATTGTAGAAAGTGCTAACGACTCATGAAACTCACTCAGAGCGACACTTCTCTTTCGCCAGAAGGTCTTTTTGTCTGATGATGCACAGAATTTACTGTCATGCTGGATGGTTTGTTATCTGTGTGCCAGAATCGGCGCCATCAGCACTGTGTGAGAGGTGGCAAAACCACAAATGAAATATTAAATTGTGCATTTTGTCGCACATCGCTGTATTATTTTATGTCTCTTGTTCATAGAAATGGAGGTGGGCGTAGTGGAGTATTCTGTGCCAGCAGCATTGTGTGTGAGATGGCCAAGAGACAGAGTGTGGTTGATGTCTTCCACGCCGTAAAGACCTTGAGGAACAGCAAGCCTAACATGGTGGACACTCCGGTGAGTTACAGAGAATAAAATTATAAAAGTGAAAAAAAGGCCTGAGCCTGAATCTGTGAAGTGAAGATGTGACCATTCAGATTTTACATCCGGTCGATTTCCCTGTGTTTATCTACAGGAGCAGTATCGGTTCTGCTACGACCTGGCTCTGGAGTTCATCGAGTCCTCCTAAACAAAGGAGAGATGAGGAGGTGAAGAGGAGCAGGAGAACATCTTTTCACTTCCCTCGTGTTTGATTCTTTGCTTTCGCTTGGTCCCGACTCCCCCTCTGTGGTGGCCGTTCTGTAGCATCCATTTCGCATCCCTACAAATGGCACAAGAGAAACCGGCTCCTTGTACAGTGTTGTTAAACAAGGGGGAAACAGAAGGAGCTGCCACGAGTGCAGCAGAGGAGGAGATGTTACTCCTTTTACTCCGTTATGCTTATTGTACAGCTTTTTTGAGTGCCAGCGGGCCCCTATATGTTCTGGGCTCCATTTAAATGTTTAGCCTCTCGCCACGACCCCCTCGCATGGACTCGATGCCTCACGGTGTTTCAGCTGCAGTACTCCATGTGCACTGTAGATGTCTCCCTTCCCCCTTGCAAGCTGCAACCACAGCTTTCGAATAACTGCAGTTTAAAAGTTTTCAGTGGCCCCATTTTCCTGCTCTCATGCTGATTTCTGAGTAACTTAACATTGTCGGGCATCTCATCATGGTGACGTTTGAATTGTTTTCAGCCGGTTCTTTTGAACAAGAACAAAGTTACAGCCTGGCCAAACTCTGTGAATGCTTCTGTTTTCTACTCCATACGTCAGCACCATCATCTTCATATTGTATTTCTGGTCATTTCAGTGAACTCTGACTCAGAACATTATTATGTATTTGTGAATTTAATAGCCACTTTGTACCCATTTGACATTGGTTACATGCAGCAGTTTGTCAGATAAGGGAATAGAGACAGAAAATAACTGTCAATACAAGTCTGCTTATTAGATAAAACAGTGTCTTGGAAAAGAACTGAAACAAAAATAGAAAGTTTACATGGGGAGTATTAGGCTTTTAGTTTTCTTTTTTTTTTTCTTTTTTTCAATATCATGAAGTGACAACTTAAAAAATGTTGTGTAGGTTTTTCTCTAAAATGTAAACGCTCAGAAAAATGTGATATGCATCATTGTTCCTGTTTTCTGCAGAGTTGATTTCTGATCTCTTATTGCTTTTGTATTATCATTTCCTGATCTGCTGGTTAGAAGTTTTGAAGTCTTCTTTGTTTCCCAAATTGTACAAATTGAAAACTTAAGATTTTGTTCAACCATGTGACATTAGCTTGATCATGTTTGTTTCAGGGCTGGGCCCAATGCACTTTCAATTCAGCCAATTCACGAATGGGAGATTTTTCAAAACGTAGATATAAACAGGTTTTGGGTACGAGGGAAACTGCCGACCCTGAGAAGAGACTGAACGTTAACGCTGTTTGATGAACAGGTGAACTGTAGTTTCCATTTACGGTCTGAAGGGAATTGGAAGTGAACTGACCCCAGGCTTCATTTGTTTTGTGCACTGGTGGCCAACACTTATCTTTGTTTTTGTTTTTATTTTGCAGCTGATGTTTATTCATAAGCCAAAGACTTTGTGTAAATATGTCTATATGGATAAAGCACATTGTTTGTATTTATTGTTTGTTTACTTGCATTGCTTGTAAGAACAATCATTCTTCATTCCATGTTTACCACCAGCGTTTCTTAAACTGTGGGTCAGGATGCAAAATGGGCTGCAAGTCTGTTTCCTCTGGAGTCTTGAGAGTATCAGTATGAGTTAATGAACCCATAACGGGCCCCGAGGTCAGAGACTACATCTACTCAATTTGGCTCCACGAAGAAGAGTTTAAGAACCCCTGATCAAAGCTGTATATTGAAGCATTAGAAGTAGTTTTTCAGTATTTAGGTGGAATTCAGTAGTATTGTCTTGTTTTCACTTAATGAATCTCTCTGTGATGTTACCGTGGTTTATTTGTGTAAAAGCCCATTGCTCTGTCTGTGGTCAGTAGAACATCAGTGCATTTACATGCACAGAGTATTTTGGATAATAGCTCCAATCCCTCTTAACGTCTTAGTCGGGATAAGCTGTTTATCTTCATCCTCATATCCTGCTCACCATTATCCCTGAATACACACTGAGTCAGTGATGCAAACAGGCTTAGTGAGCGAAACATGCAGGACTGTGAAACAAAAACATTTATTGTGCCTAATCGTTTGAAATTCCTTGTTGATACAAGCATTTTAACAGCATCTTAGATCGCAAACCAGGGCTTTGTTGAATGCGTTCTCATGGACGATCAATGTTTTGAATACCTTTTGGACCATGATTCAGTGTGTTTTATTCATCAGAGTGCTTCATGAATTCTTTGTGAGGCTTTACAGGCTTAATGAATACCAGATGTGTTTCCGTTTGTGCACAAAGCTGATTCAGAAAAACTTTATTGTAAATAAAATGTTAGATGTTCCACTTGGTTGGAACAAGAGAAGCCCTACTCATAAGGATGATACTGTAAATAGACTATCATGAACACTCTAAAAGGCTCTATTGTTGGAAGAACAGTAGAGATTTGGATGCAATGTCAGAACATTAGTTCTGTTGTAGATAAGAAGTCAGAGATTGTACTCCTGGAGGATTCAACTATAAAAAAAAAAATTGACAGATATTCAGCTTCTGCTGAATACAGGATTTTATTCAGTTTTTTTTCTCCAGATTTCTGATTTTCAAAGAAGGGAAAGAAAATTTAGAGGCTGTAACACTATGTTAACACAGTGGTGCATTGTCTTCAGTGATCCTGGGGTTTACCAGTTGGACAGTACTGAATACTCCATCTCTATAGCATGCAGAGAGAGAAAAGTGAAGCAGTTAGTGACAAGTTGTTGTATTAACAGAAACTAAACACTACACTCTTGAGGGGAAAGCTGAGGAGAAAATCCTGTTAAGATGCCCATAATTCCTCCTTAATAAATCTGAAGTAATGGCCCTGAAGAGTAGTGAATGAAGCTGGTTTCTGGATGAGAAGCCAGTCTGAGTATAGAATTAATATTCATGGTTCATAATTATTCTTGTCTGTAATGTTTGGCTTCTTTGCTGTAATAAAGACCACTTCTTTAATTAAAACGGCTGGGAGTGTTCTGTTGTTAGCTCACAATGAAGAAAAGATGCTAAGTGAAAAGGACACAGAGGCCGCCATGGAAGAGTGAGTGCTCTGCCCCTTATAGTTTCTGATATCTTCAACCAAGCTGTTCTGATACAACACCCTGCTGATGTTCACAATATTAAATTGAAGGCCCAGAGCACCCACGGTCCACCCACACAGGTGATTTTAATTTACTGCCTGATTAGACCTTTTCTCTGGACAATGAGGGCATGTAGAGACCGGTTGATTAGCAGCTCCCTCACTCTCTTGTTAGTTTTCCCACACCTGTTGTGGCGGGACAAATTAAACCTTTATCATCTAATGTAACTCCTTGCACAGCGTCTCCCACCTCCAACCTGAGCAGGTCTAATCAGCCTAGTAAATGAAAACACCTGTGTGGGAGTGCAGTGCCAGTGTTCATACTGACGTTGTTTTAGCACTAACACTTGTGTCATGATCTTTACAGCCTCTAACAGCCCCTTTTTCTGCAACAACCCAACAAAAGATATGGTGAAATTAGTTGCTGTGGTAATAAAAGTGTGAATCTCAGCTCCATCTGTTAGTAGTCGTGACAGCCCTCTGATCTGTTCTGCTTGAGTGTGTCTTCTAATGCATCTTTTTCACAAGAAGACATTTTGACTAGTCATGTCAAACAAAAGACAAAAGTTAAAAGTTTGACTGAAGTGCAATACTAGTGCCATGAAACTGGCAAAACCTTGTTTACAAATTAAAATACCTACAATGAAAAAAAGTCTGTTGTCTTGTTGAAAATGGTGGGTGGGGCTGTTACATCAGGACAACCGGGAGCACCTGGGCCCAGTGCTCCTCGAGCACTATAAGAGGATCCACTTCACTTCTTCATGTACTGTTTTTGTTTTCTGTCTACCTGCTGACTTCCCTCACTGCTGCATCCTGTCTTCTTTTTGTATCGTAGTTAGTGTTTGTGGGGAAAAAACAGTTGATGTAAGCATTTCATTGATGCCATATGCTTGGTCCCAAAAGAAATCTGAGGAACACTGGGACCAGGTGCTCCCAGTTGTACTTATTTAACAACCTCACCCACCAATGAGCTACAATACAACAGGCCATTTCCACAGCAGATATACTGACTTGTCACAGAAGAAAAGGCACAGCTGCTGCTAATAACATGAACAATGGCTCTGTTCTATTCAAATGTTCCAGTAAATAATGACAGAGTGACAGTGAGCCAGCACAGACAGTACAAAATCAGGTCCCTGAAACTGAATTCAGACATCATTCATTCCATTATTTACACCTGTGCTTTTCCCACTGTGACATGTCAGAATGTCTTCTGCAAAACAAAAAACCTGCAGGGACACCAAACAGGCCTAAGGGACATCATGTACAGTCAGTTCATGTTTTTAACTTGCTCTCAATTTAGTCAGTGAATCATGAATGTTCCAACTTCTCTGTCATTAACTAATGAGAAAACTTAAACAACTTCATTTAAATCATCACAGTTGTAACTGAGAGCCAAGCTTATTTTAAGACACTTCACTTGTGGCGTCCCAAAGCAAGTGTCTCTCTGTTTATCACTTTATAGATCCATAAAGAGGTTACTTCACAGAATGAATAACACTTTATTTTGGCTGAAGTAATTCCCCATAAATAACCTTTCAGCTAAAATCCCACAACTTCTCTACTCTGTGGTACAGCTCCACTGCTGAACTCTCTCTAAAGTCCTGGTACTTATAAAGGAAATTATAGTGCTCTCTCACAACCATGCTGTTTTCTTCAAAAAGTTTAATTTGCATAATTATTTACAACAGATGGTAGATAGCAGTACTAAGAAGAGGCAAAATATACTAAACCACATTGATAAAGCAGGGAAAATAATAAAATGATATAAATCGTTGAAACCATTTCAAAACCTTGCATTTAGAAAAGAAAGTTTACAATTCATTTATAGATAAATAAATCTAGAAATGAAATGTTCTGCTTAAATTAATCTTACAAACACAAATTGATCTGTAAAATGCTGTTATACTGGACAGCAATGAAACACTAAATAATACATTCCTTTTCACTATCCTGCATGCTATCTGAAGATCTTATAAAATAATGTTGACAAAGGAACATTAAACAACAAAAACATGGTCAAGAGCGGAAAATAGTTCCATTTAAATTAGGCATATATTATATATTTATATATGTATATTTCTGTACAAATACTGAATATTTGGCATTATATTTATCCTCATTATTGATATATCTAACAATTCAAAATAGTTTTAAGCTAACCACAAACCCTTTATGCTATCAAATTTTTCTCGTATCACATTCCAAAACTCATAAGAGGCCTTTTTTTATTTCTACCCACAGCCACAACACAAGACATTTCTCCACCAAAGGCAAACAAAAATTGTGACTGCTCTCTCCTCTCATAAAACACTGAAACATAAAGAACAGCACATCTATAGAAACACTTCTCCTTCCACTTATACAATAGCTCACAATTCAAAAGAATATGCAAATGTGGACAACATGTGCCTGTATATTCTGCTTGAATTGTGATCTTGTGTCCAAGAATTGGTGCAGAGGCAAGCTGTGATGTAAAATAGTATAACTAACCTTCTTGTGTCGTTAATGACAGTGGATGTAGACTGATTCACACTGACTCTGGGCCCATTACTCTGTAGATGGGCACTATAAGGTCAAAAATGAAAAAATAAAAATCATCCTAATTAACATTATAGGACTAACAGGAGTCCTACAGTCTTAAAGAAATCATTTATAATTTTGGGAAATATGCTTATTTGCTTTCTTGGAGAGATATAAGGCTGATTTCACCCTCATGTCTGTACGAGAAATAAGAAGCTACAGCCAGGAGATGGTTAGCTTAGCTTAGCATAAACACTGGAAACATGGAGAAACAGCTGGCAGGGCTCTGCCTAAAGGCAACAAAATCCACCTAAAAGTGCCTCTAAAGCGCAGTGATTAACACATAATATCTTGTTTGTTTATTCCACAAAAAAATCCAAGTCTAAAAATGACTATATGTGGTTTTATGTGGATCAGCTTTTTATGGGGGAGGTTGGGGGGTGTTTAGTCTCCATAGCTAAGCTAAGTATCTGCTGGCTCTAGCTTTATATTTAAAGGGGGATACAGCAAGTCACTGCCTAGCCAAGAAATAGACCAGCATATAACCCAATTAAAATGACAATTTGTCACATTTTTTCCCTTCATTTTTTACATGGGATTAAACAAATAAGATATTATGTGTCAATTAGTGAGCTTTAAAAGAGCTTGGACAGAACCAAGCTAGCTGTTCTCAATCTTTATGCTAAGCTAAGCTAAGCTAAGCTAAGCTAGTTGGCTGCTAATTGTAGCTTTGGATTTTAATGTAAACATATGAGAGCACTATCAGTCAGCTTATATAATGGTCTCCAAGAAAGTGAGTATGCATTCCCAAACTGTCAAACAGTTTCTACACTGTACTGTAACATCCCTCAGATTTATTTATTTTTTATTTATTTATTTATTTATTTATTTATTTATTTATTTTTCCCAGAAGTCTAAAGATCAGGATGAGATTTAGGTTAAATTAGGATTATTGCTTGAGGAGCAGATACACTCATAGAGCCCAGTATTAACTCAAACATGACATCAAGTATGATCCGTGATTACTCACTTGACTGCCGTTTGGCTTGTGACAACACGCAAAACGGATGATCTGTCATCAAAAATCACATGATTTATGAGAAGAGAGAGCAAGCAATAGAAAGACATCTTTGCAGTGCAACTATCAGAAACAAGGAGAAAAGCTTTCAATGAAATGAGTCTCGCTTGAAAAGACTGTAAAGAAATCCTCAAGATACGTACAAGGGAAACTCAGGGCGCTATCTTGAGGATATACCATGACAGTGCTGTTGTAGTGCGTGTGTGTATGTGCGTTTGATGTTTTTGGTGTGTGCTGATTGTCAGAATAAACCAATAAAAAAAAAAAGAAGCAAATTTAGTAAAAGTACAAGGAGAGAAGTTGGTTGATTCAGCACCTATACAGACTTCTCTTTAGGAGATCTACCAAATGATGTTAGTCTAACATACGGTGCTGTGAAGTGTGTTCTACAAGACATAAACAGATGTCTTGACTCTAACTTATCACATCCATGTGAATCATTTTAGACTTTTACTGAAAGTTAGCTGACATTTTCTTTGCTCTACTTATTTTTTTCTAAATCAGAATAAAATAAATTGCAACTCACTGATCATAGATGAACTGTATAGGATTAAGATTTGGATGACAGTGACAGCACACGTTTTTGCTCCTGCAGTGCAAAGCACGATGAACATGGTGCTTTCAGTGCTCTGTAAATGAAAGGTGATCTGCACCTGGGCCTGCAGGCTCTGCAGCCCCACAGAAGTACTGCTGCATAGTACACAGGCATGACAAACTGTTCCTGTGGAGATTACAACTACTCCTAATATACCATGTTTGCTAAAACTCTTAACTGTGAGGTAAATAGCTGTAGGTGAGCCTGCCTGTCATTGTATGAAAACACTATTGCACTTTTTGGCTGGTCAAGTTTTGTCAGTCTCCAGATTCTGTAGATGTAGATGCCAAAAAAGGCAAAAACATCACGAGATTACAATATCACAGCTAGGAGGAAAAAATAGATAAAGACCTTTTAAATAAATCGTCTTTTATGATTTGCTGAAATGGATGTGACATGCACTTGTTGAGATGTTGTGTGTACATTGTCATATCCACTGATTTTCTGCAATTCACTGTATTTTTAGTGGACCTTTGTCCACTGTCGTGACACATAAACTGAATTCCAAAATTGTAACTGCATCGTGGTGAATCATAGCAGAACATCTATGTGATCTGAACCAAAACTTCCAAAAAAATAAAATAAAATAAAATAAAGAGGATAACAAATTTTACCAAATCCTCCCTTGATATCCTCTAGACGGTATTGTGCTGAAGTTTATTACAGTAAGATGTTTGAATCAGTCAAATATAAAGTAAATTAGTTTTAAGTTCTGCAGTCCAACCCAGCCTGGTTTCCAGCCCTTTGTAATGGTAGACAAACTAGACAAATTTGCACTCTAAGAGGTGTTGCAGTCCTTTCACATACCCCAACCCAAAACATTCACTCACAGAGTCCTATGAGAATCAAACTGTAAGGCACCTGAGGATTTGTCATGTACATAGTTGCCAAACTCCTAAGCCCCTTGTAGCATGGTGGGATAGAATGTGAGACACAGACAGAAAGAAAAATATTTAGCATTTCAGCAGAGATGGCATGCTAATGACGAGTGATCGTAAAAGATACAATAACAATGGTACGATGGTTATAGACTAGCCCCACATGAGACCACAAAAACACATTTTCTGTACTGTAATAATGAACATCACTCACAGCCACTGGTGTCCCTGTGACTTTTGAGGACATCGTTTGTGTCTGATATCAGCCTCACTGACAGGTGATTGGTGCAAAAACAGCTGAAGTGACATCATTTTTCATTCAAGCCAGTGACTATGAGGTTGTTCCAGTCAAAGCTCATCGCTCTGCTGTCTGTTTTACTCTCTGCTGCTTGGTTTCAGTCAGGCTTTTAAGGTGGCACATGACAAATTCACCAAGCATCAAAGGTAATTTATGGATTTTATGTGCTAAACCTACCTCATTACTTATTACCAAGGATTTGACTTTTTAGAATTGCCTACTGTTTGGAAAGTAAAATCAATTCAGACAACCTGCAAGGAAATTCTAAGCAACAAAAAAAACACAAACTTGAAGCTACAAAAGGACAAAAACCTCCTGTTTGAATAGGTAGTTCTAAAAGGAGAGCCTGGATTGATGATAATGAGTACCAGATCATCAAGTACCACACAAGATGGAATCACAGTATGCAGTCTGTGGGAAGTAGACTTGATTTGCATTACTTTCAGTCAGGTGGAAGAGCAGTTAGATTGTTAAAATAGCCCATCAGCTGTTGTCATAATTCAGAGGTGCTGTCGTTAGTACCTCTGAGGGCAAACCTTAGGGAGGAACCACTGAATAAAATGAGGATTTCAACCTTTGAAAGCTAACAGCATTCTCTTTCTGAACAAAATATGAGTGAAGATGCTCATATTAGATTTGCAAGGGAAAAAATGAAGATGTCAGGACAAAGTAAGCCAACAAAACAAGGTGTGTTCTTGTCCACCAAGACAGTGACAGTAAATATTGAAGAGTGAGGACCAAAATCTCTGAATAATCTCTAAATAATAAATAAAACATTTTGGAATAGGTGTTCAGTGAAGCTATTAACCATGTTTAGCTAGATTAGACTGAGTTGTATACAAACTCCTTCTCACCAGTCCTCTGCCAAGTTTTCATACTAATAAATGGTACTGTAAATGATAAAAGCTGTTGAAGCTGTATGGGCAAGTCACATATTAAAAATATCTCCAAATGCAGTTAGTTAACCAAACAGGGCAAGAGAAGGTTACAAGGTAAATTTCAGTTTGTAGAAAAAGTACAGAATATGTTTCTTCCTATGAAAGAAGTCCTGTGGAATAGATAAAGAAAATAAATTGGGACCAGAGGAGTACCATAGCGGCTCTTACTGTACCACCAATTCTTTTCTCCACCAAAGTGTAATGGGAAAAGTGGCCAACTCTGAAACTGAAATACTGGAACAGGAAATATTAAAGCACTGCAGTTCATGGAAAATGAATTCCAGACCTGTTCTTCAGAGTGCATTTGAAGAGGAATAGGCCTAATAAACTCAATGACTTCAAATAATTTTGGTTCTTGTTTAAAGAGGGTAATTAAATTGAATCAGTAACAATCTGTTGGATCCTTCTCCTTTGAAATATGATACGATTGGAGTGGTAATGTTGGAGGTAAAGCCCCTTGGTGGATAGAGATACTGTGTTTTTAAGTGAATTAAAGAAATTATTGAACTTTAATTTAAGCCCTTACCATCTTATCAGTTTCTGAAATTATATAATGCACTTCATTCTACAAGAGAATACTTTTTCCCCTCAGTCCCTCAGCCCCCAGCCTGGGTACAGAATCCTTAAAATACATTTAAGTAAACTGAATTACTAGACAATAGTTCTCTTGGACATTTGTTTTATTGGTGTATGTACTGTAAATGTAAACTGGTGTCCAGAATATGTTAATTCTTTGACAATCTAACTACAGTACATAACACTGTGTGTAAATGTAAGCTTTAGCAAAGCAGGAAATGTAGGTCATTGCCAGTTTCTTCTAAATTTGAATTGTGGTCTACAAGGACTTACAAGATAAATGGGCCAGCACTGCCCATTTCTTCATTCTGATCCAGTTATTATATTGTTTCTTGGAACCTGTATGGATTGATCCTAGTAGAAGTCTAGTTTCTACACGTACTGTGCAGTGTGTGACTGCTTTTGTTTCAGTAATAACATACACATTTGTACGTCCTGTGGAAATATGGGGGACAACTTTTGAGATACAGTAAACCTTCTGTGTGAAATCGTGCATTGCCTTTGGTGACCTGGCCTGTTGTCCTCTATTGTTTTTGTGCCCTTTCATGTTTCATATTTAAACCAATCACATAAAGTAGAAAACTGAAATGAGATTTAAAAAAAAAAACGTAAGTAAATGTTTGGGAGCAACTCCTCTCCTGTCCAATTTATTTGGATTTTCAGCATCTTCTCATCTCCTGGGATTTTTTTTTCTTTTTTTCTTTTTTTGCATCCTTAGGGGCTCTACATTCATGTGTGTTTTGGTTAAGGCCGTCTGGTAAGGTAAGGGTTTTAGAGTTAGCACTGATGTACATGTCTGAAAGTAAAATACTCTGCGTATAGGTCAGACAGATGCTAGCCTCAATGCAAGTAAAATAAAACCCCATCATAATCCCTCCTGACAAGTACGTCTCACTGCCTCACCAAGGTATTTACAGTACACAGACTGCTCTCCCCTACCGAGTGCTGCTCTAATTACAATAAAATGGGAAACGTTGAACACTGTGCTGCAGCATAATTCTAGCGGCCCTATATCAACATTAGTGTTAATTAGCTGGGGTTTGATTGGCAAATGAAGATGAATGGGCATGTATTGCAAATGTCAGGGATTCTTTGTTGGTGTAGTATAAAATATGGACAGGTATAGCTATAGGAGCATGCCCTTGGCTCAGGGTGGGCATAGTAGATTTTACTTTAAGGTTGGTGGAATGTCAAAGCCTGTAATCTCTCCCAACTGATAAATAAATATCCCTGACCTCTTGTCATGTTAGAAAGGAAATTAAACCATAAAACCTTCTCCTCATTTTCATCACTGAGGGCAAGAGCATTGCAAAGATGATCTTTTCTAAAGTCACAATCTACCACAATTCATTGGAGAGACAACGGGCACCATATTAATAAATCTCTGTTTAAAAAGTCCTTGAGTGTGTGTGTGCGTGCACATAGGACTGGGTAAAGGACAACAGTTTTAGAGTAAAAAGCAGCACCATTTACTATAGTAACTGAATATTGTTAAAGTGTCATTTGCACCTGTCTTTCCTAGACTACATGAGCAGATCAAAATAACAACAGAAGTGTTTTCATTATGCGCCACTTGGAACAAAAAGTTGGATGCAGTGTGTTATGAGAAATGGTTTCTGTTAGCTAAGAAACACCCCTTAATCAGCGGGACAAATGCACTTATCAAATCAACCCACAACTGTTGTAACTATAAATACTAAATGTATACTGTAGATTGTGATGTTGGTCATATGATAGATACTGTAAGTATAATTAAAAGTATTAGAACCACAATATTGTAATTACGAGAGGCCTGAACGCCATCAGAAAGAAATGAAAACAAAACAACACAAGGTGCAGTTTATATGACCTATAGAGTAACATGAAGTTCTGTAGTAAATTTTCCATATCTGTCCTTGCAATTCAACTGCAACAATATCACATGAGCTTCATAAACTACATTTCCCTTGGAAATACAAACATGAATATTATAAGGTGCAAAATGCATTGTTTGATACAGTCACCTCTTCCAGCCTGTGCAAAACTGTCTTTTGTTAATAATTCATATTTGTTCTGCAATGGAAATGTATCCAGCAGCAAACAACGTACATATCTTTAAAAACATGTGGAGTTCTAAGAGGGGATGATTTTATAAGAATGAAAATGGTTAAATGTGGAAATGAAGGTCTAGTTCTTAGCCTTATTTTCAGATCTCATTCAGCAACACTGGTCAGCAGCTGCAGCATGCCTGGTTAAAGATGGAGAGATGACAGAAAGACAGGAACATAGCTGGAGAGATAGATAGTATGGAGTACAGTTTTGCAGCACCTCAGTCAAACTCTGTCAAACATTTTTTTACTCCCCAGCCATTTTGACATTAGAAGCACAAACTTGGTGGGAAATTTAGAAAAATATATCAACAGTTGTACCAGGTTTTACCCATCTCCATAGAAAAGACTGGGCAGTTTACACCTCAGTTGGGTCACTTTCTACATATTTTTCAGAGGCTTTTCCATCTTGTGGGAAAGATCAAGCTGTGCTGCCACTGTAACTTTGCACAGGGTGCTTTAGCCCAAGACCATTGTTGCTGGTGAGAGAAAGTTGCACTTTGTGTTTCCCTTTGAATGTGACAAGTTTAGCATTACCCATACTCACAGTGGGGCAATGGCAATGATGGAGAAGACTGGAGTTTTAACAGTGATGGCTATGACCAAAAAAATCCCTAAATTCATCTGATGTGGATAAAATCAATATCAAGTGAAATGTTTTTTTGGGGGGTATAGCAGCTCATTCTCCTGGTGCAGAGTCTGTGGGCTTAAAGCTACACTAGGCAACACTTGATGCCAGCAGCTCCAGCTGACAGAGGCATGTAAATGACAACTTTTTGACCTTGAATATCCACAATTCAGCGCAATAGATGGCATAAGAACACTCATGCTCACCTATCCAGCTGGCCTGGGATCACTTTTAACCAAAAAAAATACCAGAGGGGCAAGAGGGAAAAGGCCTAATGCTGGTGTATCCATTTTTTAATGTTTTGGAGACAGCTTAGGTTTCTATCAAAATTTTTGATTCTTATCACTTCCTGTGGGAGAAGTATATGTACACCTGACTCAAGGGACTCACCTGACTTCTCACTTAGGAAAGATGGGGCGTTCTTCCCTATGGCAGTGCCACATTGTCATTTAGGCTGATAAGAAGGACATATTTTCAGCTGCAATCTTTGCCTAGTGTAGCCTCAGTGGGGACCACCCAGAGAATGGCAACAGATGATGACAAAGTGGACGAGCAGTGACAGATGATGGCAGCAGGGGGAGGCCAGATGTGACGCCACGAGCTGGTGTTGGGTGGAGGTGAACAAGAGGAGCTGAGGATGAATTTGTGGGCCTCAAAGCCGCGTCTGGGCTTCAGGGATGTATATCTCAATGCTGTCTGCCCTCTCTGTGGCTGAGTTCTGTCTGAAAGAAGCTGCTCGTTTGGCAGCCATGAGGCGTCTGCGGGCTTCCTGTCGCTGGCGGTCCTGAAGGTCCAGAGAGCGCTCCCGCATCACACCACCACGCCCCTTGGCCGGCCGCTTTGGCAGAGGTGGTGGCCACTTCCGCTCCTTAGGATACAGAATGACATGATTAAACAAATGTTCTGTCAGTGTGAGCCACATAATTTAAATTATGGACCAATTTTTTGACCTTAAACTTCATGAACTTAATGATTTATGAAGAATCCAGTCAATCAGATCAGTTCTGCTTCTATGAAGTGAAAGTAAAAGGATCACACTCCCCTTATGGACATATACTAAAAATGACAACAGCAACATTGTTTTTATTCTATTCTATTTTACATTGTTCTATTTAGTTTGGCTGTTGTATATTATCCCTTTATAGAAAAACAAGGGAGACTATTTATTCAGCTCTATGCAGGAACTCAGAATTGAGGGCTATGAGGGGGGTCAAAAGCTATATTAACCAGCAGATGAAAAACTATCAGGGAGGCCTAATTTCATAAGGAAATCAGGCAGAAAATAATAAATGCTGAGTCAGTGCAGATGAATTAAATACTCAGAGGACTTTTTTTCTCTACAGGGTCTGTAGATTTCGCAAAATTTGACTATGAGTCAAGTGCGTGCCAAGGCCGTTTTGCCTAAACCTTGGCATCACAGAATCATTGCTATTGCAGAGACTCTGTAATGTATACACTATGTATGCAGCAGAAAAATGTATAAACAAAATCTGCCTCATCTAAAGACATCTCGAAAGACTACAGAAACAGTCCTTACTGATTATATAGCCAGAACATTACACTTGCAAAGCCTTTTCAAAAAATGACATTTACCCACAAAGGCACTAAAATTTCACCCATGTGGCCTACAGAGCTGAACAGACTAATACTCACTAACATTTCAATGCAAGGCAAGCTTCTCTGATTGCTCAGAAAGTTGGTGTTAGAGTAAAATGGTGCCTGCCTTTAAGGAAATAAACCCAATACAGAGCATCTGTGTCACTGTTAGGGCTCAGCTTCATGGAGCTTGCAATGTGCCCATTAACTGCTGGAGGTAAATAACTCCCTTACAACTACAACTGTAGCATGAAGATAATTATCCAAGTGCCCTGAAGGATCTCGTCTATCTCTAAAAACACATTACCATCTAAATGTGCTTCTTACAAATGTGCCTCCCTCATCTACAAGCACCACTCTTCCCAACGTGCTTTCATTTCAGCTGCTGGGTATCGGTGATTTAACTGGATGGTTTGATGTCTTTAATGTTTGATATCTTTTATTTTCCAATCATTGATATTGGTACATTGCCATCTCACAATAATCAAACCATATATTTAAACTATCTTGTGCACTGTGACATCAAGTTTGAAAAAAATTCAAGTTAAGGAACGTCAAATAAAAGTTAAAAGGTTTACTGGATTTGTATCGGCCAGTTCCTTTGTTCAAACTCTATGACATCATGTTCATTAGCCGTAAAAGAAAGACATACTCTTTAAAACCTATTGTCTAATTTAAGTCTGCCAAAGCACAACAGTAATGAAATCACTATGTGCTGGTGAAAAACGTGACAGTTGCGTGACAATTTGAATCCGATGATAAGTGATGATAATTTTATTCTGGAGATACAACTGATGACTTTAATGTTAAAATAAACTTTTCGGATGATGCCACTTGATGTCTAAGCTAAATATGCCTCCTTGTTCCTGCACTGTTATGATAAGAATGATTAACCTCCTGCTGGTCAGAAACAAACAGGAACACAAATGCTGTCAGTGTAGTTAGTTGAGCAAGTTCATCTGGAGCCTATTAACACTAATTATTATGAGAGTGTGGATCCCTGGGAAAACAGCTACCAGCTTTACCTTCTTCTCTGGGCTCTCCACCAGCTGCCACTGGTTGCTCTTGATCTGCTGCAGCTCATCAAACTTGGCAGTGACGTCATCGATGGAAAGCTGCAAGAGGTCCCAGAATCCAGCCAGGTCCTGAGATGTGGGTCTGGGCATGGCACTGGGGTCCTGAAGAGACGGTGGAGAACAGAGTGTAGTGAGGTTTTGGCATTTAAGTGAAGTGATTTCATCCATCTTTGTAATGTGCAGGATTACAGAACATGAATTCCCTGTACAGATGTAAATGAACTTACATTAAGAGCTTCAGAGCTACCTGTTCTGAAACAGATTTATACCATCTGTATCAAACTAAAACCAATGAAAACATTTAATCTTAATCATCTAAGTCATTGGGGAAAAAAAGAAACTACGCCACTAAAACAATCTATGTTTGAAAGTACAACTTAATTTCTGGATATATTGCTACTCACAGCCACATCTATACTTGAACCTCACCGTTCCCACCACTGGGTGGCAGTACAGCACCAACAGTGGTTTACCACCTCAACTGACAATTTCTGGGTGCATCCTTTCACTGCCTTTAATGACATCCTTTTTTAAAAAAAAACCAAAAAAACAGCAGTTTTGGTGATTTGGTCCATTGTGTGCTGTAGCAGCAACAATGATAAAGTTCATTACAGGTCATTTTATGGTCACATAGTCCCGTACAGTGGGGAGTGATGTGGGAGAGACAGTGATGTGGTCATTACCTCAAATCAAATACAATATATGTGCACTCTTCAGATTTTTCCTTTCTGTTCCAACAAGCATGCACAACTGTCAGCACAGGTGTTTTCATAGAATTTTTTCAGTGTTTTAATTCCATTCTGCTGTGATTTTACAAAATCATGACTTCTCTGTGAAATTTAAATGACAAAAACGTGTTGCTCAGAGTTGCAGCATTTCTGTGGTTCATGATACCTAACCAGCCGCCTGCTGATGTGTGAAATGCGAATGACAACAGGTGCAGGTACATACAGCCCTGTGCTCATCACCACAAACCGCAAACAAAGAATGAATGTGAACTCAGACCAAAGAAAATTCTATCAAGTCAAACTTCAAAGCACGTCCAGAGCATCATGCAGTTCCTCCACCATCCACCAGGGAAACAGAGTCGTTTTCTCATTCAGACATGTCTGAAGGCTCAGGGCAATCTAAGGCTTGTCACTACCAATGTTAGTCTTAATTCATCATCCCATTATCTATGAAGAGAGAGGGAGAGAGTGCAGCCCAAATCCATACAAGAGAGAGCAACACACTGAGTAGACACACACACAAATGCACCAAAAAAACAACACAAGGCAGTGAGAGAACAGGCAGATTTCAACAACCTCCACACGGTTTTGCATTTCATTAAAAAAATTAGCTACGCT
Organism: Toxotes jaculatrix; assembly: GCF_017976425.1. NCBI lineage: Eukaryota > Metazoa > Chordata > Actinopteri > Toxotidae > Toxotes > Toxotes jaculatrix. The sequence continues at coordinate 5,672,518 of NC_054412.1, forward strand.
TTAGAAAGGTGTGATTAAGTGCCTGCCCGTCTCTTTCACTGTCGCTCTCTACTGTATCTGCAAAAACATTCCCACATATGACACCACCATTTTCTAATATATGCTGACTCGGTGGATACTTAGCATTAGAAAAGGTATGAGTTTCCAGTCGACGTGACATGAGGGCTAAACAGTGAGACAGTGTGACAGTCCATTATTCAAACTCTGAGATCCCATTCAAACTGCTGCCTCTGTGCATTAATGGATGGCCTCAACACAGGTGCTGCTTCCTATTGGAATTCCCCTTTCGTTTACTGCGGGGTCAATAACAGCAGAGGGACTGCTACCGCTATCGATCTCTGTGGTCTATTTCTGGAAGGTGCACAAGTGCAGCGTCAGGCCGAGCACCTACTAAGAGCTCTCGGAAAGAGGAGGCCATCAACAAGTTTATCCCCGATCTTTTGTGGGGTTTTTTTGTGTAACATATTAGCAGCCTGTAGGTTGATACAGTGTTCTTGTTCACAAACACACTCACAATACAATACTCACCAGATTCTGCTGACATAGCCAGTAAAACTGCTGAAACTTTTGAGACATTAGTAGCTGAGCACTTCCCACTGCACTCCGGATTTTTCCTAGGACTGGTGGACAGAAACACACACGCACAGAGAGTGGAAGAAAAAAAGCGACAGAGAAAGAGAGAGATTCTGGTTTTACCACTGGCAACTTGGCAAAGGCCAGCATGTTGAGCAATGCCTTTCAGTCAGTCATTCACAGGGATCCAATCTGCTCACAAAATGCCTGTCACGATGCAGTGTAGTCAACATGACAGCTAATACTGTGAATGTTCACTTCGAATATGCTGCAAAAAAATATACATATATCACATTGCACATATGATGAAAGCATTGACTTCAGAAAACAAAAGCAGTCCTTGCTTTTACAATAATGTAGTTTCCCTGAGGACACTCACTCTCCTCCGACAGGTCATGTTCCTCTGCCTCTCTCTCCATCTCTTTGCACCATCCCTCCAAGCGCTTGGTTTCATTGTGAAGCAGCTGCATAAACCAGCTGCCATCCCTGCGCAGGGGGGACACACGGCCTGTTTCAGTGCTCTCCAGGCTGGGTTCGACCAGCCAGGGTTCAGGCTGTGGGCTGGGAGGCCCACTGGAAGGCCGGTAGTCCTCCCTGTAACTGAAAAGGCCCTGTGTGCGCACTGTACGGATGGCCCCATACTGTGTGGGCGTGCTGGGCTCAGAGTGGCGACCAAAGGCACCACCAAACTGCAGGCCCTTGTCCTCCATGGAGGGAAAGCCCTCCAACTCCATGTCTGCTTGCACTGCAGTGGTCACACTATTCGAGCGCTTGAACCGGCCATGCCTAAAGAGAGTAACAATGAAATGTAAACTTACTTTCTTGATAACAAAGAAGAAGTTGCTTCATTTGTGCCACATACCGTTTTTGATCCTCCACCTGGATCCCTATAGAATGGAACTGAGGAAGGCCTTTACTTTCAGTCTCAGAGTCTGTCACAGTTTCCACCTGATAAATACACACAACAGAGGACTTTCAAATGATCATCATTCACAGCTGAAATATCCAGACACACATTGCTACCACTCAAAAGGACAGCATGACAATAAGAAATGAGTTACATGTTGCTTCGATAGAATTTTTTTTCACTTATCACAGTATTCAATTTTCCATTTTTGTCTTTCAGCTAGAAACAAGATTGATGGGTGTGCTGGTTGTAGAAGGTTACCTAAGGCTACCTTATCCTCCTGAGACCCAGAGGTGAATGGGGCCACGGCCCAGGGGGGTGTGTCATCCCTGTATAAGTGTGTAAATGGGACCGTGGCCCCGGGGGTGGGGGGGTGTCAAGTCCTCTCCAGGTAATTGTACATCCTGACGTGTAAAGGTCAACAAGACTGCTGCACCTTGGAGAATACTTCACACAGATTGGTACATTTGGGAACTGGTGACATCTCGAAAGTGGCAAGATTAACTAATTTGCATACTTGTAGTTTTAATGCCAGTTCAACATTTTGAAGTGTTAATCCCTGTAGATGTGGACATACGTCTTCCTCTTGTCAGTTTATAGTCCGCTATTTTGTTTTGGTTTTTTTCCTGTCCAGAGTAATCCATAGTGACATCTGCAAAAAAATTCCATTGCGTGTTCTTCTATAGTGGAAAAAATGTATTTGGTTGATTGATTAAAATATGTACGACTGACAGCCTAGAGATGTCTTTTTTATCCTAGATTGTACAGGACAGCTGTCTCACATATTAACAATATGAACATCAAAATGAAAATAAGAGTATTATCCTTTCAGACAGCACCAGACAGAAAAAGACAGAGGAGATTGGTGTAATCAGTGTGAGGGCTGAATGTGGTGAGTGAAAAGAGAGCAGCAGTGAGTGACATGGTAAGTTATGTTGTTACCTGTATTCCAATAGAGGAACGTGGGGTTTTGAGGTACTCCTCGGCCTTGGACACCAGCACTGCTTTGTCGCATGTCTGGACGGAGGTGTGGCTGCCCAAAGATGCATGCCTCTTGCCTGCTGCTGACTCCATGGCCATGGTGACCGCCTTGGTGCTGTCTAGGCTGTCTGTGGAACTGTAGATGGGACGCCCAAGGCTGTCTGTGGTCCACAGACCGCCCCGTGGATGCCTGCCCTCCTGGTAGGCATCTTGGGTGGACTCTGTACTGCTCTGGGCTGTCACAGAGATAAGAGGCTTGGTGGTGGTGCGCGGGGGCACAGGAGGTGGAGTCTTCTTGTAACTGGGAGGATATGATACCACTGGATAGCACAAGCAGGATGAGAGGACGAGGACAAGGCAAGACAAGGGTAGAGGATCAAATAAAACATGAGAATGAAAAATGTGGCCAAAAGCTGACAAGGGCCAAGTGCTGCAGTACACCTGTATCACACAGTGTGTGATAGAACAGTGTCATAGCATGATGAGAGATTAGGCATTAGAGCACTTAAAGCGAGAGAAATGTCAGTAAGGTGAAAAGCAACAGCAGCTTTGTAAAATGTCTCTGTTTATTCGGGAAGAGCAATGAAGGATTATGGAAAAATTTGCTCTTTCAAGTGCAAATGAGAATTTGATGGTAATCCATCCAGATGGACCTCACAGCAGAATTGGACAAGTGCCAACTTCACTTGGTGGCTTTTTTTTTTTTTTTTTCAAATCTATGATAAAACACTGGCTTAGCGTGTAGTTGTCCAGCATACGAATTTTCATGAACAATTTTCATGATTTTTTACAAGGTTTAGATAATGCAAAAGATAATTGCGTTCTAGTAAATTCACGGGTAAATAAGTCACAGAAAAACACACTGAACCTTGAAGTCAGATTTCAAACGGGGTGTCCATGTTATCTGGTGCTCAAAGCAAAAATGAGGAGAACTGGTTTTGAACTGGATACATCTTGTTTGTTTTTTCAAATATTAAATTATGAAAAGTTACCAAACCTCCTAAATTATAGGAGGAATGAAGCGCAGAGCTTGTACAACAGATGATTCCATTTTATCAGGTGCTTGAGATTCAAAGAGTGTAGACACCATGGATCCGTTTGCAGACATTACACTGACTAAAGGCATACTTATTTTTAAAAGAATCTTTGTTATAAATACAATGCGACTTGTCATTTCAAACTTGTAAAGGGAATCAGGTCCGGTTGAATTTTTCAGTAAATCAAAGATATTTCTGTTTTAACATATTGCAAGACGGAAAGGACATTTTCTCCGAGTTTCAGACTATTTCTAATAATGTTAGAAACAACTACAAAATAGTTTTTCTTCTTGATTGATTTTTTTTTTACACTGAATAAGAAATAAACTCTCCTCTTAAAGTAAAAAAAAAAATCAGCATGAATCACAGTAGAAGGAGACTGTGAATCATGGCTCAAACTTTCTTTCTTTCTAAGTTGTCTATGTTGTATCAAGACACATATAATAGCCCTTATAAGCATTCAGTCATTCACCCCTACAGTGCTCACCAATTCCTTTAGTCATCCACTTGTGATGCCTCCTATTCATTCACCCATCCATTATTCATATTAGCTGTTAAATATTCAACACACTGAATATATTACTTAATACAGCAAGATTGTTGTGCTTGGTCTTCTCAAACATACTTTTTAAAGAAAGTGAAGGCACAGTCCCTAATGTTGTATATACACACACACACACACACACACACACACACACACACACACACACACACAAACCACTTCGAATTACAGGTGATTAAATGCAATAAGAAATAAGAGACCACAGGGAAGTCTGTTAAGCTAAATCCAGTCACAGACTTGACTTCCTTCCAACTTGAAGGGGCTGCAGTTCTGCAAGACACAGTGGGTGGATACCAAGATGAAAAGAGAACAGTGACTCAGGCAATACACAACTCCACTCATTCTATTTTTACACATTTTGCCCGTCTGACTGACTGAAAATGTTAAAGATTACTTGAAAATGCGAAAGATTACTTGGTACCAGCTAAAAATTGAGTGACAAATAGGCACTCTAGTACTAGTACTAGAGTGCTAGTACTAGAATAGGCACTCTACTCTAGTACTAGTACTAGTACTAGTACTAGAGTACTCTAGTATCTGTATTTCTCACAGTTACCTTGCATTACAACAAATTAAAAATTTTATTTTGTCATAATTATGATGTTAAGATGTTGAAATCAGAGTCTAAGTCACACTAATTTATCTGACTTTTTGGTGATTTTAACAAATATCTAATTAGCATTTCCATTTTTAATCCAAAAAATCAGATCATAAAACTGTAGCAATACTGTGGCAGTAAATTAAATGATACTGACATTAGGTTAAAGTCCTTTCCTCAAAATCTTTTTAAAGACATGTGAAACATTCACTCAGTTACTTTTTTATGAGATACGCCTACACTGTTCATGCAGGTCCTTGTTGAAACTACAGTGAGAGTTGATTCAACTGTATGATCATTTTGGAGGCTGCAGTTTGTGGTGCTGTTGAACTTGTTCACCCCATTTCTATGAAAATATTGAAGAAAAAAAAATCTCTGTAGAGGATACTGCAATACAGTTCAACTGTACCACAAACTACATCCTCCAAAATTATTACAGTTGAATCAACATCCTTTTGAAACAACAAAAAATTGAACAGTATAACCTTTTTAAAGGCAGGATTTACTGCAGGACATTTGTATCAAGACTGCAGTAGTTTTAGCTGGCAGTACCCGTATTAGTTTTAGCTAGGTATACCTGTGGCAATTGGGAGTGTAGTAGTTAACTTATTTTTCTCCTGAAGACTAATATTCTAAATAAAGAAATCCATCTTGTTCCGAAGTTGAAGTTCCTAAGAGAGATGAAACTTTGTAGACACTGCTTATTTGAATCACAAAAACGTCTTATCTACTGTTATCTGTTACAGTGACATGTACAGATGAACAAAATTAAGTGGAAATGCTAATGTGTCAATGAAAATGTCACACTGAAGTTTAACTTTTTCTTGGTGGTGTATACTGTTGGTCTAAATGTGCACAGCAAATACTGTGCTTGGAACCAATGATTCAGGAGATGTATTGTAACTGTAAATGTGAGCTGATGGTGGCACTACAGGAAAGGTCATAGAGTTTCCAACATTATCTTGAGAGAGTGACTGTGCACTAAGTTGGTAACAAACAGACAACAAACTACAACTGAACAGTGACATAACCTCATTTGCAGAAGTAATGAATATGACTGTACTCCCACAATCGGATAATGATAAATAGTCTAAATTAGTCTATCATCAGACTGTAAGATGAGTCAGCACCTCACACTCCTTCTGCAGTTCATTCATATGCATTATGCTTACCAAAATGGACTGACATTTGGGGACACATTTGTTGCCTTATACACCTACATTTGTGTGCTGGGCATAATCGCACAATTGCTTTCTTGAGTTAATGTTGTTTGGTGAAGACATTTAATTTTCTGACTCCTCCTGGGGTGTCATATCATCACATAATAGGATTCTGAGAGAAGAAAGAGAGAATCTGGAAAAAAGAAAAATCAAAATATACTGCAATAACATTGACTGGACACCAGATGTCCTCCTATACACTCTACATTGTACACTTAGCGTTCTATCTGGGCAATACTGGATCATGTAAGAGGACTGTTTTTACTGTCTCTCCCTTTAGGGGTCGTCACAGCAGATTACCATTTGCATGTTTGATTTGGGACAGGTTTTTATACAAAAGTACAAAATGTAAAGTCTCGACTTTACATTTTGTACTTAACTTTAAAAAATCACACAGGGACTTCAAAATTAAAAGAGGGAGAAAATCCAATGTTGGCACTGACAGTATAGCCTCAGTAATCTATACTATAATGCAGACACAAGACCTGTAACATTCTGTGTAAGAGGTTTGAATGGTACTTTTTCTCAACTTGAAACTTTAAGACCTACAGTTTTACTAAATGCTAAATAATGTTCAATGTAGACTAGGTACCACTACCCACAATAACTGATAAAATCTAGAAAGGACAAGTTGAGTAAAAGTGTTTACTTCAAGAAAGCAAATTTGCAGAGCTACAGCAGCTTTTCCTTTTAATTGCTACAGCCTTAGTCGAAAGTTTGGTTAATATAGTCCAGGGAAACATCCTGTCCTTTGTGTAGTCAGTTGTGCCTGGATGTGTTTGAATATGATTGTTTGGCTTAGCACTGCTGCACTGGGCAGTTCAGTAAACAGAACCCACACAATGGAAGTGCACCCAGGAATAAATGGATCTGAATGTCATGCTATAAAATTGTGTTGATGCTTTGCTTAAAAGTACAGTATTTGTAGTATTACAGGTACCTGGCAGTTTATGCTTTCAAAACAGCCATTTTGACACAACAGCCCCCTGCAGCTCTGAAGCAGGGGCGTGCTTCTGCATCAGCACTTTATCTTCATTTGCTCTGCTATCTCTCCTTACTGACTTTTTCTGTGATCCTTTCTGACTTAATTAATGCTCATGGTGAATCAATAGTGTGCATGACACGTCTCATCAGAACGGCTGGGGAGCTGTACTGGTAATTCACTTAGTCTAATTGACTGGTCAGTTGTCAGGAAATTAATTTATGACATCTCTGATAATCAATTAATTGTTTAGGTTATGCATCTAGCACAAATGTCTCACATACTTTGGATCAAAATTTGAGGATGTACTATTTTCTCTGTTATGTATCGTTTGTAAATATTTGTTTGCATACACGCATTAAATATATATTTTTTAAAATTGTTCATATAAAGTTCTCGAAACCCTCCTGCAGCTGAATTACTTTATAGTTTGCCATTTTCTATAATGCGTGGTATAAACTTTTTTTTTTTTATACACCGGCAGATTACATTACTTCCATTTCCTGTCTGACTCTGTTACTGTTACGTAACGTGTGCACGTTCGAGACCAACGTCAAGCTAATGTTTGAAGACAAAGCAATTACGCGAACAGGTGTGGTGACCGAGAAACTGCTGCGAACGCTGGATAAACTAAAGTGTTTGTTGAATAACTGGCCTAGATAAGGACAGGTAAGTGCTGTCGGAGTGGTCCTGCATGTCTGCTTGGACGTTTTGTATTTTTTTTTCTTGCCATAAAACCGCTAGAATCCGAAAAGACTCAGAAGTACGTTAACAGCGCCATCATCATAATGTCAGCGACAAGCAGAGCAGGTGTAGCGTGCTATATTTAGTGATACAGTAAACATTAAATAAGTTTTAAATATACCGAGCTTATTGCAGTGGACAGCGAACTGTTGCTGAAGTGGTTTGAAAGGTTTTATGGATGTGTTATGAAAAGTAGGTTATATATATATAATTTTTTTTTTTTCTCAGTGTAAAGGTAGCTGCTTATGCATATCAAGATACAAACTTTTCAGAGCCATCATTCAAGCCTGTATGGGGAGTGTTTAGTTTTAAAGATATGTTTTCAGAAATAGGTAGTTTCATCAATATGAAAAGAAAAATTAAATAATTAAAGCACAACAAAAACAAACAAAAGCCTCTGTGTTAATGTGTATTCCACCTGTTTACCACATATTTACACTTATTCACTTTTTCTGTCCTATTTTTTTTTATAACAAAACTAGCTGGACCCCTTTTGCTACCCATGGATGCATGACTGCAACAGAAAAGTAGTTTGCAAAGATAAGAGCTAGTATGGAGGAAAGGAGAAGAGATGGAGACGGACTGGTACCTGGAGGTGGCTGAGCGCGGTCCACACTGCAGGAAGTAGGGAGACGAAACTGAATCCCTGCAAGGAGCAAGCAGCACCAGTTAGAGAATGACAGGTATCGCACACACTAATGCACAAGAGGTCTAAATCTTATTACAGATCACAGGATGTTTTCTCCTTGCTTATCCAGTTGTTAGGTAAGTAAGTAACAGGCAGGGAGAGAGAGAGAAACACAGATATGCTTAAATTAGAGTTAGAAATGGGTCAAATCAGTGTTTCTAAACAAATGATGAATGTGCAGAGCTGAATACACTTGGAGAAACTGCACTTGGCCTATAAAGATTTTGTATGATGTGCAGTCCTACCGTAACAAGCTCAAACACTTCTTCGCTGCTTTACCACATCAGAGAATAATACTTTATGGGTAACACTCATTATCCAGCATTTTCTGTGTTTTTGTCTCAAAAAGCAGACATTCTCATGGTACTGACACAACTTGCAACTTGATGGGCAATGTTCATAGGCAACAGTTTCTCAGGTGGTGCCTCAACCTTGTTCACATGTTTGCAATTAAGGTTCTTATTGCCAGAGGCATTTGTTTATATGTATTTATGTGGACTTTGTACTTGTTCCCTTTTGCTTTTGTTGCAGCTTACGATACTGCCCAAAAATATCTTGGTGCATTAGAAAACCAACAACAACAATAAAAAGCTTAAGCTTTTTAAGAATCAGAGTTTTTCAAGGTTGTTTGGAATTTTGCCCATCTGTATTGCCCTAATTAAACATATTCATCAGGTAACATGATGTAAAGATCAAATCGTACTTATCAGGCTTGGCTCAATCAGTAAGTCAGTAATGCACTATAACATATAGCAGGAGATAACATGCATTCTCTGAAAACAGACAGCTACACCTTATCATATTATACATACATATAAGACACAGGGCAGAAATTATTGAAACATAAATGTGAAAGTCAAGTCATGGTCAGATTTTTAAAATTCAGGATTTAATAAAACCAACTTAAATTATTCTAACATTTTTAAATGGTGAGATCACTTATTTTTTTCCAATCTGTGGATATCATTTAAAGAAATATTCAGTACTGAAGTATTAAACTTGTGGGGTTTTTTTTTTTAACAATACAGTGTGTCTCTGGAGCACACTGTATTGCAATTTTTGGAGAATAAGGCCAACAAAAACTGTCATGTACAGACAAGGACTTAGAGGAAGAGACGAAGACAAGTCATTATAATCAACTACTGAATTAGCCACTCTACAACTGTTGGAAAATGCCACAAACATGACCTTGAATTGGAAAATTTAAGTCTCTGTCAAGTGGCATTTTTGTAGAGTTAACAGATATGACGTTTAGACAGGGAAACAAAGAAAATCAGACAAAATGTGCTGAGACAACCAGACAAATAACATGTTTTTTAACTAATAGGCAAGACAGTCTGTACTGCCTCTGGTGTTGCAGCAATATAGTATTTTGAAAAGCGTTGCATGTTGTACTGCAGCATGTGGAGCTTCTTGAAGTTTCACTTTTAGCATTCCCATTTTCAACTTTTATACTTAATGGGGTATGACCAACCCCTTATTTCTATGACCAGTTTACTTTAAATCCTTTTGTATTTGGTTGCAAGAGCTTAAATCATACTTTACATGAAGTGCAAGTACACGGCTGCGCTTAATATATGATGATAACCACTCGTCATTTCTGGAACACTAAATACTAATCTCTTATTGTTTCTCTCTTTGCCACATGCAGTTGAAATTCCCAATTGATTATGTAAAAGTGCACACAAAAATTATGGCACTTACACTGACTTCATGTAAAGTGTGACCTAACATCGTTAGTTTTTGGTGCAGAGAATATGTAATAGACTTTCACCCTTGTGCTTTTTCAAGGCCCCTCAAACCTTTTGCTCCTTTTTTGGCCAAGACTTAAATTTCAGAAAACTCCTTGCAAAAGTTCTGTCAGCTTCTCCTCTCCGTCCGACTCCCTCCATTTGTGCCAGAGGCCGTTCTTGCCATAGTTGTGGACTCAGACTGGCAAAGAGGCTGGTGAGATGCTGCTCTTACTCAGGTCAGGGTGGTTTGTGGCTTAATGATGTGCAATGACTGACAAGCTGCGTACATGAGCATGGGGGCTGAAGATGTAACAAAGTGAGTGTGAGGTTTCTCAGGTCTTAATGCTACACTATTGTTTAACTTCAAACTGTATTACCCATAGAGAAATTTAATTAAAAAGGTATATATTTATTTTATCTCATTGTAGTTTGATGTCTAGAAGTCACAGCTCAAGGCTTTATTTAATTGCAGTATAATCATTATGTCCCTCCTTATCAACTTGGTATTCTGGCTGTTGGAGCAATGAGCAGTGAGTTCATATTGTATATGGACAAACAAGTTGAAAGCATTGTTTCTGTTTTAAATAATTGCATATGTGTGGCAAGTAGTTTACTTCTTTCTTAAAGCCAGTGTAGGTTACTGTAGTGCTTTTATTGCATCAGTAGAAATCTATTTAGTGATTTGGATTATGTGCAAAGCCAATCTTGTGGACTGAAATAGTCTAAAATGGCCTTTTCAACATTTTTGAAAATTTGTCCTCCAAATGTATATTTCTCTGAATAACGTATGTGCTCACCTAAATTTTATCTCTTTGGTGTGTGCATTTTGCCACTGGCATAATAATTGCTTTTTTTCCTGTACTTTGCAAAAAGAGCATTTACAACAAGGAATTTATTCTTCGCTTTCAGTGTTACTATACCTGACCCAACCACTGTGAAGATATTTCCTCAGGTTTAGGATTGAGCTTGACTATGGCACTGGTGGCTTTCAAAGATGGACGAGCGAATGGGTCGATAAATGGATTAATGAATGAATGGATGGATGATTTGACGTAGGACAACTAGCAGGACGTAAGGGTGTGTATAGGTCAAGAATTCCAGCTGATTCTGCTGGATACACAAAATTTTAAAACTAGGTTTGTGTAGCCCCTTTTTCAAGAGCTGTACATTACACAACAATGTTGTTCGTAGCCACATACATATATACATACAGTGGTGATGCCCCCATGGATGCAAGGTGGGTTAACCTTTTATGTATGATATATCACAACAAACCAATACAAATCAATGGCCTGTAAGTATAATTTCAACTGACCCTCTCTCTTTTCCTTTCCTTTGCCCCAATGATAAGGTAGTTGTTAGTGCCCCAAATATATCCGCAAAAAAAAACTAATCTTCTGTATGTAAAAGTTAGAGTAACTAAAAAAAGAGCCCCACTAACAACCCGTTGAGGCTGTGAAGTTCATTGTACCCTATGATCCCAAGTGTTGGACAAAACAAAGAACATATCGATCATTTTGCTGTTGTTAGAGCCTCACTGGTCGCTGGGTTCAAGATATAAGTTTGTCTGGATTGCGGCACGAGCAGAAAAGCTGAAAAACTGTTACATTTTAAACATGGGTTTGCTGTCTTGAAAAACTGAATCTGCTGACCACCAAATATAAACATTTTGTTTTAAACATTAAAAAAATTTAGCCCACTCAATGGGCACCAATAACAACTGCCTTATATAACACTGTACATACCCAATATATCTGACTACAGGTGAAATACTCTATGAAGGCTTTTGTGTAGACTGGATGAAAAATTCCAAATTAAAGTTCCAAAAAGATAGAGATAACAGGTTCCAATAGGCCAGAATCTGCAACCATGTGATAGTTTTTAAGTCAAAGTCCATCATCCAGCACATTTTAAAATTAAAGTATTCCCCTAAAGTTTATGTTAGAAGAATAAGCAGAAGAATTATAAAAATAATAAAAAAATACCATCAGTGTCAAAATCACAACTAGTGAAAGAAGCCGACTTGACTATCGACCTGTTCGTAGATCAACAACTGTGGCCTGTTCACAAATTGAGTATGAAAACCCAACTCATATCGACTGAAAGCAGCATTGATTTGTTGTGGTTTGAAGAACAAAGCTGTTATGTTGGTCATAACCTGCCTTGCTGCATGCCAGGATATTTAAACTAAAGACACTGCTGTGTGCTGATTGTATTTCCCTCTCTTCACTTAAAGAAAATGTATACAATGATTAAAGCAGGAGGTTGAATCACTACTAATACCAATGAATTTGAACAGAACTGTAATATTAAAACACAACAAATAAAAACAAACCAAATAAATCATTTTATGGATTTTGTAAAAGGCTTTATGTATGTCTCAGTTAAGGTATGCTCCAGCTGTGCAGAAAAGATTTTAAGTGGAACAGTTGCTCTTGTGTCTTACTCTGTTCAAATGCAATAGATATTGTACAAAAATGCCAGTGTGCTAACACAAGGCCAACGTGTAGGACAGTAGTCAACAGTTTTGTTAGTTTTTTTTTTTTGGTTTGTTAAACTCAGTATGCATAAGGCATAATCTTGAAAGATCCATTGGATTCAATGTGGAAACAGATGAAAACATTTAAATGTATTAAACATACTTTGTGATATGACGGCATCGTCAACTTATGATATGTCTCACTCTTAACAAGTGGAAAATGTTAATGAGCCAGACAAAATGTATGAAAAACTGTATTAACAACATATAAAAAAATATATAATAAAGCGGTTCCCTACCAGACCTACCGTACTCTCTACGCCCCCCAGCTAAGCTACGGGCGCCTAAAATTGGGGAAAAAAAGAAAAAGGAAAAAAACAAAACAAACAAAAACCAAAACAAAAATATGATTGCTTAGTAGAAAAGCAAGGCATATTGAAAGGGTCAAAGTAAAAGACACTGTGCCAGACCCATGCTGTGTATTTGCAGTGTGTTAATGTGCGTAACTACTTACTATGCACACAAAAATGACTATTTATGCTACAAGTCAGCGGCATCTTTGGATTGCATTGTAAAGCTATGACCCCCATTTTGCCATTTAAATTACCATAAACATAAACATCATAAACATTTTAATCCATTGTTTTTTATCAATTTATGAAAAATACATAAGGCCAATAAAAGTTGTAAATGAAAATTCACAGGAAACACCACAATAAGCCAAAACATAAAAATAAAAAATTTGAAAACAAAAGTATCACATACTGGTTTCATTCATTTAACAAAATAAGCATAAGCTAACAAATGCAGGCTAAACTATGGTTTTCAAAAGGATGCTTTTTAACGTTGACAAATTCTGATTCACTAAACAATACAGTCTGAGATCCCTGAAAATTGCAATATGACTGATGCAAAACAGAGTAGCATGTTTTCTCCATGAAACCTTGAATAAATGCAGAAAAATAGCACATGGGTAGAAAAGGATTTATATTCAAGCAGTGTTACAGGTTCAGGCGAGATCAGATTCCATCCACAAACTTTTGTCCTCATAACTGGACATCACAGAGTTGGCACAGTTGTTGCATCAGATCTCTGGATGACAACAAAATGTAAACAAAAACTCATGGGGTAGTTGACTACATACTGTAACATATTATATAGACAATTCAGAATTTCCTACAAATAATTATATATTTTATTACACAAAATGTGGTTGCATGGTTAAACCCTTTGTCTGTTTCTTCTTAAGTCTTTTTTTAAATTTATATTTTAATACTATATGAATATATTTTAAAATAACATTTAGATCAGTATCTCTATCTTTGCTACATTTCAACTAGTTTTAAGGGAAGGGTAATTTCTTTGGGATAAATGATGAAATGATAATGAAACACTTCATTAAACTTAGCATGGGTGAGTTCCCTGGCATCACTCAGTCACTAGTTTGCAGTTCAACTGGATATTAGTTCAGAAGAATGTTAAGCATTTTGTATAGCATTTCCAATTTTACTATCACAGGTTGTGGTTTTAATTTTGCTGTAGTAAGTAAATGCATTTTTAATGTGTGACGCACTTAAGATTGTTCATGTTTTTTGTACGTGATGTTAGAAAGCACACGGATGCTACTACATAGCAGGAATCTCACCAACAAACTCTTGGATTCTAGTATAAGCTAAAATGGGAGAAATGTGAATGAAACAACTGTTTTGCAGGAAACACTAAACCAACCTTTAGTGTTGCCTGTGGCTCATGCAAAAATAACTAAATAAAAGAGATATTTTTTAAAAAATAGCCGCCATATTTTCTGTAAACATCATTCCATTCCTGGCATTGATGACTTGCATGGAGGCATAACATAAACACCAAATATCTATCTATAACTGCAAATATTTAGATGGAATAAAAATACAACAAAGAACAAAGGACTTGCATAGAATGGATGAATGTAGATTGGAGACATCATGATTGGCCAGTCTTCAGCACCTTTAAATTACTTTGCATTCCCCAAACGATGGGAATAGATATAAGTAAGGAATGCCATTGCAATCCCCTCTTAATCATTCAAAAAGCAAAAATATGAATACAAGCCTTTCCAAAGTTTTTTTTTTTTTCCATATATGCTATATATGTATCTTAGTATATTAAAATGATTATAGGCTAAATGTTGTCACAGTCATATGCCTTTCACTGAAATCATGATTTATGCTAACCCAGCCTATGGCTGGTCTGTAATGAAAAACTCAAAATTCTTTTGTTTTGGTTTATAACAATAATAAATAGGTTATAAGCTGTTTAAAAATGCTTATTCTGTATTGCAAATAGTGGAGAATGGCAACAATACAGAGTTGCTGCCAAAAATTACCAGCACAACATGCCTTAATATAGTGTTTCTCTGCAACACATATATTAGATTATCAAGGCAAATGAATTATTTATCTAGGAATTAAGTTACTGTAACAGGTGTGTGGGGTGGAGCTACTGCAATAACTGAAATGGAAATATCTGCCTTTTTTTTTCTTTTGTGGCTTTAATTTTGATCTTACCTCTAGTTCAACCTTTTTATAAATATCATCTTTTCAAAATGCCACTTTTTCTGCAAGTATTGTCTTTTGGTCGTGCAAAGGGGGAAGCAGATCCACTCTCTTTATAAAGTGAAAGATGTAGCCTCTCCTTTTATTATAAGTCCTTTTTCAAGGTTCACATTTCAGTCAGGGGTCTGATACATACTGGCTTCCCATGGTCCTGTGCTGCAATTGTCGTCCAGAGACATAAGCTGTCAAACTTGGAGATGTTTGTTGTTGGCCTCAGTTCCATGGGCTTCAGTATTAACTTTGGTACACCATGTCGGTACAGTGGAACAGTGGGGCGGATGAGTGGTTGAGGGGAATGCCAGTGGCTAATGAACAACTATTATTTTATGAGTAACAGACAAAATGAGCAATTGGCCAAATATAGCAGATGATCAAGGGCTCCCACCCATTAAGGTTTGACAGGAGCCCAGCTAAGCCATCACTAGTGAGGCGGTGTTAGTACATTCAGTGGTACTATACTGCACCTCTAGGGACATGTCGGAGAGGTAGAGGCCCTCAGCGGCTCTGATTGTCTACTTATAGGGACCAATGTTTCTCTGTTATCTTTCAGCAGTGATGAACCACCCCATTACCAGAGAAATGTGGCATTTAAAAAAGGTGAATATGGTAGAATTAAGTCCAAATCTCTAAAGATAATTTACCAAAACAGTAAATCCAAAACAGTATTTGTGAGACCACTTCCTCTAAAATGAACATGACTAGATAGGTAAGACACCAAACGTTTTAGTACCTCCAGTCACCACTGCACGAAAAACAATAGGCGAAACACTGGTATGAACTACCAACTTCCTTATGAGGTGCACAAACAGCTGGACGATGAATATGATGAAATAAATGAGGGCAGACCTCAAAGACTGGAAAAAGTGCTGTGTTTGGTTTAGAACCGCAATTACTACTTTAACCCCTCTCATCGCTGTCAACACAGTATGTTTATAACTGCAAACAGTACAAGTATTGAATATAAGTTTCTCTATATACAAAATGGTACATTTATATACATATACAGAGTTTGAACATGAATGCAGTTTGTGCAGGAATGAACTGAAGCCAATACATTCATACTTCACGATCACTGGGAATCCCACTTACTCTTTTCCTCTCCACATACTGTTAGACTTTGAAATCAGTCACAAATCATTCGTCGTAAACAATTTTTAGCCAGGGACTAAGTCCATAAAGCCTTAAGACACTGTCATCCATATAATATTCCAGAGGATTAGGCTTTTACAAATTTTATAGGGGTTATTATAAGTTGTTGTCAGCACTATCTATCTTTTATTAAATCATTACAGTCACTTCTTTATGCTGTGTTGTTTACACGTTTGCCATTGAGAAAACTTTTGTTAGTTGGAACTTTTTAGAATGCCCCTTTCAACTGGAACTGGCTACAAAATGGATGAAGGCCATGGCAGAGGAATGCTTTGATTAGATAAACTAAAAAGTAAATTATATATCAATATATTCATAAATAATGTATTAATTTTTAATGCATTCATTAAAAAACTAGGGTTATAAAGTTATTCACAGTATTTTTTCAGTATACTCAGGTGCTTAAGAGAATGTTTCTACATGAAGAGAAACTGGAATGAACATGAGCTTGAGCTATTCAAATTCATGTGCAGAGACAGACCAACTTATGCCTCACCTCACAATGGCTGATTATTGACTTTTATCATTAAATGACCCTCAGATGTCCAATCATGTTTACTGTAATTGACTTTTCTCTTAAGGTTGGGTATTTAAGACAATGGAGGGAAGATAATTCTACTCTTGTTGGCACTTGAGGATCTGAACATCAGCCACATTCTCTCCCACATTCTTGTGTCACCTCCTTCTGTTGTAAAACATAATCATTTTCATTTATTCTGTAGCTAAAGCAAGACACTTGTTAAAAGATTGCTTGAACAACATTGTAACCTGTTCAAGAGATGACAGACTCTGTGTCTGCATAGAGTAAAGGGACATCTAACATCAGCACTTCCCTGTCTTTCTTGGTAAATGTCAGGTTTTTACCCTGGCTTCCTCATCTCATTTTACAGTATGCGTAGAATGGGAATGATTAGAATGACATAGACAGATATGACATGGGCCCACTGGTGTACTTTCTGCTCCATAGTTCTAGACTTGCACTTCTGTGACCACCTGTGTGGCCACCTGAGTCCGGCTGCTTATGGACCTTTTGCTTTTTGATGATCTCCCATGGGAAATCCTCTATTGGGAGTGGGCTGGCAGGGCTGCCTGACCCCTCTGGCGTGCTTTCAGGGGTTCCCTCTATAATCTCAATTCTGGGTGGGTCCATTAAATCCATTATGCTGAAGGGTGCTGGCTCTGGTTGGCACATCACTGACTTGTCCTCTGTATTCTGTCGAACGGACCAACTTGAGCCTGCTTGAATTCCTATGGACACTCTGTCGTCTGTTTGTGTGGTGCTGTCACTACAAGGCTCCCGGCACAAAGTCCACATATTGTAGCACTGAGTAAAGTTGAAGAAGTTGCTGTTGAAAGTCTTCAGTTCCCCGCAGACATCTCTCCGCAGCTCCGCCAGCTCATAGCGCATTGCTGAGATTTCATCCTTCCACTGCATATTGAAGGCGGCAACCATGTTAGCGGACTCCTTAAAGGCCTGAATGGCCTGAGGGACTGGCGGCTCAGAAGTGGCTATGGGTGAGGCAGTAGGGACCCTGTATGAAGGTGGCGATGCCGGTGGGACAGAGATGGCTGTTACGGTGGAACTAGTACTGTGCTGGCTGCGAGCAGCAGCTGTCTCTCTCTCCAGCCTTTCCAGCTCCGCATAGGCAGAGGAGCTAGCACCATCATCATCCTCTATCATGTCATCATTTAGTAAAGAGGTCCCATCCACAACATCATATCCCTCTGGAAGAAAAATTTGAATATGCAAAAAGAAGGACATTCAAAGTGAAAGGAACAGCTGGAGTGTGATTTGATTTTGATTCTGAACTAGAAAATAAACACATATCTATGGAAAACATATAGTATGTGAGGGGCAAATAACTCCAAAGACGTACAAGATCAGACCCAATAATTCTCCATTTGGTTCTAATAATATAAAGGTTAAATTAAGGATGGGCACCCACCCATGGACTGGAGTGTTGTTCAAATGTATGTCTGCACTAGATTTGTACAAAACCAAGAGGTAACTGAGTAGTGTCTTAAAGTCTCACAATTATAAATGTAAAGAAATCATCTGTTAATTTTTGATCAATCTAAATATATTGTTGGTTGAATTCATAACATAGTTTTGAAAGTTTCCTTATCATCAGTAACAGTTTTGGATGAATACCTTTTATATCTTTACTTAAACTTTCTGAGATGTTCAAGAGAAACTTTTTACAAAAAAATCTAAATGGCATAAGTCCCAGCTCTAAGTAACAGAGCTACTTCCTGCCTGAGCCAGTACAGAATATACACCTTTACTCAGATATTAATGGTCGCCATTAAACTCACATACTATAGGCTTTTCACAATGTTTTTTACACTGCCTTCTCAGTCATCTCAAGGCTTCTTTCCATCTTTTCACTGCACAGCACAGCAAAGAGTGGAATTAAACATGAAATACATCAATCATGATCAAATGACGAATCCATTTTCTTGAGAACCCTTTTCTCAAAACATATCAAAATGTTTTTCTGTGACTTGAAATTTGTGCCATCTTGTGCAAAAGAAAAGATGTAAAGGGAGTAGAGGAATCACAACCCACTGGGCCAAGAAGCAGATATGAACCCTATTGAACATATCAGGTCCAAGGTATCTGATTAGACCATATGGAGTAAGTAACCCAATGAGGGGAGGGGTCACTCCCCCCTTCAGGGCTGCACCAGGGAGCGGCTGCAATCCCACAGTCAAAGACAGCTGATAGACTCAATGCCAATGATTAGACTTTGGCACACGTGGCCTTTAAAAGAAGTCAAATTTTCATGGAAAGAAAAAATAAAGTTCACACATGAACAGCGGACAGACGCTGCTCTCATAAAATGATTGGAGACAGTGGCAATGCGATAACATTCAGTGCTATTTTATGGTTGCGATATGAAGACATTCCTTAAAAGTTTGGGAAGTACATCTCTCATACATTTACACTTACAATGTGGTCTAAGAACACTTAAAATAGAGACAGGGTAAACAACTCACAAAAGCCAGCATCACATTCATCACTGTAATCAATATTGAGATGTGAGGTTTTAAGAGAAAATCAAAGTGTCTGAGGTTTTGTGAGTTGTTTGGAACCGTGTTTGCTACTAGGGTAACATAACGAGATATTTCTACCAACTCTATATGTATATATAAACTCTATGTATCTATTATTTTTTACTGAGAAGGCAGTGCAAAAACACACATATACATAGATATATGTATGCGTGTCAACATTAAAATACCTGCAACAATCATCACTGATGCCTCCAGTTGTTCTTTCCCCCTGGTTATCCTTCAAGAGATGGATGGTCAAATGGAGAGGGGTTTGCTGCTCGTCTGCCCTATGGAGCATCATGGGATCCCTTTCCCACTCAAGGGCCCACTAGCCTCACACGGGGTTTGGTTCATAAGTTGCTTACAATTCAATTATAAACTAGGACTGAACACTAACATAAAAACATGATTCCGGGAATCAGTATTTTTCTTAGCCAAGATAGCTTGGAAAAGTTACTTTATTTAATTTTAAGGCCACTGTTCCCTCAGAACAGTGCAAAGAGTACACCAAATGAGAAATATTATTTACAGTATGGCTTGACTGGGAGGTGACAGTACAGTACTAGTAACTAATCACCATCCAGGGAACCCTTCCTCTTGGTTGCTATAACCTTATCTGACAAATTGAAATTGAAGCATCACGCCAATCTTCAAAATACAAATTCACAACATATTGTACAGTCAACTGCTTGATTCAGCCCATATAGAGCTGACAGATTTGGAGCAGAGAACTAAATGAATAGAGTTCAGCAAATAAGACGGTGGGATTGGAGAACACTCCTTTATCCTCAGTACTTCTGTCACATCGAAGAAATTGTAGATGGAAACCCAATTGAAGATGAGAGGATTCCAAAAACAAAAGTCCAGATTGAACAAGAAAACAAAGCTCACAAAATGAGTAGAAGTGCAAATGTCTCCAATATTAAATTGACAGAAAAGTATACAAAAACAATAAAAATCCAGGTCATAATATTTAAAAATGCTTGTGATTAAAGAAAAATGTTTCAATAGGGTTCATAGCTTTACTCTTGCAGGCAAACAACCAAATGCACTTAGTGAGGGGAGTTACTTCAGAGACTCTGCTTGCACAAAGAACCTGAAATGCTAATTTTCGGGATATATATATATAAATATATATATATTGCTCGCACTGTGTCGCACAAAACCTTGAAATCCTTGCATGCTGTATTTAAAAAAAGTAGCCTCAAATTGAATCATTAAGTGCACTGATTTCAGAAAATCTGTTTTGAACAATGTTGAGTTTTAAGTCCACTGTCATAAATAATTGTAACTAACAATGAAATATGTACAAAAATTTAATTAAATTTGCATAATCGGAGAGTTGCAGTTGAAGATGACAACAATCTAAAAAATATTTTAAAATTCTTGAAATAATAACATTTATATAACAATAGTTTCTTTGACTGAAAGTGCTGCTCACAAGGTTGAGTTTCATGCAACACAATACAACAATATTGAAAATAAGTAAGGGTTGTACTTTTTAAATTCCAGGAGTATACCATTAGTGGACAGTTCCTTTGTGCAACCAGCACATGTGTGTGCATGTGTTCTAGTTTCTAGAGCTTGTTGACTTACCTTAACTGGGTTACAGGATTGTGTTTAGGGTTTTTTTGTTTTTTGCTTTTTTATAATTTTATGAGGTCAATTACGCGGTCAGTTGCAAAGCATATTCTAATTTAATGGTGCAACAGAGCAGGGGGAGGACAGGCGGAAGGCTTGTCCAGTGTATCCACTCAACACATATATGTCAAAAACCTGCCGCTCCCCTACCCCTGGCCCGTTTCAGACTTCACCCCTTCCTAAGTTACTCACACGCTTTGCACAACACATATATAACACCACAGTTTAACATGCTTAGGGTAGGGCCTATTCCTCTTAGGCATGCCATGTGATGTGGCTGTGCTGTGTTGTGACATTGTGTGCCGTGAGCGTGTGTTGCCATCCAAGTGTTTAAAATGCAGCCCTCCCACCCTTATCCTAGTCTACAGCTTGGTAACACCACAAGTGACCAACCAGAAGCTTGGCTAGTGATGCATGAGTCGTGCAAAGTAACACACAAGCAAATCCATCTTAACAATCGGGAGTATGCAGAGGCAAAAACAAACACACGCACACCATAACTTCCAAAGAAAATAACTGGAATCATTCAGCCCGGCATCTCTGAAGCTCAAGGGTTCCCCACTGTACATATGTAGGTATGTCAAGTTTGTGCGCATGTATAGATGTATGAGGATATGTAGTCTAAGCCCTCTCTCATTTAGGGGGGGGATTGTTTTACCTGTTGTGGATCTGAGAGTTGAAGTGACAGTGGAGGATGTCATTGAAGGCAAGCAGTCGTCATCTTGGGAATAACCAGCCTGAATTGCACGGAGGTAACTGTGGCTTCGAGTGCGGAACGAACCAGGCAGGTCCAAGGCCTCCATTGCCTGGGATTCTACTTCACTAAAAACGGACTCGCAAACTGACTCAAACTGGCCATTGATCTCAGTCTCACTCACCTGAGAGACAAAAACAGGAATAGCAGTCCTTAATTTTTCCTCTTCCTTTCTCTTTCTCACTTTGATTCTTCCCCTTTGCACAGCAAATATGAAGGAGTGTTAGCATAAGGAAATGCCACTGTCACTTCCGACCTTAAACTGAATAAATGTCAAGATCAAATGAGAAAAAGGGCAGATGACAGCAAAAAATAACAATCAGAAGAGTATTCAGTTTGTGTTAAAAAGCATTCCATATACCTCAAACCCCAAAACAAAAATGTACTGTGCTGTATACTGTACGTTACTACATGGAAACTGGGAAAAGCATCTTGTAACTCTTGCAAGTCTCTACAAAATACTCTAAACTCTTCTAGCTGATACATGATTGAGTCATTTGTTGGTGTCAAGACCATACGACAGTCATGTAATTATAAAAAGAAGCTATGTACTCAATTCTGTTCTGTCCTGTCCTGTCCTCTCCACAGATCCTGCTCAACATGTACATTTCAAATGTATATACTCAACTAACAAAGTTAGAGAAAATTAAGATAGTTGCTTTAAAAAATGCTGTCTGTGTAGCAGAATATTATATAGTCTTGCCTTTTTATTGCATTTTGATTACTTCAGTGTTTAACGTTCTAAATTACAGAAGAGAGCTGGGTTTCACTAGTATTTAAGACCTTTTTAATTATTGCCACCTGTTACTCCTTCTCCATAAAGAGGCTTGGTTGCTGGTTGTGTCACAAATCTTCTTACTGTAGCAACCACGTCTTGTGCCACCATGGAGATCCTAAACAGACTTGCACAATTGATCCAACTGTATAGTGTCATAGCAGGGTATAAAACAGATACCTGAAATGTTTAGTGTGTGATGTGAGGTTAGGCATTAAGTTTCTGCATCTCTAACCCTCGTCTCTACTTCACATCAAGTCAGTTTTATTTATATAGCGCCAAATAATAACAGAAGTTATCTCAGGGTTATCTGCTACTACTAAACATTTGTTGTCTTTTGAGAAAAATAAGCTCATTAAACCAAAACAAACTGCTGCTTTAGGCATAGTTAACTAGCTGGCATGACACAACAACAGGAGAGTAATGAATGGTTTTTAAGGGGCCTATTCCAGCCATCCTTGGGCCAACTCAGGATACAGAGTCTCTGACATCTAACTGAAATCTCAGCTTCTCAATTATGTACAGTTTTACATTTCTTTGTAGCATGAAACGCTTCAAAAAACAAACTGTAAACAACAGTAGTCTGTTTCTGGAACTGATTCAGAAGTAGGCTATTGGTTAAAGCGACAGTTCCTTGTCCAAAACAGCAGAAATTCGTTATATCTATAGACCTCACACAGCAAAGGCTATGTATACTGTGGACCTCTGGGTGTTTTATATCTCTGTAATGCCCTCTATACATAGCTACTATATACAAAACAGCATAACAAGCTCTCTTTCATGTCTCGTGTCTCTGTGCGATGCATGTGTTTGAGACTCACCTGGCTGACGCAGCTAGCCTGACTGAGGGTGCTGACGGCACGCATGTAGCTCTGGTTGCGAGATCGGAAGGGCGGGGGATGAAAGGTTGTGGCAGGGTCCAGCGTGACACTAGGGTGGGGCCGCATATCTCTGGTTTGCAAGTGGTAGCCATGGCTGAACAAGGACAGGGGGTAGGGATAGACACGATTGCACAATTCAAAAGCCACACTTGAAACATTAGTGGATAAAACTGTATTTAATGAATCTACTCGATAACATCTGTGGGCATACTGTGGCTCCTTTTTGGTATAATTCATGATTGACTATTTCCGTCCAAACTGAATATCAGCACTTGAATGACTCATCTCCCTATGACACTATCCGAACTATTGGTGTCAACACTGCACTATTTTTAATGACTAGCGTCTTTAGCTTCAAGTCTAGCTCTAAGTGTCCTACGAGAAAACAGTAACTCTCACACCCCAAAACTTCAGAGAGCATGTGTACGGCTTGTCTCTGGTTCTTATTAGAGAAACAATGAGAGCAAGGAGCTGCAATAATAAGAGGTTATTACATTATTCACTAGAGGCTAGAAACAAGAAGGCTGATTTGTTTGTTTGGACAAAAGCAGAAGTGATCAGAACCCCGCTGAGATCATGGTAACAAAAATAGCACTGAGCACTGAGTGGCATTAGGGATGACGGATGCATGACGCCTCCCCAGGTTCACATAATTTGGCTAAATCTGAAGGCCACACTGCCTGAAAACAAACAGTCACTGTGGAACAGAGACATGTCACTGCAGAAAGATGATTAGGATACCATTATGTAAAGATGGAGCACTCCGAGAAGTCAAATTTATTTTTGAAAAATAATTAAGAATCCGTTGACCTACAATCTCATGGCCACAAACTGTACTGTGACACTGTATTTAACGCTTCTGAATAATTAATCACTTTTATTTCACAGTCTGCTCGACTACTGCAAAGACCTTTTCAACACAGTCTTAGTATATTTATACTGATTGTTGTTGATAAATACTGTCTGCCTCATTTATACCAATGAGTGTAAATATCACAAACACCTCTTACTATAACACAATACAGTTAACTCGCAATAACTGCAGCACAAACTACAGCTTCTAAAATGACCGTAAAGTTGAATGAACCCCCGACAACAAACACCTGCATTAAACTGCATTAACACTGGAAACTTGGTGTATTTTTAATCCGAAACAAAAATGTATTTCTGGGTATAAGAAATACACTTGACACTTTGATGTATTACTGATCAAACAAATGCTCAATAGTGTTAAGTAACTTCAATGTATGTCCCTCCACATGTCAACGTTTCCCCCATCCAGTAAACCCAGGCACATTTAAGCCTGCTCTCTTCAGTCTGACATTGTATAAATGTGACAGTTTGCTGTCAACAACACTGTGATAAGATGAGGCACATTGCCTGTGTAAGATGTTGGGCAAATATTGAACAAGCAGATGAAAAAGGTCACAAACATAAACCCCATTTGGTACCGAAACGCTCAGCAGAGCACTACTTTAACTGATCTCATGAAGCAGTCATGGATGGAATACTTAGCCAACAGTGCTCAAGAGCAAGTTAATAACATTGTGAGAAAACAAGCCAACAACTAAGCACAGCTCAGCTCCAAATAACGACTTAATACAATTGTCAAGACGTGCATAAAATGATATGATGTAAGAAACAAAAAACAAAAACGAGTCCTCTCCTTTTGTTGCCAAGCAACTTCACTTGGAGTCGCCAAATAATGTTAAACCTCTCCAAATCTCACAGGACCAGCAGCTGAGCAAAAATCAGCATCAGCAAACAACAATTTTACTTTGACAGCATGTAGACAAAGCAGTGAGTCAGTGTTAAATGGTTCAGATTTATAGAAACAAAAAGGCTTAGGCTGTGAATTAAAACATTTATTGAAGGCAAGGTCTGGAATTTATACAAACCAATTTGAATGCTCTTCTTCGAAACCCCAACTTAAAACATTGAATAATTTTTTTCAGAGACACTAGTAAGAAGAGTAAGTAGCATGTAGTCAGTGGCTGAAGTGCAAGTCAGTTGTGCATGAAGCTCTTTTTTATTTCTCCTATTTATGTTCTTGTCATTTCCCAAAAGTTATTACTTAAGGGTAAAATTAAGGTTTGGTGATCAAAGGCTCGATCAAAGACTATTGATGTGTCCTTGGCGATGTTGCTCACAAGTTTCCAGCTGTATTGAAGCTTAAGAAAGCCAACACCTGAGCAAACAACCTGCATGACAAGCTCTGCCACCATAATTGTTTGAGTGTGTGTGTTGGTGTGCATGGGTAATTGTGCAGTACTGTGAAGCTTGACCTTAACCATTTGTACTGACCTCATAGCACAGTCTATGTACCATTTACCACGGTCTTTGTCAGTTACTGGAACAAAAATCCAATTCCTGTCTTCAGAGTTGAGAAGACGCACACTGCAGCAAAATCTAAGCGTGTAATTATTAACAGTTTGTGGAAAAAAAGCTGTTTTTGTTGACCCTACAGAAGCAACCAATTCCTGAGCTATTCCTATTAATAATAGTATATTCCAAAGAATGCCAGTTTCTTGAGGTAAATATCTGACTTGAAATTGAAATCAACACATAGCTTTTGGCATGGGTATTGATTTAGGCAGCCAGGCCTACCTTTGGGAGTCTAAATGGGGTCTCTGCATGGCTGATTTGAGGACAAGCGCATCAGGCCGAATGGCCTTCTGTGGGGAGGTCTTAGGGCTGGTGTCAGAGTCACCACTTTCATCATCCACTTCTCCCATAGCCTTGACATAGCTACTGCTGCGCATCCGCCGACACGGGATCTCCTCATCCTTGTCGCCTGGGTATCCACTCCATTCGTCCTGGGGCACCTGTGGGAGATGACACACCTTGATTAAATACTAAATTTGCATTATAACAATAAGGTTATACTAATCCAATATATTACTTATTTACTTGAGCCAGTATCTGTGGTGACTTGTTAAATGAAGGTGGAGTACAGATGTAACAATGGGTTGTTTTGTTCATGGAAAAAATTTCAGGCTTGTACAGTGAGCTACGCCAGAGATATTATTTGCAAGTACAATGGGGTCCAATTAGCCAAACGAGTGTGAGAACTGTATCAGAAAAGTAGTCGGATAAGCTCTGCCTATTTTCTCCCTAAACAGAAAATTAAGTTGATTCACATCCCTGGTTTCAATCTCCACCCCTGTTTCATTCATCTCTGAGCCTGGGCTCTCAAATTAAACAAGCTCAGTGCTTAACCTTACACCACCCATGAGAATCACATCCAGTGGGTTTATTTAAGTTCCCGTCTGCAACCATTAACAGGCACTTTGTGTCATTCTTGAAATGAGTAACATTAACTACATTAATGTAGCTATGGACTAAATGAGTAGATAATGTCTGCAAGAGCCACAACTCATAAGTGTACTGAAGCATAGGAACTATAAAGCATTACAAGTTATATGTTTACTGTATTCATACCCCTTGTTCCATTAATGCAGTAGTGAAATGCATAACAGTTTAATTTTCAGGTATTACATTAAACTTATTGGTTGAAAATAAAAAATCTATACATATATTGAGGGAATAATATGTCTTATATTTAGCAGGAATAGTGAAACAGGTCGGCTTTGGGAAAAATTCTCAGTTATCCAGCCTGTTATTATTCCTGCCATTACTACTTGTGGCCCCCAGGGGGCCACAAAGAAGCTGCTTCACACTGCTCTGTCCATTGTTCTGAAAAATTCAAAGACAGTCTCTGTTTCTCTCCATGGTGCTGAAACATTGAGACGCAGACTCTCTTTACACCGTGTCTGAAATCTTTGCTCAAATTTGCCACCTAGTGCAGTGCATTTACCATTTTATTGAAAAGTGCAAATTCCCATTGTCCAATGTGTAAACTTTATGCAATTTGTTATAACCAAAAAAACAAAAACAAATTCACAGTGGAAAAATGTAGAGTCCAAAGCATGTACATATAGTTTCTGCCTGTTATAATGGCACCTTGAAGCCTGTCAGTGGCAGGACGCCAATAGAGTGTTTATCAAGTAGGAATAACTTGCTGTAAAACAGGCACACCTTTATTTCCTAAAGGAGTTTTAATATTAGCTGATTGTTTGTCAAAGAAGTGTGGAAATTGTATTTGATAAGCAGTCAGATAAACCCTAGCTGAGTGGTTTCAATGTTGGCTCTAAACAAAGCATGGCTGCGAGTGCCAGGTAAGATAGCCGGCAGAGACATCTGTCAGTGTTTTACAGTGATAATATCTTTCATAAATCAGGACCATTTTTCAGATATTTTAATCACACATGCATAAAAAGCAAAGCTAATGTCACACAGCGTCAAAATTCACGGTTGAGACAATAACAGGTTTACAATGAACATTAAGTGTTTTAAGACTTTTAGACTGAAATACTTTGAACTATAGGATCTGTTGTTTTTTTGCACCTTGAGGTCATTTGCTAGTTTTCCATCAAACAATGGAATAAATTTCAGATGTGTGTGGCTCTTACACTGAAAAATAGTTCTTACTTGGGCTTCAAAAGCAACTGTTTATGGTTTCCTTTTCATTCTTTTCACAACCACGTATCTGTATTATTGTCTTTATCTGTGCTTCTGCAGAACACCAGCTCTTTATTACCCTTTATGCTGCAATGCAATATACGAAGATAAATCGCAGCATCTATACAACCGAAGGGAAAAATGTGTTTATGCGAAATATTTTTTCCAAAGCAGGAACCGAACACACTCCGATCAGCCACAACATTAAAGCCAGTAACTCATGTTAATGTTGTGGCTGTGTACTGTGGTTATTCACTATATTATGTTTCACAGACTTTTATCGACAGCTGAGATGCGCGATGAGGGTGGCAGGTGAAGTGTAATGATGGTGCACAGAGTCTCAGCTTATATAACACACACATAGTAACATTACAGTAACATGTACACCATCATTTTAACACTAAACGGATATAAAACGACAAACGACTGAACTGTCAGAAGGCAGGACAGTTAAATGTTCTGTGCAGTGAAGGATGAGGAAGGGTGTAGGATAATTTGATTTTAAACAGAACAGCTCCTCTTAAAATCAACTTTTTTTTTCACTTAGGCTGAATGAAAAAGTTATTTGTATTTTAGGGCACAAGCAAAGTGATGTAAATTTGACTTGCCCTTATATTAAGATCAGACTTTACTGTGATATGTACCTCAACCTCAACATTCAGATAAATACATGTGCAATAGATGTTTATTCTGTGTATGTTTATCTCTAACATTCATGCCAGAATTTTTCCAGAGAAGAATAAACTGGGCAAATAGATGTAAGGCGTTAGAATGATGGGCTAAAAGTGGAGTAGGAAATACAAAGGCAGTTGGACAGATCAAATAATAAAGACTAGTGAGAAGATTTCAAAGCCTTTTAAGGGAAACAGAGAGAAAAGAATTGCTGGTAGACATTAAAGTTACAGAGTGCAATGTTTTCATGTGACAGGGATTCAAGCTAGCCACTGTTCATTAAAGCTCCTCCATTTGCTGTTCTAAACACCTTTTGTCAGCTTATTCTTTCTGTGTAAAAATCCTCTGCTGCATTAAGAGCAGTGGGTTTTATGCTTGCAACAGCAGCAGCAGCAGTTTGTCTGGAATAAACACAAAAACTGGGTAACCACTGTTTGTTAGCCTGGCGCTGGCTGGAAGTGTGTGTGTGGGGGACTGTAAGTGAAGGCTCTTTCCCATATGTATTCTTCCGGCTAGTGGGTGGTAATAACAAGGCGCACTGCATTCTGTTAGGGATTTGGTCATGTATTGTGGATTTAATATATACAGTGAGATAAACTGATAGTGCTGTTGCTTAGAAGTAGGAGTTTAGCAGGAAGACATATGCAGTATATGTATGTTTTTGCAATGTTTGCATGGGTTTCTTCCAGACAGTGAGGTTTCTTCGCACAGTCCAAACATCTTGGGAAAAAATAACACCAGTACTTTAACAAGTATTCTGCCTAATCAGTAAGCAAAAAATAACAATGTGATCCATTCTGCACATGGTGGATTCATATTTCTGTTTCTCCGACAGTTGTGGAACATTTAAAAACAGTGGGAAAAGAATGGATATAATTGAGACTAGCACTGGGTTTCAACCCTAACCCTAATGTCTGATATGACGAGTGGTATGTCAGTATGTCAGCAGGATGTCAGCGTTTTAACAACTATAAAACTTATCCAACTATGAAAATATCCACAATCTACCCTTCCATTCATTTATGTTTAATAGACTCCACGTTAGTGGTTTGGGAGAAAATTAATCTGAGGTACAGGGTGAGATTCATCAGCATGTTTCTAGAAGGAATTCAAATGCTGCTTTACATTTGTAGGATCATCAAACCCGTTGAGTGGGGAGGGTGAAAGAGCCTTTGAGAATAGCACTCATATTGCAAATCAAAGCATGAGCATATTTAATTCAAGGAATTTTAGAAAACGATTAATAGAATTTCCCTCACTCTTGGCAGTAATGCAGTTTGTGTACTTTTTGCTGGCACAGCAAAGGTTGCCAATCATACCCCTAAGGCTACTGCTGTAACTTTTAAATTAGCACAGTCATTGATGGCTCAGCGTCACTGCTGATACAAAAAACATATGAGCTCTTAAATTAGCTTTGACTGACAGCCAAAGGAGCCTAGCATATGTTTCTGACACACTGTACCTTAAATCTAATTCTTAAGATAATGTTATTCGAAAACTACAGAAATAATCAACATATATGATCACTGCCATGACATGACATGAGCTAGTAATAGCTTTAAGTGTTCATAGTCTAATAACTGACTTCTAACATAGCATAACAGCATCGGGATTAAGTAATTATGAGCTAGTAATTATACACTGTGAGCACAGATGTCAACACATAACTAGGTGCTCATGAACTGAAAACCAGTGGGTTTTAATTAGATTTGGTGAATGAAATCAAGGTAGAGTACATCCATCCAACTCCTATAAAGCAATTACCCTCAATATTTTTGAGTGTCATATTGAATACATTGTGTACGATAAAGCTCACTTGTTTTAACTGAGATTGAACTGTGACAAATATTGACAATGTCAGTTATTTATGGGATCTAAATCAATGCCCCTCCCAAACACAATGTGGTTTCCTCCTCCTAAAGGTGGACATTTACAACGGCAGCGTGTCACATGCTTACATGGTCTGGCACCATATTGATCAGGCATGTAGTAAGTACAACACAGTGTCAGTGTGTGGTTCAGCTGTAGCAGCAGTCCCAGTGGACAGGGCAGCCTTAGCTCTTGAAACAACAGCCTCAGGCGCAGGGCTGTCCTTAATGCTCTGCCAGTTACTCCCTTTACCCAATCATATAGCTTAGGTGTTTGTCTGCCACAATCGCTGAGCTGTTTTCACAGGAAGCAGCGTGGCTGATACCCCCTTTTTTTTTTCGCCTTGAGGTAGAGTAACGATTTTTCTACCACTCCTGTTCTCACTATTTGTTCTTGACGGCCATCTCTCCCCCTCTCTCTTTTCTTTAACACCCAATATCCTCTCTGACTTGACAGCCCACTTCAGCAGGGCAGACAGGTGAAGGACTAGACAGCATAAGGCACTTACATGAAAACGATGAACATTTTTTTTTTCCTCAATGGGACGTGGCAAATGGGGGGAAAAAGCAGAGAGAGTTAGAGATGCTAATAATAGCACCCATTGCTTTCCACCATCATTAATCTAGTGTGTTTTACTCAGATGTTTTCCCTAAATGTTTCTGTAGTCAAGATGATAAGGCTTCTGAAGCATTTAGACCATATGCTACTAAAACTCTCCTATGAATCCAAAACAAATAAACGTTTGGGCCGCATGGCTCACTGCCTCAGTGTTGAACGCCATATTTCAACATGCAACAGCAACGTAGGAAAATTAGTGATCATCATTCAGTTCGCTAACGTTGTGATATTAGGCTTCAACTTTGTGTCATCGGCTTTAAAAAAAGAAAAGGGAGTCATTTCCAACGCTGCCTAACTTGAGATGGCACCATGAAAATTAGCAGGCTTGCTTATGTCTTCCCTCAAAGACCGATCAGTAAAACTATCACGCACTCTAATCTGCTATGCATACATTTATTCTCTCCCACATGAGTAGAATAAAATGCAGCAATTGTCTAAAAACTAAATTAATTAGGCTTAAAAACAGCAATAAAGTGAAAGAGTCATTTTCCTCCAAATACACAACCACTGATCATCTGGGGTGGGGTTAACAAGGCAGCAACCACTCATGGAAGCATTGCGCTAACTCATTAACATTACCTTTTCTCTGTTCTCATTTGATGATACAGACAGACAAGCGGCTTTACACCATCATTAGCTACTATGAAACACTGAAAATACTGTGCGCAAAAATAGCCAAGTGATAAAGCATCTTCTCACTGCAGCAGGTGATTTTGTAAGACGTTAACGTGACGTTAACGCGTGTCAAGCAAAAACAAGACTAGGTCAATACGTAGTATTATAGGACTGCCCTTTATCTGTTTGCTTTGCTCCTACTCTCTGTGCTCACATAAACAGTATTTTAATACAGCTGAATTCCCAATAAAGCTGTTCTTATTTGCATGATAGTGACAGAAACATGGCCCATTTAAGACTACGTGCTAATCAGCAGTCACTTCCAAGCCATTTCCAAGCTGCTTCTCTGCACTGCTAAAACCTTGATTTTATAACCGCTACGTCGTCTGACAAAATCACCATACACATATGTTAAAGTCAAGGACTGTGCTGTTATTTTTGTTTGGTAGCTGTGTTAGGTGGCTGGGGATTGAAAGCCCGACTCTCATCAACAAAAAGTAGTTAAGTTTTATCCAAAAAGTTGCTAGGTTCTAAAGTGGGTCTGAAAATTCTGTAACTCCAGCGACTAGGCGCTATCTTGGCAATACTGCCTATAACCATACATTGTTGGATACTGATATAGTAAGATATGGGATTTGTAACGCTGATCACAGTCTACTGAATTCTGAAGTAGGGTTTTGACAATTTAATCTCGTGCTTATTACAGTAACTGGAACTGGAACTGGAAATCAGCAGGATGTTAAACCCCCTTTGACAGGAGTGCAGGCTATTACCCAAATTTGTCTCCACAATTTTATCTGGAGCACGTACTTAAACGTAAATTTTCTGTTGGTTGATTTGGGCATACAGCGCCACACTCAGTGCAGCGTGCCCCAACAGACATAATTTGTTGTAATGGCCACTGTTTATCATAGGGAGGACACAAGTTCAACCTTTAGGGTTGTTAACGTAGATACTCTAATAGAGACATCAAGGAGAGACAGAGTTCCTCCCCAGATAATCTTTTCAAATTCCTTGCCATTGCTTGAGAGATTTCATTATTACACTAAGAGGAAAGCACTGCACTGGCTCCATTTCAGACAAGGCAGGGCAAGAACATATGATTGATTGAAGCTATGTGATTTATAGAGTACTGCAGAAACCTTGTACAGCTTGCCTTGCCTACACACCCTGCTGTACTGTTTCTCACCTTCAAAACATGCTTCAAGATCTTGGGGCCATGCCAAACCATTATTTATTTACACTTTGTTTACCCAGCCTAATTTTGTTAAAATCAAGTATTTCTGTTACACAGGACAGCCGGTCAGGGTAGCGATAGAAGATAATAAGTACTTAGTAAAAATAAAACTTTGAAAGAAAGAAACAAAAATACAAAAGGGGAGGCTTTCAAGACTTGAAAGTGACTGATAGAGGACGAATTTTATTCATCAACATATGATGTAAATTGTCAGTTATCAGAAAAGCACAGTATGTCTGAACTGGTGCTTACTTGACTCAGTTATTACAGCATTCTTTATCCTCCACAGGAAAGCTGATTCCTGTACCTTTTCTATGCTTGTCTGTTGATGTTTCATGATTATCTTTAAGATGTACACTACCATGTTTAGCTCTTTTTTGCACAATGTGCAACAGTCGTTTTGTTTCACATAAGATTCACCCTACAACAGGGATTTCTGGCTTAGGGGGCAAGTTTAAAGATTTGACACCTGCTGAAACAAGATTATGTCAACAACTTGCCCAAGGCAGACCTGTCCTCCTCATCACAAGTGAACACAGACCTAAAGGACCCGGACACATCAAACAGATAAAATCCGATGAGCACACAGAGTGTTGACCATGACTTCTGTATACAGATCTTCCCTCACTTATTCCACTGAATAAGGCTCTCAGTGTGGACACGCTGAATGTGTTCATGTGGCAGCTGTAGGGTCTCTGCCTGCTGACACATAAGCTTGTCAAATGCCAGTGAGAGAGCCTCTGTATTGACAGAGTCTGTCTGTCCCCATGGCACACAGACAACTGCAGTTTGTGTGTCTATGTGTAACTGTGCACTCCACATTGCATCAAAGTGCATGCGCTGGGCAAAAATTCAACCTCTTCTCCCTCTCCAAGCAGGGACAGGAATGCATCCAGAACTATTTCTGGGTTTGTAAGAGTGCAGCACCATTCAAATCCACTGTCATTACTTAAAAAAAAAAACAAAAAACAGGGCAGACTGTAAAAGTTTTTTGCAGTGCATACATGTAACTCAGTTTTTTCTTAAATTTTCTTGGAATTGGGTGCAAATTCGAGTGTGGCCAATAAATGTTTGCATCTTTGGTGAGGTGCAAGCACAAGCCTAACAGGGTGCGATGTGAAAAATGGCTAGAGCAGGATGGAAGCAACGTTAGTAGAAGGCATACATCATCTTCAGGGGGGAAGTTGGGAGAGCTTTAATAATGACTTCAGCTCTTCTCATCCCCATTACAAGCAGCAGACCATTTCATAATGGGCTGAGAGGAGAGTCCAGGCCAACGTCTCCTTAGAGAGTAGTGTGACGTGCATACAGCTAACATACAGCTAACCCTTAAATATTTTACCAAGGCCTGATGATACTCCTTTTTAAATTAATTCACAGTTCAGAAGGCACTGAAATCCCTGTCACCATTTTACCATTATTTTTTAGATCTTAGATCACTTTCATGTTATATGGTAGCAAAGACAGAAGCCCAAAAACTGTGTGTAACATCATTTCTGTTTTATTGCCATGTATTTCTATTTTAGTGCACAGTCTACCTACAACAGCTCCAGCTGAACAGAATATATATTTTTTGTTACAAGCCTGTGTTTTTTCTACGTTGAAGTCTGATGGTGCAGGTAGCTGTTTATTCTCAGCGTTTTCCACCGTGAGGTAATTCACTCAATAGATCCCTACGTCTTAATAGACAATAGCTCCCTGAGGTCACTACACAGAAGGGAATCCTGGTTAAATATATTGGCTTCTCAGACTCATGGACACTGTAATTGCCCTCAAGAGAGTAACCGAAAGAAAGGTGGAATCTGAAAAGGCCTCCCTCGCAGGACTTATAATCAATATATCAATCAGTGCATTTGATTTAGATGGGCCTCTATGGGGATGAGTGGATATTGATCTCAATTATTGTTTGTTGTATTTTCAGATAGGTGATGGTCAGAGTTTCATGTATTTACTGTTTTTTGTTAGCCCTTTATAAAGAGATAGATATTCAGCAATGACAAGGATTCCAGTAAACAGCTTGTGAGGCTGCATATTTTAACATAAGAACAAACATCAGCACCATCCCTGTATGTTAAAGTTGTACTGACAGTTAAGAGCATAAAATAACTAAAATTCCAAGGTCCATCTTTCAATTCTCAAACTGCTACAAAATAAACAACTTACAGCAACGCTTTTGATCAGGGATATTCCAATTTATAGTAAATATAACAGACTGACACACACCAACAGGTGATCCCTCTCAAAAGAAATTAAAAATAATAATTACAAACTCAATTCTAACACCAAAATCCTAATTTAATGTGAAATCCATAACCAGTATTCAAGTATGGTGACACATACCAGCAGTTGCATACACACATAAACAGGCATTTGTTAATCTTTTAATGTATAATAGAGTTTAAAACATAAACAAAGTAAACTACCACTCACCTGCAGGTAGTGACATGTCCGCGATGAAGGCTTGAGGTCCATGTGCATCATGGGTTTCTCTAGATTAAGCGATGACTTCCTATAGGCCTCCTTGGCCTGGCTGACTGTCAGTGTCGACCAGGAGCTCCTCTTCATGAATTTGCCCTCGGGAGCCATGGCCATGCTCTCACAGGCCGAGCACTTGACATCATTGTTACTTTTAGAGGTCTTGAGAGACAGGTCTCCAAAGTGGTGGCTGTGCATGGGATCTGGGTAACAGTGGCTGACATGCTCCCCGTGGTGGCGCGACATGACACTGGGCGTGCGGTAGGTGCTGTCACTATCCAGATTGTCGTCAGAGCTCCACCAGCCGCCAGAGCGGTGCTTGCGTTCTTTGCTCTTGCTCCTCTTGCTACCATGTTTAGTGGAGTGGTGGCCATGATGGTGATAACCCCCTGCTCCTCCTCCACCTCCTACAATATCACCTTTTGTGCCATTCATCTTGGATGATCCCTCCAGGGAGTGAGACTTGGTGAAGAGCTTCTGGACAGAATGAACAAGGTGTCTGATGCGGCCCGGACTCTCGCTGCGTTGCTCAGTGGTGGTGGAGGTGCGCTGGTACTGTAATGTGTGGAAGCCGTCGCGGTGTAGTGGCAGTTGTTTCTCAAACTGGTCTAGTAGGTTAGCAGGAAGGCGGTTGCTCTTGGTGCCGGCGTGGTGGGAGGAAGCAGCCGCCGCGGCTGCAGCTGCAGCAACAGCTGGGGAAGTGGCAGAGGCTGTGATGGCAGCACAGTCGTCCCGTGTCGCTGAGTCATAATATTGAGAGCTGTAGTGCATTCTGGGGAAGGTGCTGCTGGAGATGTGGTCAGATGCAGCAGCTGGGGCCATCATGACAGGGGACATCATCATGCAGTCAGAGTGGATGGAACTGCGCGGTGAGTAGCGGTGGTGGAAGTCCATGGGGCAGCTTTCTGTGGGGCTGAGCAGATAGGAGTGGCGGGAGTCAGAGCCATGGTGAGCATGGAGGTCATGGACGTGGGGGTCGTAGTCCAAGCCATGGGGTAAAGGGATTTGGTGCTGGGAACGGCTGCCCGATAAGCCCTTCATGTTCCTGGCCGGAGGGAGGCGTCTGCCTTCATTGAACTTTCGAGACGGGGACCAAGGTGAAAATTTCTGGTCTGTTACAGAGATAGGGGAAGAAAGAAGAAAATAAAGACATAAGAAACGAATGAGTCAGAACAGTCTGAACAAACATGGGGAGTTATTCTGTTTATAGCCCAAAGCCCCATAATTTGAAATTGCTATTGTGGTTCTCCTTACAAGTAACAACATGACAGATAAATACTCCCGTGGGATACTCTTTGCATTCATCCCACATTCTCAGTGACAAGAAATCTCTTTATCTCAGAGACACTGACATTTTTTGTGCATGTACATGTGAGTGTATGTAAATATTTCATCCTCCCACTTTATGCTGTTTCCAGCATAGAATCCACCAAGGGACCAATAATTCAAGTGAACACGCCTGCAAAGAGGAGACCATGTTAAATCAGAAGTTATTTGAGTATCACAGCACACATGGATGTGTAATGATTTCTAACCAAGGATGACAGTTCTTAATTACAGAACTATGAAGTTAACCTAAGTTTTTAAATTCCGTATTGAAATGTGGGTTAACCTGCAGTATAAATTCATATATTATATATTCCCCTTTGAAAGCAAGACTTCATTGCTTTAATTCATCCAATATATTTCTCCATTGGAGCACCATATTCCTTAACATATCCAACAGCAATCTTGTAAGTAATAGGAAGCTGATTCTCTCAACAAATTGAGTGAACTCCTCTGGAATCTGTGATAAAAGTATTATTATATAAAAAAAGTTATTTCTCAAGCCCTGCGGTGGTACACCAGTTGTTATTAGCTATATGCCTAATTATTTTGAGAAGAGCTGTGCACATCACTGGGCGGTGATCGCAAAGAGCAACAAATTTTGCTCATCTTCAAAGAGACTTCTAGATGAGAAAATTGAATAGCTTTTGTACGAGGGGTTAAAAAGTTCAGCATAACCTCCAAAATCCTTTTGACTTGCCAGTCTCTGGAATGTGCTTAATGGTGAATGCTACTCAGGCTCCCGTGACATTTTCTCTATTATGTTCATACTGTACAGTGCTGAAACAATATGGGCTCATAGTTTAGTTAAGCCAAACATTTATTATACTCAACCGTAACCACTAAAAATAAGATATGTTAAAATGCATGCACTGATCAGGGCAGTTCTCTTCCATTCATTCCACTCATCATGATATTAAGATTTATTTCTTATTGTGTAGCCTGTAAGCATGGAGACTGTATAGTTTTACAGAGTGGGAGTAGAGTTGTCCAATTTCTCTGATTAATACGGTGGGGACTATAAATGAAAAATGAAAAATAGACACTTCCAACTGCACTTCCAGTGACAAAGCTTTGAGGACAAAGTGTCTGCAGGAAACATGGGAGTTTTATAATTAATATCTGAGAGACACTGTGAATCAATAGGATCAGTTCTGTGTGTCTGCAGCTGGTGATATCCTATTGATAGTGTTCTGAAACTTGAATTAAAGCAAAATTTCCAATTTCTGCTTTCAAGTTTCATTTCTAGATTTACTGACATTTATATTTCAGATATTTGTGACTTTAACCAGAGAAAACAGACAGAACAAAAAAATGTACCAAAATGAGCGGTGTTATTAAAAGCATCTGTCGGCACTGCCTTGCTTTGTGCATGACAGTTACAGCCTACAGTATGTAATGAAAGCTGCAAGGTAAACAGGGAAACATTGTCGGAGCACTTCTGGAGTGTCTGTCGTTCCCCTGTAATTAACTACTTTAAGTTCTCTTCAGCAGGAAACCCCAGTCTGGAACGGTACACATCGTCTTACATAACGTTTGGGATCTGTGATCTCACACACAATTTCAAAGGAGCCAGAAATAAAATGCACAGTTGTCATGGCAACTACAGCTGAAAACCAAGGAACTGTAATAGGATTTTCAAGGTTGTTTGGGGTGGATCCTGGTCTCAAAAACAGGGGAAAAGAGACACATACAGTATGTGATATGTTACAGACACTTGAGCTTGACTTGCCATATGTACTACTTAATTAGGTGCGCCATTACAAATTGCACCACATTTTGTATTTCAGATGAATGATGAATTTAAGCATCAGCTTGGAGACACAGAATGAACCCAAACCTAACTGCAAGTTTGATTTTCACTTAAGCTATGTCTTGTAATATGGCTGTCAGGATTTAAATGTCTCTCACCCGGTGATATTTCAGCACAAACTCCCTTTGAAATTAGTACAGGTTAAATTCTACCATCAGTGGGATGTGTTGTGTTGCAGGTTTTTACCAACAGCTTTCTTAGAACATCACTGAGGAGATGTTTTCATTTGATTTATGTCCTTGTCTTGCTCTGAATTTTGTCTTAACTACAGTAGAAGACATTAAACTCACTATTATTCATTAGAGAGTATAATAAGCTATATTATGTGATTTTTTTTCACATTTAATTTTTGTCTTTATTGTAGCAGAGCTCTATGTTTTTGGCGAAGCGGTAGATGTAGTGTTGTGGAGCTTGATTGTAATAATCACTGTAATAATCCTATGTTCCTCTCTTTATCTCATTCGCACCATCATAGCTCTCTATTGTCTCCCTAAGTCCTCTCTCACTATCTCTCTAATTTACCACATTGAAGGAGATGATATCGGCCGGTTGCTGAGGCAACAAAATGTCTCAAATTAAAGCTTAGAGTAGTAACGAATGCACAGAGAGACAGCGTGTGTGTACATACATACATTTTCCATGTTCTGTTATGTACAATATAATGTAGTCCAGACATGTACCATTCACCAGAACAGGACCTGCTCCCTACATACACTGATGCAGTGCACACTGATGGTGTCAATCCCCTGTTCTACCACCCATCCCAAAGGTGTTCAGGCCTCAGATTTCTTGGCTGACAGGGGTGGAACCCTGTCTGAGACGCTTTTCTGCTCACCACAGTTGTAAAGAGTTGTTATCTGAGTTACTGTAGCCTTCCTGTCAGCTCCGACCAATCTGGCCATTGTCCCTTGACCTCTGTCATTGACAAGGCGTTTCTGCTGTCCGCGGATCTGCCGCTTGGCACCATTGTGAGTAAATTCTAGGGGCTGTGGTGCTTGAAAATCCCAAGAGATACTCACACCAGCCCATCTGATGATTGGCTGACTGGATAATTTGTTAAATAAGCAGGTTTACCAGGTTTACAGGTGTTCCCATTAAAGTGCTTGGTGAGCGTCAGTTGCATTTACCGGAACAGCTGAGCATCCATCAACATATTGTTTAAATGCAGTTTCGCTTCCACGGTGAGACTTGAACTAATTAAAAAATTAATCCCATTGCTCATAGTAAACAAGAAAATAAATGGAGCTCGCGTGTGGTACTTTTAAACGACCAACCATAACATTTTATGCTTTATCATTTTGGATTATCTGGTTGGCTGAAGCTGTGTAATTTTGATAATTCACAGACATTACAGACATCATCTAGATAATGGTCCTTACATCTCAATGCCTGTCTGAGACCTATTCTTTTTTTTCTCTCAAGACAAAATAATAATCTGTTTTTCCTCCCTGTAAAGGTGAGGGTTGGGGTAGTATTAGATGTTACAGGAGGCTTGAAATTGGTTGGTCCAGCGACTCTATACACACAGCCCTCCTCTTCAGCAGTTTCCTCTGAATGCCCCGCTCCGTAGTCCAGCCCCCATCCCTGCTGCCATCTTTGCTTTTCTATCTCCATTAATCTCACAAACAGCCAGTAGTCACAGTATAACAGAAGCTTTTTCACACCATTCTCTGACCTGATACACCTTTAAACTTTGATCTTAGCCTTGCCCAAGCAAAGAGCATTTACAGTACATAGCTGTTTAATCAGACCTTATATCTACATTGCATCTGCTTGGGCTAAACTACACTTGGCCCAGCTGGCTCGATTGGCAGTTTCATCTAAATAACATGGCCCGCTATGTTGTCCAGCCACCATCACTGTTTATCTACTTAAACTAGGCTTTCAAGTAGCTACTAATTAGCAGCCACTCTGTATGAGGAACATTTCCATGCATGAGTCATATCCCTGTAATTGTCTTCTTTTTCCAAAGGAAAAAAAAACTGAGAAGAAAGAAAAGAAAATCTCTGCAGTCTAATTCAGTTGAGTAGCCCTGAAATAAAAACATTACCACCTTTTTGTGAAGCATGTTCAGATTTCAGAAAGTTTCAGAGGTGATGATGCAACAGCACAGTAAGTTCTAAGGCTGCAGTTAATAAGGATTTAGTTGGCGCTATATAGTACAGATGTTCAAGTTACAATGTCAGTCCTCAGTTTATACCAGTCGGAATCCCACAAATTCAGTAACGCTACATGGCAACATCAAATACGCATTTAGAAGACACAAAACATCTGTTTGCTCCCACAGAGTGGTGTCTGTATCACTGAGCCTGATCTGCATTTTCTCTCTACAATCACCCCAGGATTCTGATTATATAAACTCTCTTGAGGTGGTTTGATTGCCCCATAATCACCTGTTTAGAGACTAATCTTTCAACCCAGATTGGTCTCTCCAGCTATCAACCAATTCATTTCAAGTAGAGCCAATTTGACATAAATCGTTTTCCAGAGAGGGACAGAAAGAAGAAAATAAACTACTAAGGAGGTACTAAAATGTTTTTACTTAATCAATCAATCAATCAATTAATCAATCATTAAGCAGAGATTACTTTACCATTACCCCTCCTTACATCCGCAGGTACATCCAGCCACTCCGGGCTTATATACTTTGAATTATTCAAATATCAGTGTTTTTTTTTTTTTTTGTTTTGTTTTTTTAAACAAATTGACCTCATGACACAGTCTTGAAAACTAATACAACTTAGTTAACATCAAGGCTAAAAATCAATCATCACTTTTCTCACCAACAGTCAAAAAAATCTGGAGGGAGCTAAATATAGCGAAAGGTGAGCCCATCCAAGATACTTTTGCAGGTGTTTAATCAACGACTCAAAGTCAAGGCACAAACCATACAAAGGATTCATATACTGTCCTAATAGCACTCAAAGAAATGAGCGCCACCTTTCAATGGCAACATCCCCAGCACTTCTGGATAACTTTATCCTCTGGGAGCATTTTTGTCCCCAAGTTGCATGTGAGTGAGTCTGAGAAGAGCTGACAGCTCCCCTGTTTCTGTATTGTAAAACAAAAATGTACACCATAAAATAAAATGCTGAGGTTAAACTCAAGACTCATGTCAAGCTACTCTTCATGTTCAATGTTTGTGAACTGAAGTGGCCTGAAGGATATTTCCCAGCAGAGCAAGAGGCCAGTGACACCTGCCACCAGTCCATAGTGAGGACGTAAAGGTGGTGCAGGCAGGTTATGGAAGTCCATATCATATAACAACTTGGTGTTGTCTGCCAACACAAACAAACACCGACTGTCTGCCTGAGCAGGCTCGTGTCATCCAATATTTGCAACAGACTGCTCTGCAACTTTTTTCTAATACATAGTGGCCAGTGCACTGTTCTCTATGTGCGGGGGAGGTGACATCAAGGCAGGGGATGCCGGCAGGCTCAACAAACTGGTAGGGAAAAAAAAGCTAGCTGTGTCATAGGGCTGAGTCTGGATAGCCTGCAGGCAGCAGCAGAAGAGAGGATGAGTTCTCAGCTCTATCTTGGACATTACCACCTACTCTCTGCACAATGGGCTGATGCAACTATGGAGCACCTTTAGCCTGCAGCTCATCTGCCTGAGGTGAACTGTGGAGTGTTTCAAGTGCTGATTCGAGCAGACTTCTATGTGGCCACACAACTCTTACTCCTGATTCTACAGCAACTCCAGTTTCAGGCCCAAGGAGAGTGTTGAAGCCTGGTTGCCAGAAAAATCCAGAAATTTATCTTGCCTGGACTAATTTGCACATCTGCCTCACTTGGCATAATCTGCATTTCTCACACCACCAGCACACGTTTTTATATTAGTTTTTTTTTACTTGTCTCCTCTTTGTCAGCCAGTAGTTTTTAACACATTTCTGCACTGATTCTATTTGTAAATCTGCAGGAGGGCCTGTTCAAACCCTGGAAGAGTAAGTTGAGACAGGAGCAACCACACAGTGGCCAACAGATAGTGTTACTTGGCAGCTCCCCGATGCAAGACAGCGCATTTCTGGAAAAAAGAAGTTGTGCTTGGATAAATAGAGTTTCAAAAAGCTTAGCGTGCACATTTGTACATGTGCATCTACTGACAATATAATCTGATTAACTCGTGTTATGAGAGGGGAGCTAAAACCAGAAAGGAAGGAAAAAAGAGAACATGTGGAGAGGGAGAAATTGATGGACTTCAGTGGGGGGAGCATTAAGACTTTTGAGAAAAGCAAGCAAGCTTGTTTCCATTTTAGGGTGAAGGAAAAATTTCAGAAGATTACATTTACAGTTGAGAAGATTACATGCAGCCATGGTGTGAATGTAAATCGCACAGTGCAAGTTGATATATTGTGGGCAAAAATGAAAGATTTTACAAAACATTTTTAGTAAGGTAAAAATCAATGTTGTGTCTGGCATTATGAAGAAAAATTGTTTTTAGTTGTCATGATTGATTGTGTTTTCTCTACAGTAGGACACTAGGTTCTGAAAATCCAAATACTCCCCCTTGGCTCTGTAAGAGCTCACACTGAAAGTGCATGAAACATTGATGAGAGCTTTCCTGTATCAGAGCTTACGCAACAGCTATTGTGGTGCATAATCAACAGACTATTTCCTCTCTGCCTTAAATGTGCTTCTGTCAGCACCTGATGCAGCCTGTAAAACATTTTTTTTTCCCTGACAAAGACGCCACACTCTGATGGGGTAGAGATTCAGGCCAGCGCAGAAGAGAAAAAAAAAGAAAAGAGAGACAGGGGAAAGCCTCTCTGCTTGCTCTGCTCTCTGGGAAACTAGTGTGCTGCTGGCTGCTAGGTTTAAGCTCTGCTGCTATGCTACAGTCAGCGCCTGGCCAGCATTTCCCAAGATGGTTGCATAACTTAGAATAAATGAGGCCTTCCTCCTCCACACCAATGCACAGCTAGCTAATGCCACAGGGGAGAACAGAGCAACAGGCAGCCAAACTGTAGAGCATGAATCACACTGTTGAAAAATAACATCCTTGAGATAATTTATTGATCGGAGTTGAGCAAAAACATCCGTTCTTAATCAATCGTTATTACTCGCCCAGATTTTTCCCTTGACTTGACCTCTGAATCAAAGACTGACCTCCGATGTTTGGTGAGGAAAAACAAGCCACCATTCACTTGGGAAAAAAAAAACAACCCAGATTAAATCAAATCAACCCAGTTATATTGTCATAATTCACATTGGATCTGTCTAAACAGTCTTTACAATGGTACTGGAGGGTAAATAAGCGAGCTGATGTGAATATCTTTAGCAGGCACTGCCAGTATTTATCAACCTCATTCTCTCACAAGCTTGCGACTGTAACCAAGCAAAGTGCTCCTGTGTCACCAACGATGACTGAATTAGAGAAGAATGAAGGTTCTTCAGGTTGGTTTATTAAATAAACTAACCTTCAATGGCAAAGTGAATACAACAATGTAGAAGAGAGACACAGACGCAGTGTCGTATTAACATAGTTGGCTACTTCTATCATTGGTTTTATTCAAGTTAAGCTGTTTACATGTACTTTTCATAGCCTGTGATTTGATCTCCCTTTTGCCATTAAAGAAATTAGCAGAAGATTCCTGTCTACCTGAGGTGTCCTGCCCACAGCTAGAACAAGCAGCCAAAAAGAAATCATGAAAGCATTCAGCAACCCCTTCTTTTTTGACAAAATAAAAGGATTCATTCATTTTCTTTGCACACTAATTGCTGGTAAGGGTCACTGGAATCTGGAGCTTTCCCAGCATTTGCTGGATGGGAGGCAGGCAGATAATTTTGGACAGGTTTCCTGTACATTGATACATTTGCTCACTGACATTCAGACCTGTAGTCAGTGAGTCTGTGGACAGTGGGAGGAAACTGTCTCGAAGACTGAACTGATGAAGCCTCTTCAGTGAGTGTCTGAACTAAAACGGAAAGGCTCGGCTGTGAGAGCTTGGCCACAACAC
This sequence comes from Toxotes jaculatrix, assembly GCF_017976425.1. Taxonomy (NCBI): domain Eukaryota; kingdom Metazoa; phylum Chordata; class Actinopteri; family Toxotidae; genus Toxotes; species Toxotes jaculatrix. Next base: position 5,716,975 of record NC_054412.1, read on the forward strand.
ATTGTTTATTTATACTATTTGCAGTTGCTACTTCTTCATCCTCTCATGTTGGACTGAGGGCAGACTGGACACTTTAGTGACTCACCATCGCCTCTTGAGGTACAAAGTGGAATTACGAGATGGGACAAGCCAGGGCTAGCTGATTAGCATACTAACTTCAGTTGTCTCCACAATTCGTAGACGTCTTTGACGTAACATCAGAACTTCACATTCTGCTGATAATCTTTGTTAATTTTTGATGTTTTACACTAAAATATTTGCCCCTCTAATGGTAACTTGTTTTGCTCATAGACACAGAGACATCAGTGAACATTATGTAAGTGGAAAAAGTGTTTAGACCTTGCAACTGAGACAAAATCATATGCAATTGGAAGTAGCTTTGCAGTAGAGGCTGCATTTCACCTTTTGATATCCGCCCACTCCCACCCACTGCTGCTGCTCTCTCCTCGGTAGGCAGACACTGGCTGATGTTCGGGTGATGCCACACCCTAGACACAGGCTCAGTCTCTTCTCTACGCCCTTCAACGGAAGAAAATGCCAAATAGGGAGCTTACAGTCCATCACTGTTCACTGTGCAGCAGCCTGTAAAACCTCCCACACTACTCTGATTTAACACAAGGGATAAGGTAGAGCTGAAACATACCCTTCCCTCAGGGTTTATATGTAATTCTACATACTTGTATATAGAATAAGAACAAAATTATTAGCTTGGGTCTGAAATACGTAAGGAGGGCATTCATGATTTTAGGTCAAATGCACTGACAATACTCCTGTTTAAGTCAGTTCCACTTTATGTCTACTTTAAGTATAGCACATTGAGGCAGCCATGTGAGATGACCAGAAATTATATAATCCCTTCTAAATGTAATATGCCCCTTTTCATCAAGTACTTCCCCATGTTTCAGGCAACATACAAAAATATATCACTGCTGATGACAGAATATGGGGACGGGCGCTAAAACCCAGGTGTGGGAGACTTAAGTTTGGCATCTTGCCTTTCCTCATTCAAGTCTTCGAACAACTGTTGACACATCACCATGGAAACTGCTCATATGTACAGTATTTAGCCTTTGCAGAACTCTCACTTTGTGCAGCTTGTGTGAGATTGAATGTTGAGACATCTGGTACACTTTAGCCATCTTGGTTGCGTAGGATGTTTAAGCCTCTGCCCACAAAGCTTTTACCTCAACATATTGCTTTGGAATTTATGACCACATGGAGAACATTGCCTTATTCTGCATTTGCTGTGTTGCATATTTATACCAAGTATTTAACAGTTTGTGTGTTAGGAAAATGGAAATGGTCTCAGTAAGACCTACACAAAAGTTTAAAATTCAATAGCTGTAATTTGCAATGTACTGACATCTCTTTTAAGTATGCAGAATGCATCTATGCAGCCTTTTTTGTCATAACAGTGAATAAATGTACCATGATAATCAGTATGTAGTAATGTAACACAGTGTCTTTCTAAAATGTGTAGAAAGTATTATTAGCCTGTAATTAATACTGTTAACTAATACTACTTAGTCGGACTGACAGTAATAATGTTTTCCTGACAATGCAATACATTGTGCTGTTGATCTCCAGTTATTACATTAAAGGTGGTGTAATAGCTTTCCTGCACAGAAAGAGAGAAAAATATAAAAAGAAGAGAAATCACATTAAGGGAAAGCTCATCCCAAATGCATTGTGCTATTTGATGTTTTTTTTTCTTTTTTAGGATGAGTAGAAGCAGAAGCAGAATGAAAAATAAGCTTCCTCTGAAAAATGTCCCGATAACCGCACCTCATGTCTGCAACAACTGCAATATTAAAGCACAAGACAGCCCTTCATCCTCACAGATGTTTAATTCAGAATGCCTGCTCTGACCAGATACTTTGTCGGGCTTCATTGCAGCGATAGAACGGTAATACTCTTACAATATATCTCACACATACACCTTGAATTAGAAGCGTCTGTTAAAGTGATATACAGTATGTTAAAAAGCATCAGCATGGTGCAGCTCACTGTGGCCTGGAGTGAGTGCATCTGCAGAAAAACACACTACCGCTTGTGTGTTACATTTTGGCTTTTACAGCCACAAGCAAGGACGAAAGTGAAACAACCCCTGCTCCCCTCTTTAATCTCTTCACATTTATTCCAGCAGAAATAGCATCACTGTCATCCAGTCTTCCCACACAGGCACAGTGAGACAAAGTGACACTAAAACAATTATTGTTGTCATCATTATCTCTGTAAAATAAATAAGTTAATCTGTTATACTGCAATTTTTTTATGATATCAGCAACTTACTGATAAGCTTTCTCCAGTCTTAGTTTTTTGGGTTTTTTTTCTCGCTGTAATGAAGACAGCTTTTCTCACTAAACACAGGCTTTAATGGCTAATGCATAGGGGGCATAATACACAGGAGGGTATTTAAATGGAAGCTGTATGCAGCATTGATTAGAGGGCTTTCTTAAAACACCTTAGATATTAGTGCTGTGAGAGTAACAGAGAGACTATATGTACACAATAATTTCTTTTCTTTTTTTGGCAACAACCATGTCTTGAACACTGAAAATACTGTTAGGCTATTGGTTTAATAGACGGTTTAATTAAGAAGTAGCTATACACAGTGTTCAAAATAAAATTTCAACTTTTTTCTTTCTTTTCATTGATTGTTTGCTCATGTAGGGCTGCAACTTATTATTGTTTTCAACAGTTACTCAATTACACTTGATTAATTGATTAATCTTTTGGTCTATAAAATATTAAATGCTCCATTTTACAAAGCCCACGGGGATGTCTTCATGTTGTTTTTTTTGTCCAACCAAAAGTCCAATTCTCAGATATTTGAAAAAAACCTCCTGTCCAGCTTTGCTCAGCTGGACAGTCTAATGTTTGGCATTTTTTGCTTGAAAAATGACTTTGCTGATTAATTTAATTTTAAAATCGTTGCAAATGAAATCAACTAATCATTTTAGCTTTACACTCATACCTTATTTCTGTCACAAAGACAAATGTGTATATTATATCTAGTGAAGTCAGAGTGAGCAGCCATTTAATGCCGTAACTGTAGTTCCAGGAGCTGTATTTGTTTTTGTTTTCTTTTTGTTTGTTTTTTCGCTGTCCACAAATAAGCAGTTCATCTTCAGGAACCTCCTTGTCAAGTAAAGACTATAACCTCTCTCAGTGTTTAGGTCTAACAGTTTGCCTTTTTTGATCCATGTCTAAATCATCTTTATCCTGTAAATGTATTCAGCCATGTAGCTCATTAGGATTTCCATGTTATCGTTCCACGTTGGCTGTAGGTGATGTGCCATAGAAAGTGTATATTTTAATGGCCTTTTTGTTACATGCTCCTTTGCGAGGCGTCCAGGTAGTAGTAAAAGCCTAACACTTTGAGGAGAAAGATGGATGATGCAAATTGAAAAATGTTTTTCTTCTTTCCCCGCTGCCAACATGTTCTGTCACGGTGTTGGAGAGGGTTTCCACGTGTGGGAATTCAGAGGTGCACCACTCTCTTAATTAGGCTGTTTTGTCATGTACCGCTCCATCTGTCTTGAGCCTACTGCAGCAGAGAGCGAGAGAAAGGGAGAGAGAGAGAAGGGATGAAGGGTTGGGTGGGGGATCACTCCTCCTTCAATACCTGTACTGCCTGCACCAGATTGTGTAGCAGCCAGTGTGAAAAGTTGCGCTTTAATGATAGCTAACCAAATGTGATGCACATGAAATATGGAGGACAGGCTGTCCTCCTGATGGCTGTGCACATAACAGATTAAAAGATCCCGCATGTTGCTCAAGCAGATGCAGAGAGAAACTGTGAGAGGGGTCTTACAATAAGCTGCATAAAGAAGGTAATACTTGGCAGAGAGCCTAAACAGAAGGATTGCCTCACCCGGCAATGCTTTTTAAGGTAAACAGTAGAAAAGGAGGCTATTGAAATTCCAAATCAATACCTAAAAGGAAAGCCTGTTTACAGAATTACAGGAGAGTAAGATTAGTGTCTGCAGTTACTGTATAACCATAACTTCCAGTGTTTAAACTAGTATATACTGTACAGAGGAGATGGATTGTTGGGAGAAATATACTCTGTTGTGATTGTGCACGCCTGCGAAGCTTGTAGGACTACACAAGTATCATAAATTTAAAAAAAAAAAGTGTACAATTTGTGCATTCACACTAGCAGGCAGGCTTTAGTTAAACTGCTTAGTTCTTATTAGTGTAAATTGTTCAGAATAAAGATTTACAGTCAGGTCATTGAGGTGGCAGCAGGGTGTAGTTGACATGTCCAGGCCAGGTCACACCATTTGTCTAACACTCAAGAGATAGTAGGATAAAGGCTTGTTGCTGTGGCAACCACCTGTCTAGCGACACAGGGATGAAAGGCTGTTCTGTGAAGCCTAACAGAGGAACAATTTTGATTAATTAAAAGCATGAACTGGGTATGCTAACATGAGTTAACAGTTCAAAGCTACACTGTAAGAGCAATCTTGATTTATTCTTTACTTTATTTTTATTTCTATTAATAGTTTGTCAGGGAACAGGTCCCACTATTCAGGAGAAAAACTGTCAAGTTAGGCTAATTTTCATCTTCTGACTAAATGTGTTGTCGTCTGTACATCATACACAGTATCAGAGCTTATCGAGCATATTGTAACATCTTGGGAATCCCGTGTCTCATTAGGCAACAGTTTCTTGTCATTGTATGAAAAACTCTTGTCAGTTGTCTTATTTTGTCCTTATTTTAACCTTAATTTGTTTCATGTTTGTGTTCTAGCTCAAATAATATAGCAGCCGTCAGGATGGGGATTTCATAAGAACAGAAACTGGTAAGAAGAATCTGAATGTGATTCAGAATTTTTAAAAAAAATCAGAACAGATTCCCAACCCCCCAAAAAACTCAGCTCTTTATTTCTTTTAATGCTTGAACAACCTGACATGCTCATCTTACAATATCTCAGCGCTCTCCTCTGTGAGACAAAGCAGTGTTGTGCTGCGCCGCTGCGCCGCTCCATCTGTCACTCTGGTGATAGTTCAGACTGTCAGAGAGCTGGCTGAGGGAAACCTGCAACCATCAGGTTCCAGGATTCATTACTGACGCTGTGCTGTGACCTTCATAGTGAGTGTACTGTACCTTGATGTATATGAAGTCAAACACATGCATATGCACAGACTCGAACACAAACACTCCAGCAGACATGGCACATTTGTTCTGTTGGTGTTTCCCTGTCAGAAGAGGTGAAGAAGTCAGGATCTAGACAACTGTATAGGTTAAAGCTCACCTGGATCACGGACTATAGAACAACACCTAGTGGTGGCTCCATCTGCCACCAGTACCTCATTTTTTCCATTTTTAATGTGTGTCCTGAAAGATAATGTGTGGGGATTAGGGTTATTTACAATATATATTGCATTTTCTATGATCTGTATTAATAGGTAGATTTTTAGGCTTAGCAGTGAGTGTGTTCGTCTGTTGATTGACATCTCTGGAAGGGTTCGAGAGCCTTATTTGATTGTTGTCTGATTGTTGATTGTTCCACCTCAGCTCCCCCTTGTTTCCTAAATTTCCTGCTGCAAGAGGTACCCAAAACAGTCCCGGTTCATCACAACCTAAAACCCAGGCGCTAAAATAAAAACCAGGATCACAGATGTTACACTTTAGTCTCTCAGCACTGCATAAACAATATCAGCTCCAGGACTTTTGATGCCAACTGTGATAAGCTGCAAGAAAATGTATTGTTCTGTGTTGTTGTTGTCTTTTAATTTATTTAATATTTTAAATTATTCACATATCCATTCATGGATTTGTTAATTCATTGTTTCACATTTACCGTGGGGTTGAAATATGAGCTTAATAGGTGCATTCCTTCTCCTATTTATTTTACAGTAAAGTCTCTTAATGACCTAAAGGCAGTGTTACTTTATACCAGGTATCTCTGCTTCTACTTTATAGCTAAATAAGCATGTCAGTTTCTGCAGTCTTTAGTACCATTGTGCACAGCCTGCCAGTAGAAAATCTCATTTATTGATTGGCAGTGCCATCTTAAGACAGGCTGGAGGATAAATATGCATTCTCTGTATGAGGCTGAGCTCATGCAGTGATTGAATTTACCTGGGATCTATATAAAAATGCAGGCTACAGTCCAAGGCACACTTGAAATAGGTAACTGAGGTCATGTCCATCAACAGTATGATGCTGAAGTTTGATTTTGTTTTTCGAGACATGTTCAAGAGTCACAAACTGTCACAAAGTCCAAATCCAGTCTCAAGTTTTCATTTAGCCTCAAAATCTCCTTAAATGTGAGAATTTCTCTGCAAATTTAACTGCAGATTAATTACATCCTACTTAGTCTTTAATGAGGGTTAATGAGGGTGTAGAAGAACTTCAGTTATAATGGCAAGTTGCAAACCTCAGTGCCCATCTCTTCTATTATGTAAATGATAATGTCCTTAATAGCTGAAGTCTCAACCTGCCAGTGGCAAGAGACAAATACTGAAATACTGTAAATCCAATCTGGACTTTCTTCCTCCGACTCCAGCAGCACCTGCATGACTGTTTAAAACTGGTGCCTTTAAATCTTCAGCTCTGTCCATTCCACTTGGAGGAGCAGACAGCTGTTAACAGCTCTGAGAGGTCCCTACACAGTACATTTTAATGTCTACCACCCTGATGTAAAAGACTAGGGTAAATGACTCATACTGTAACTACAGAGAATTTTACCAAATAGCTTTC